>NC_089838.1:125252389-125557844 GCF_035609145.1 Eleutherodactylus coqui | reverse complement strand
TTTATAAGGAGTCAATTGAAAACTAAGTGCTCCTTTGCAACTATTTTTTTCCACTCAACTGAATCTAAAAATAAACAATTTTTCAAATAGTCCCAAAGATTTCATACTGTTTTGTGTAAATAGCTTCTATGCAGCCCAATATGTGCAGGCAGCTGCTGCTTCATGATTGTAGACTACCAATAAACCCAGTGTGCAGTCTTGTCCTGCAGTTAGTTTTACTTTCCTGCATCTTCATCACCTATTCCTGAGCACTGCTGAGGGATCTGCAATGCATTCAAAACTGATTAGTGTTCTTCATACATAGCATGCTACATACTGTATGCCCGAGGAAGCCTATGAGCTGCAGATTCTTGCAACATTCATAAGGAGGAGACACAGGCATACAGGCTACACCATTGAGAGAAGGGAGGGAAAGGCCAAAGTTTAGGAAGCTCCACGGACCTTGATGAGAGGCAAAGCACAATAATCTGGCAAACATAAAGTGCCATGGAAGTCAGAAGGTAGAGTCTAACTTTGTAGTTACAATCAGACCTGGTTAACCCTACACACTGATACTGGAAAGGAAGCTGTACATTGTCTGATGTAGCAGGGACAGCAGTGTGCTACCAATGGCAGCAGACTACAAAGCTGCTATGGGGCCACCCAATGATTCGCTAAGCCACCCACCTGAAATACGCATTATTGCCAGGTGCCATGCAGCTCCATTCATAGTATAGCCTGACTCCAAATTAAAATTTAACCTTTAATGATAACTTCTAAAAATGTATAACCCCACCGAGAGACAACAAATATATATTTGGTTAAAACACTATAAGGTCCCAATTTCGTATATGGCCCACAGGTGGCGCTCAAGGAGCAAATGCACGGTTCTAGTCAGTGTAGGTATTCCGTGCTTCTTTTAAATGTGCTCTCATTGTGCCCTGTGGGCCAAGATTAAGAAAATGCAACGGATGCAATTCCGTCCAAAAAACAACTCGGCTTGTCCACTATTAAAGCGGTACAGGCAAAATTATGGCCAAACACTTAGTTCGGTTCTTTCTAAAGAGCAAGAGGTAGTCCTTTGAGTCTGGATAAATCCAGTTGTTCCTATAGACATACCCCAGCCTTGGTACACATTAGTTAGCCCAAATAAAGTTTGAAGATTAGATACACGTGATGTTTTATGCGGCTCAACGCGTTTCTGTCGCAGTGTACAACTTCATCAGGAGCCCTAAAAAAGGGGACTATAAAGTATTTGTCCCAAGAAAAGAATATTTGAGTGTACAGAACAATATCTACCAATGATAGGGTAATGATTCAGTTAAAGCACATGGATAGAAATCTCCTGTGCTAGGACCATGTATGTACTGGTCCTATACCCTCCCCTGCAGATGAAGGGAAGGAACCAAGCAATCTCTAAATATAAGAGTAATAGGGACAATGCCTCTAAAAGCATGGGTAACAATCCCCTATGCTATAGTAGGCAGCGCAGTTGGTCCTCTAACCTTCTCCTGCCTCAGTCAAATTAGTGAAAAGTATTCTAAGAAAAAGTAATTCCCCTGCGGCTTTGATATATAGCATAGCCTGACTCCTACCCCAGTCTCCTGCTCTCAGTGCAATCAAGTGCACCTGCACGGGAGATCCGCAAATCAAGCCACCCATAGTGAAGCATGGGCGTCCGCAAATGGATTAAAGCATGCAGATTTGTCTTGCAGACCTTTTGGTCCAGAAAACAAATCACAGCATGCTACATTTTTCTGACCGTGGAAATTGGACCTAAGGCTCTCTTTGACATGGAGCAGTAATGTGAGTTATGGGAGGGGAAACTGCAGGGAGCACAGATAAGTCCCTATTACTTTGAGAGGCAGAGAAGGGGCACTATTAATTTATGAGTCGTGGAGGGGACACTGTAACTATGCACAGAGCAGGCACTTTTAATTTGAGAAATACAGAAGGAGCACTTTTACTTTGTGGTGCCAAATAGGGAACGCTATCACTTTGAGCAGATCAGAGGAGGCATTAAGAATAGCAGCAGGATGGAAAGAGTGTGAAGCAACTATTTTTGTCTAGATAATGAAGAAAAAGGAAAGTGAACACCCTCAATCAGGAAATATATGTTACTTGTGATCATTAGACACAATTTGCACTGTAATCACTATAACTGTACTCGTATATGCTAGGTTTACTAGAGCTAAGCCACTGTATCTGAGGCCAACATGTAAAAGTTGCCTTATAGATATGCTTTCTCATTGATTAGAAACTGAAAGTGTTACACCCAGAAGGAATTGGAGGGATTTCACTGGCAGGCAGTCATTGTGCCTTCAACAACCACCAACTCTGTTCTACTGTTATAACTGATTGCCCACCAAACCATGACTCCAGGGGTTAGACCTGTGTGGCATTCTGAAATCACAGCAGGATGGGATTTTTCTCCAAAACGCAGATCGATATGTCAATGATTGTCACTTTGCCTCAGACAGACTTGATACTCGTCACTAAACACAACTGTGATCCTCTGGTAAAATGAGTAATCTGGCTTTTGGTTTTCAATTCCCAGTCATTATTATAAAGACTTGTATAAAGAGTCTGACATTGACTTGCAGGAATGCTGCCTTCCAATAAGTGGCACAGCAGAGCTATTGTTCCATCTCCCTTATTTGTATATTTCTGAGAGGAGCATGGGTTGCCTTATAAGTCTCCTCGCTCACCTCCTAGGTGTCTCCTTACACACCTTCTAGGTGCTCTCCTCAAGGAGAAATGATAACCTTCCCGACCCATGTCATAAGCCTTTCACTAGCCATGCCAGAAACCTACTGCACTTTGATGAGGGGCAAAACCCCCGAAACAGCTGTCTGTGTATGGTTTTCTGGCTTTTGGTTTTCAATTTCCAGTCATTATTATTATAAAGACTTGTATAAAGAGTCTGACATTGACTTGGCGGAATGCTGCCTTCCAATAAGTGGCACAGCAGAGGTATTGTTCCATCTCTCTTATTTGCATATTTCCAAAAGGAGCATGGGTGGCCTTATAAGTTTCCTCACTCACCTCCTAGGTGTCTCATCTTCTCTTTAAGTACAGTCTACTAATATGCACTGGACCCATCAGTTATCAATTCTGTAGTTAACATGAAACCACATTTTGATGGATTTAAAAAACATTTCATAACAAAACTTGTTTGCCTGAAAGACCATTGGTCTGATCGTGATCAATCGAGGGTTGACTATTTAAATGCAGCTTTTACATCAATATTATGTTTCAATTACCATATCAATATGTAGAGGTTTCTATTACTGTATACATAATGTTTTCATTATACTTTGTAATATCTTGTTCCTTAAGGCGATTCTTTTTGTAGGGATAATGCAGCTGCTAACATTCCATAGGGTACAAACAGTTAGGTTTTTTTTCTTTTTAACCAACCTACTTGTTTAATAATACAAGCAGTATCAGGGTATGGTATACATTTATAAGTAATATTTATGCCCGAGGTATCTGAAATAATACCCATTTAAGCAATTGAAGTTCATTTGAACAGTTCCCACAATATTATTTTTCATCAGTGAGTACATGCAGTAATTTCACAGCCCAATAAAGTTGTTGTGAAGGGCACTGGCACTACCCACATATGTAGAACCAAAGCACCCAAGGCATGTTTTCCCCCCACATCATATGAAACTAATTTGAGTTTCTCATTAGCATATACACTTGCACAACAATACAACTAAGAAAATTGCTTTTCCGCTAGTAAAAGAAAGATACTTGGCTGAATGCACAAATGGGTAATATTAAAAGTGTGAAATATCATTTATTTCTTCTGCAGATGTACCAAATGGTCTAACTCTATAAAGTGCAGCCTGTTAATGAGAGTTGAGTGAAATTAGTTTTCCTTTTCAGTCGGAAGGTAATTGGTAGAGTAATTACTCTACTGAATGATATTCAAACAAAAACACCTTTTTAACCCATCAGGGACAAGTTTAGCCTTGAGAAACAATGCATTTTTTTTTCTTCCTTTGCATTCCACTGCTCATAACTAGAGATGAGCGAACACCAAAATGTTCGGGTGCTCGTTATTCGGAACGAACTTCCCGCGATGCTCGAGGGTTCGTTTCGAACAACGAACCCCATTGAAGTCAATGGGCGACCAGAACATTTTTGTATTTCGCCGATGCTCGCTAAGGTTTTCATGTGTGAAAATCTGGGCAATTCAAGAAAGTGATGGGAACAACACAGCAACGGATAGGGCAGGCGAGGGGCTACATGTTGGGCTGCATCTCAAGTTCACAGGTCCCACTATTAAGCCACAATAGCGGCAAGAGTGCCCCCCCCCCCCTCCCAACAACTTTTACTTCTGAAAAGCCCTCATTAGCATGGCATACCTTTGCTAAGCACCACACTAGCTACAACAAAGCACAATCACTGCCTGGATGACACTCCACTGCCACTTCTCCTGGGTTACATGCTGCCCAACCGCCCCCCCTCCCCCCCACAGCGCACACCAAAGTGTCCCTGCGCAGCCTTCAGCTGCCCTCATGCCACGCCACACTCATGTCTATTTAGAAGTGCGTCTGCCATGAGGAGGAACCGCAGGCACACACTGCAGAGGGTTGGCACGGCTAGGCAGCGACCCTCTTTAAAAGGGGCGGGGCGATAGCCCACAATGCTGTACAGAAGCAATGAGAAATAGAATCCTGTGCCACCGCCATCAGGAGCTGCACACGTGGGCATAGCAATGGGGAAGCTATGTGCCACACACTATTCATTCTGTCAAGGTGTCTGCATGCCCCAGTCAGACTGGTAATATGCACCTTAACAGTAACCGCGTTGGTGGTAATGTGGTGGTGACTGCGGACCTAGTAGCACGGTTGTATTTTGTTGGTTTTCGGAATGTGGCCAGGATTAAGTGGGCCGTGGCGGGGGGATGGTGTGGGGGCTCTCTTGTTGTGTCGGTAAAGGTGAAATTCTTGGACTGCCACCAGACGAACCAATGCAAAGGCATTTGCCAAGAATGTTTTCCCTGTTGGAGGAGGAGGGGGATGTTTTTGAGGCACTACGTGTCCTCTCCACGTGTCCGTGGTTATATGCACCTTAACAGTAACCGCGTTGGTGGTAATGTGGTGGTGACTGCGGACCTAGTAGCACGGTTGTATTTTGTTGGTTTTCGGAATGTGGCCAGGATTAAGTGGGCCGTGGCGGGGGGATGGTGTGGGGGCTCTCTTGTTGTGTCGGTAAAGGTGAAATTCTTGGACTGCCACCAGACGAACCAATGCAAAGGCATTTGCCAACAATGTTTTCCCTGTTGGAGGAGGAGGGGGATGTTTTTGAGGCACTACGTGTCCTCTCCACGTGTCCGTGGTTATATGCACCTTAACAGTAACCGCGTTGGTGGTAATGTGGTGGTGACTGCGGACCTAGTAGCACGGTTGTATTTTGTTGGTTTTCGGAATGTGGCCAGGATTAAGTGGGCCGTGGCGGGGGGATGGTGTGGGGGCTCTCTTGTTGTGTCGGTAAAGGTGAAATTCTTGGACTGCCACCAGACGAACCAATGCAAAGGCATTTGCCAACAATGTTTTCCCTGTTGGAGGAGGAGGGGGATGTTTTTGAGGCACTACGTGTCCTCTCCACGTGTCCGTTCCATGTCAGCAATAGTAGCACTCAAGACAGGCCCCAGTAACAATTCTGAAGCAGCAGTATAGCGGGAGCGCAGTCTTCGTTCCATGTAAGCAATAGTAGCACTCAGGACAGGCCCCATTAACAATTCTGAAGCAGCAGTATAGTGGGAGCGCAGTCTTCGTTCCATGTAAGCAATAGTAGCACTCAGGACAGGCCCCATTAACAATTCTGAAGCAGCAGTATAGCGGGAGCGCAGTCTTCGTTCCATGTCAGCAATAGTAGCACTCAAGACAGGCCCCAGTAACAATTCTGAAGCAGCAGTATAGTGGGAGCGCAGTCTTAGTTCCATTTCAGTAGCCTTAGTATAACCAAGGCACAAGTTACATTTATGTAGCTAAACTGTAGGCCAACCCCACACACCTTTCTGTACCATGAGTGCAGGCGAAGAACATAGAAATTACTATGATTACACTGTAGGTGAGGGCCCCAAAAAATTGGTGTACCAACAGTACTAATGTACCTCAGTAAAAATTGGCCATGCCCAACCAAGATGGCAGGTGAATCGCTTTGGTTAATGTGGCTTAAGTGGTAACTAGGCCTGGAGGCAGCCCAGTGTAACGAAAAATTGGTTCAAGTTAAGGTTCCAACGCTTTTAAGCGCATTGAAACTTATAAAAATTGTTCAGAAAAATTATTTGAGTGAGCCTTGTGGCCCTAAGAAAAATTGCCCGTTCAGCGTGATTACGTGAGGTTTCAGGAGGAGGAGCAGGAGGAGGAGGAGGAATATTAGACACAGATTGATGAAGCAGAAATGTCCCCGTTTTGGATGGTGAGAGAGAACGTAGCTTCCATCCGCGGGTGCAGCCTACGTATTGCTTACGTATCGCTGCTGTCCGCTGGTGGAGAACAGAAGTCTGGGGAAATCCAGGCTTTGTTCATCTTGATGAGTGTAAGCCTGTCGGCACTGTCGGTTGACAGGCGGCTACGCTTATCTGTGATGATTCCCCCAGCAGCACTAAACACCCTGTCCGACAAGACGCTAGCCGCAGGACAAGCAAGCACCTCCAGGGCATACAGCGCTAGTTCAGGCCACGTGTCCAGCTTCGACACCCAGTAGTTGTAGGGGGCAGAGGCGTCACCAAGGATGGTCGTGCGATCCGCTACGTACTCCCTCACCATCCTTTTACAGTGCTCCCGCCGACTCAGTCGTGACTGGGGAGCGGTGACACAGTCTTGGTGGGGAGCCATAAAGCTGGCCAGGCCCTTAAAGACTGTTGCACTGCCTGGGATGTACATGCTGCTCGATCTAGCACATCCCCTGCTACCTTGCCCTCGGTACTGCGCCTTCTGCCACTAGCGCTGTCGGCTGGGAATTTTACCATCAGCTTGTCCGCAAGGGTCCTGTGGTATAGCAACACTCTCGAACCCCTTTCCTCTTCGGGAATGAGAGTGGGCAGGTTCTCCTTATAGCGTGGGTCGAGCAGTGTGTACACCCAGTAATCCGTCGTGGCCAGAATGCGTGCAACGCGAGGGTCACGAGAAAGGCATCCTAACATGAAGTCAGCCATGTGTGCCAGGGTACCAGTACGCAACACATGGCTGTCCTCACTAGGAAGATCACTTTCAGGATCCTCCTCCTCCTCCTCCTCCTCCTCAGGCCATACACGCTGAAAGGATGACAGGCAATCAGCCGGTGTACCGTCAGCAACGGGCCAAGCTGTCTCTTCCCCTCCTCCTCATCCTCCTCATGCTCCTCCTCCTCCTCCTGTACGCGCTGAGAAATAGACAGGAGGGTGCCCTGACTATCCAGCGGCATACTGTCTTCCCCCGCCCCCGTTTCCGAGCGCAAAGCAGCTGCCTTTATGGTTTGCAGGGAATTTCTCAAGATGCATAGCAGAGGAATGGTGACTCTAATGATTGTAGCATCGCCGCTCACCACCTGGGTAGACTCCTCAAAATTACCAAGGACATGGCAGATGTCTGCCAACCAGGCCCACTCTTCTGAAAGGAATTGAGGAGGCTGACTCCCACTGCGCCGCCCATGTTGGAGTTGGTATTCGACTATAGCTCTACGTTGTTCATAGAGCCTGGCCAACATGTGGAGCGTAGAGTTCCACCGTGTGGGCACGTCGCACAGCAGTCGGTGCACTGGCAGCTTAAAGTGATGTTGCAGGGTGCGCAGGGTGGCAGCGTCCGTGTGGGACTTGCGGAAATGTGCGCAGAGCCGGCGCGCCTTTACGAGCAGGTCTGACAAGCGTGGGTAGCTTTTCAGAAAGCGCTGAACCACCAAATTAAAGACGTGGGCCAGGCATGGCACGTGCGTGAGGCTGCCGAGCTGCAGAGCCGCCACCAGGTTACGGCCGTTGTCACACACGACCATGCCCGGTTGGAGGCTCAGCGGCGCAAGCCAGCGGTCGGTCTGCTGTGTCAGACCTTGCAGCAGTTCGTGGGCCGTGTGCCTCTTATCGCCTAAGCTGAGTAGTTTCAGCACGGCCTGCTGACGCTTGCCCACCGCTGTGCTGCCACACCGCGCGACACCGACTGCTGGCGACATGCTGCTGCTAACACATCTTGATTGCGAGACAGAGGAGGAGGAGGAGGAGGAGGGTGCTTTAGTGGAGGAAGCATACACCTCCGCAGATACCACCACCGAGCTGGGGCCCGCAATTCTGGGGGTGGGTAGGACGTGAGCGGTCCCAGGCTCTGACTCTGTCCCAGCCTCCACTAAATTCACCCAATGTGCCGTCAGGGAGATGTAGTGGCCCTGCCCGCCTGTGCTTGTCCACGTGTCCGTAGTTAAGTGGACCGTGGCAGTAACCGCGTTGGTGAGGGCGCGTACAATGTTGCGGGAGACGTGGTCGTGCAGGGCTGGGACGGCACATCGGGAAAAGTAGTGGCGACTGGGAACTGAGTAGCGCGGGGCCGCCGCCTCCATGATACTTTTAAAGGACTCCGTTTCCACAACCCTATACGGCAGCATCTCAAGGCTGATGAATTTTGCGATGCGGACGGTTAACGTTTGAGCGTGCGGGTGCGTGGCGGCGTACTTGCGCTTGCGCTCGAACACTTGCGCAAGCGACGGCTGGACGGTGCGCTGAACTACACTGCTGGATGGGGCCGAGGACAGCGGAGATGAGGGTGTGGGTGCAGGCCATGAGGCGGTAGTGCCTGTGTCCTGAGAGGGGGGTTGCATCTCAGTGGCAGGTTGCGGCACAGGGGGAGAGGCAGGGGTGCAAACCGGAGGCGCTGAACGGCCTTCGTCCCACCTTGTGGGGTGCTTGGCCATCATATGCCTGCGCATGGTGGTGGTGGTGAGGCTGTTGGTGTTGGCTCCCCGGCTGAGCTTTGCGCAACAAAGGTTGCACACCACTGTTCGTCGGTCGTCAGGCGTCTCTGTGAAAAACTGCCAGACCTTAGAGCACCTCGGCCTCTGCAGGGTGGCATGGCGCGAGGGGGCGCTTTGGGAAACACTTGGTGGATTATTCGGTCTGGCCCTGCCTCTACCCCTGGCCACCGCACTGCCTCTTGCAACCTGCCCTGCTGATGCCCTTGACTCCCCCTCTGAAGACCTGTCCTCCTGAGTAAGCGTTGCACACCAGGTGGGGTCAGTCACCTCATCGTCCTGCTGCTCTTCCTCCGAATCCTCTGTGCGCTGCTCCCTCGGACTTACTGCCCTTACTACTACCTCACTGCAAGACAACTGTGTCTGATCGTCATCGTCCTCCTCACCCACAGAAAGTTCTTGAGACAGTTGGCGGAAGTCCCCAGCCTCATCCCCCGGACCCCGGGAACTTTCGAATGGTTGGGCATCAGTGACTATAAACTCCTCTGGTGGGAGAGGAACCGCTGCTGCCCAATCTAAGCAGGGGCCCGAGAACAGTTCCTGGGAGTCTTCCCGCTCCTGAGCAGGTGTCATTGTAGTGGAGTGAGGAGGCTGGGAGGAAGGAGGAGCAGCAGACAGAGGATTCGGATTTGCAGCAGTGGACGGCGCAGAACTGCGTGTTGACGATAGGTTGCTCGAAGCAGTTTCTGCCATCCAGGACAGGACCTGCTCACACTGCTCATTTTCTAATAACCGTCTCCCGCGTGGACCCATTAATTGGGCGATGAATGTGGGGACGCCAGAAACGTGCCTCTCTCCTAATCGCGCAGCAGTCGGCTGCGACACACCGGGATCAGGAGCTCGGCCTGTGCCCACACCCTGACTTGGCCCTCCGCGTCCTCGGCCGCGTCCACGTCCTCTAGGCCTACCCCTACCCCTCAGCATGCTGTATTACCAGTGATTTGATTTCACAGGCAGGAAATAAATTGGCGCAAGACTGCAGGCCAAATATAATTTTTGCCCTTTTTGGAAAACGAAAGGCCCCACTGCTCTGCCAGAGTTATAATAACTCTGCTACCCTCACGTTCTGTGACACATAAGCAGGGACACAGCACAGTTATTAAACTTCTCATGTTCATTGAATATACGCAGTGCTGCCTTTTGGTGGAAAAAAACTGAAAACAAATCTATTTGTCCAGCCTCTGTCCGTCCTAAGGGCTGTGGACACGTGTGAGCTGCGTGAACAACATTGCTAAATCAGACGCACCCAGCTACGCTTTACTACGTTAACACTAGAGATGAGCGAACGTGTTTGTCCGAGCTTGATATTCGTGCGAATATTAGGGTGTTCGGGATGTTCGTTATTCGTAACGAACACCATGCGGTATTCGGGTTACTTTCACTTCCTTCCCTGAGACGTTAGCGCGCTTTTCTGGCCAATTGAAAGACAGGGAAGGCATTACAACTTCCCCCTGCAACGTTTAAGCCCTATACCACCCCCCTGCTGTGAGTGGCTGGGAAGATCAGATGTCACCCGAATATAAAAGTCGGCCCCTCCCGCGGCTCGCCTCAGATGCCTTGTGAGTTAGATGAGGGACAGTGCTGCTGGTACCGGAGCTGCTGTAGGGAGAGAAATAGCAGTTAGTGTAGGCTTCAAGAACCCCAAAGGTCCTTATTAGGGCCAGTAATACCTGTGTGTTGGCTGCTGTTAGCAGTGCCTTTTTTTTTTTTTCTCAAAATCGCCTCTGCAGAGCGTTGCACCCGGCATTAGGGACAGAAGTGTTGGATAGGCAGGGAGCGTGTTAGGAGTGAGTGTAGCCTTCAAGAACCTCAACGGTCCTTTCTAGGGCCATATTTAACCGTGTGCAGTACTGTCCAGGCTGCTGTTAGCTGTGCTGCATATTTTTTTTTTCTCAAAATCGCCTCTGCAGAGCATTGCACCCTCCATTGATACTACAGGGAAAGAATTGTGTAGGCAGGGCCACAACACAGTTATTATTCATTGAATATACGCAGTGGGTCCTTTTGGTGTAAAAAAAGGGAAACGAAATCTATTTGTCCTGCCTCTGTCCGTCCTAAGGGCTGTGGACACGTGTGAGCTGCGTGTACAACGTTAAAAAATCAGACGCACCCAGCTACGGTTTACTGCTGGCTTCGCCATTTGCTTTCCTTAATTGGGAAAAAAATACCTGCTCTGCCAGAGTTAATAACTCTGCTACCCTCAAGTTCTGTGACACATTAGCAGGGACACAGCACAGTTATTAAACTTAGATTATTCATTCAATAGAGGCAGTGGGGCCTTTCGTTTTCAAAAAAGGGAAAAAATTATATTTGGCCTGCAGTCTTGCACCAATTTATTTCCTGCCTGTGAAATCAAATCACTGGTAATACAGCATGCTGAGGGGTAGGGGTAGGCCTAGAGGACGTGGACGCGGCCGAGGACGCGGAGGGCCAAGTCAGGGTGTGGGCACAGGCCGAGCTCCTGATCCCGGTGTGTCGCAGCCGACTGCTGCGCGATTAGGAGAGAGGCACGTTTCTGGCGTCCCCACATTCATCGCCCAATTAATGGGTCCACGCGGGAGACGGTTATTAGAAAATGAGCAGTGTGAGCAGGTCCTGTCCTGGATGGCAGAAACTGCTTTGAGCAACCTATCGTCCACCCGCAGTTCTGCGCCGTCCACTGCTGCAAATCTGAATCCTCTGTCTGCTGCTCCTCCTTCCTCCCAGCCTCCTCACTCCACTACAATGACACCTGCTCAGGAGCGGGAAGACTCCCAGGAACTGTTCTCGGGCCCCTGCTTAGATTGGGCAGGAGTGGTTCCTCTCCCACCAGAGGAGTTTATAGTCACTGATGCCCAACCATTCGAAAGTTCCCGGGGTCCGGGGGAAGAGGCTGGGGACTTCCGCCAACTGTCTCAAGAACTTTCTGTGTGTGAGGAAGACGATGACGATGAGACACAGTTGTCTTGCAGTGAGGTAGTAGTAAGGGCAGTAAGTCCGAGGGAGCAGCGCACAGAGGATTCGGAGGAAGAGCAGCAGGACGATGAGGTGACTGACCCCACCTCGTGTGCAACGCCTATACAGGACAGGTCTTCAGAGGGGGAGGCACGGGCAGCAGCAGGGCAGGTTGCAAGAGGCAGTGCGGTGGCCAGGGATAGAGGCAGGGCCAGACCGAATAATCCACCAACTGTTTCCCAAAGCGCACCCTCGCGCCATGCCACCCTGCAGAGGCCGAGGTGCTCTAAGGTCTGGCAGTTTTTCACAGAGACGCCTGACGACCGACGAACAGTGGTGTGCAACCTTTGTCGCGCAAAGCTCAGCCGGGGAGCCAACACCAACAGCCTCACCACCACCACCATGCGCAGACATATGATGGCCAAGCACCCCACAAGGTGGGACGAAGGCCGTTCACCGCCTCCGGTTTGCACCCCTGCCTCTCCCCCTGTGCCCCAACCTGCCACTGAGATGCAACCCCCCTCTCAGGACACAGGCACTACCGTCTCCTGGCCTGCACCCACACCCTCACCTCCGCTGCCCTCGGCCTCATCCACCAGTGTAGTTCAGCGCACCGTCCAGCCGTCGCTTGCGCAACTGTTGGAGCGCAAGTGCAAGTACGCCGCCACGCACCCGCGCGCTCAAACGTTAACCGTCCGCATAGCAAAATTCATCAGCCTTGAGATGCTGCCGTATAGGGTTGTGGAAACGGAGTCCTTCAAAAGTATCATGGAGGCGGCGGCCCCGCGCTACTCAGTTCCCAGTCGCCACTACTTTTCCCGATGTGCCGTCCCAGCCCTGCACGACCACGTCTCCCGCAACATTGTACGCGCCCTCACCAACGCGGTTACTGCCACGGTCCACTTAACAACGGACACGTGGACAAGCACAGGCGGGCAGGGCCACTACATCTCCCTGACGGCACATTGGGTGAATTTAGTGGAGGCTGGGACAGAGTCAGAGCCCGGGACCGCTCACGTCCTACCCACCCCCAGAATTGCGGGCCCCAGCTCGGTGGTGGTATCTGCGGAGGTGTATGCTTCCTCCACTAAAGCACCCTCCTCCTCCTCCTCCTCCGCAACCTCTGTCTCGCAATCAAGATGTGTTAGCAGCAGCATGTCGCCAGCAGTCGGTGTCGCGCGGTGTGGCAGCACAGCAGTGGGCAAGCGTCAGCAGGCCGTGCTGAAACTACTCAGCTTAGGAGATAAGAGGCACACGGCCCACGAACTGCTGCAGGGTCTGACACAGCAGACCGACCGCTGGCTTGCGCCGCTGAGCCTCCAACCGGGCATGGTCGTGTGTGACAACGGCCGTAACCTGGTGGCGGCTCTGCAGCTCGGCAGCCTCACGCACGTGCCATGCCTGGCCCACGTCTTTAATTTGGTGGTTCAGCGCTTTCTGAAAAGCTACCCACGCTTGTCAGACCTGCTCGTAAAGGTACGCCGGCTCTGCGCACATTTCCGCAAGTCCCACACGGACGCTGCCACCCTGCGCACCCTGCAACATCGCTTTAAGCTGCCAGTGCACCGACTGCTGTGCGACGTGCCCACACGGTGGAACTCTACGCTCCACATGTTGAATAGTCGAATTCCAACTCCAACATGGGCGGCGCAGTGGGAGTCAGCCTCCTCAATTCTTTTCAGAAGAGTGGGCCTGGTTGGCAGACATCTGCCATGTCCTTGGTAATTTTGAGGAGTCTACCCAGGTGGTGAGCGGCGATGCTGCAATCATTAGCGTCACCATTCCTCTGCTATGCATCTTGAGAAATTCCCTGCAAAGCATAAAGGCAGCTGCTTTGCGCTCGGAAACGGGGGCGGTGGAAGACAGTATGTCGCTGGATAGTCAGAGCACCCACCAGTCTATTTCTCAGCGCGTAGAGGAGGAGGAGGAGGAGCATGAGGAGGATGAGGAGGAGGGGGAAGAGACAGCTTGGCCCGCTGCTGACGGTACACCGGCTGATTGCCTGTCATCCTTTCACCGTGTATGGCCTGAGGAGGAGGAGGAGGAGGAGGAGGAGGATCCTGCAAGTGATCTTCCTAGTGAAGACAGCCATGTGTTGCGTACAGGTACCCTGGCACACATGGCTGACTTCATGTTAGGATGCCTTTCTCGTGACCCTCGCGTTGCACGCATTCTGGCCACAACGGATTACTGGGTGTACACACTGCTCGACCCACGCTATAAGGAGAACCTGCCCACTCTCATTCCCGAAGAGGAAAGGGGTTCGAGAGTGTTGCTATACCACAGGACCCTTGCGGACAAGCTGATGGTAAAATTCCCAGCCGACAGCGCTAGTGGCAGAAGGCGCAGTACCGAGGGCAAGGTAGCAGGGGAGGTGCGGAGATCGAGCAGCATGTACATCCCAGGCAGTGCAACAGTCTTTAAGGGCCTGGACAGCTTTATGGCTCCCCACCAAGACTGTGTCACCGCTCCCCAGTCAAGGCTGAGTCGGCGGGAGCACTGTAAAAGGATGGTGAGGGAGTACGTAGCCGATCGCACGACCGTCCTCCGTGACACCTCTGCCACCTACAACTACTGGGTGTCGAAGCTGGACACGTGGCCTGAACTAGCGCTGTATGCCCTGGAGGTGCTTGCTTGTCCTGCGGCTAGCGTCTTGTCGGAGAGGGTGTTTAGTGCGGCTGGGGGAATCATCACAGATAAGCGTACCCGCTTGTCAACCGACAGTGCCGACAGGCTTACACTCATCAAGATGAACAAAGCCTGGATTTCCCCAGACTTCTGTTCTCCACCAGCGGACAGCAGCGATACGTAAGCAATACGTAGGCTGCACCCGCGGATGGAAGCTACGTTCTCTCTCACCATCCAAAACGGGGACATTTATGCTTCATCAATCTGTGTCTAATATTCCTCCTCCTCCTCCTGCTCCTCCTCCTGAAACCTCACGTAATCACGCTGAACGGGCAATTTTTCTTAGGGCCACAAGGCTCACTCAAATAATTTTTCTGAACAATTTTTAAAAGTTTCAATGCGCTTAAAAGCCTTGGAACTTTAACTTGAACCAATTTTTCGTTACACTGGGCTGCCTCCAGGCCTAGTTACCACTTAAGCCACATTAACCAAAGCGATTAATGGGTTTCACCTGCCCTCTTGGCTGGCCATGGCCAATTTTTCTGATGTACATTAGTACTGTTGATACAGCAATTTTTGTGGGCCCTCGCCTACAGTGTAATCAAATGAATTTTTAGCCCACCTGCATTACAGCTGACGTTACCTCAGCTGTGTTGGGCAATGCAATGGGATATTTCTATGTACCGCCGGTGGCTTCCTGGCACCCACCCATGCTGTAGGTGCACACGGAGTTTTTACTACATCTGTACACTTGAAAAGGACCCCAGTCAGACTGGGGCATGCAGTGTGGGCCGAAGCCCACCTGCATTAAGCACGACATTACTACCTCAGCTGTGTTGGGCAATGCAATGGGATATTTCTGTGTACCGCCGGTGGGTTCCAGGGAGCCACCCATGCTGTGGGTCCACAGGGACTTCACAATAGGGAGTTGTACCTGCCTGTGTCTATGAATTAAAAACCGCGGTCTGACTGGGGCATGCAGACACCTTGACAGAATGAATAGTGTGTGGCACATAGGTTCCCCATTGCTATGCCCACGTATGCAGCTCCTGATGGCGGTGGCACAGGATTCTATTTCTCATTGCTTCTGTACAGCATTGTGGGCTATCGCCCCGCCACTTTTAAAGAGGGTCGCTGCCTAGCCGTGCCAACCTCTGCAGTGTGTGCCTGCGGTCCCTCGTCATGGCAGACGCAATTCTAAATAGACATGAGCGTGGTGTGGCATGAGGGCAGCTGAAGGCTGCGCAGGGACACTTTGGTGTGCGCTGTGGGGGGGAGGGGGGGCGGTTGGGCAGCATGTAACCCAGGAGAAGTGTCAGTGGAGTGTCATGCAGGCAGTGATTGTGCTTTGTTGGAGGTAGTGTGGTGCTTAGCAAAGGTATGCCATGCTAATGAGGGCTTTCCAGAAGTAAAAGTTGTTGGGAGGGGGGGGGCCCACTCTTGCCGGTATTGTGGCTTAATAGTGGGACCTGTGAACTTGAGATGCAGCCCAACATGTAGCCCCTCGCCTGCCCTATCCGTTGCTGTGTCATTCCCATCACTTTCTTGAATTGCCCAGATTTTCACACATGAAAACCTTAGCGAGCATCGGCGAAATACAAAAATGCTCTGGTCGCCCATTGACTTCAATGGGGTTCGTTATTCGAAACAAACCCTCGAACATCGCGGGAAGTTCGTTTCGAATAATGAACACCCGAGCATTTTGGTGTTCGCTCATCTCTAGTTAACACTACATTTATGTAGGGTTTTTTTGCTGTATTATTTGAAAAAATATATATATATATATCTCTTTGGGAAAAAAATAAAATTATTTTCTGGCACCATTTTCTGACAGCCGTAACTTTTTTATTTTTCTGTCAATATAGTAGTGTAAGGGTCCCTTTTTGTGGCACGTCCTGTAGTTTCTGTTGATACCATTTTGGGGTTGACCAAAAAATGACCAATTCTCTGCCCCTTGTCTGCTGTCAGAAATGGGGGGGTGGCAGGATGGGGCGGGAGCTTAACGACTAGCTCCCGCACCATCCCGGCCCCTCCCATTGCAAACAGCTAGCAAGGGGCGGAGAGAAGGAGGGAAAGGGGGGGGAATTAGCAGACAAGCTGCTAAACTGCCTCCCACCTCCCTTCTCTGGCAGCTGTCATAGGCTCCCATATGGCAGCGGTCGTATTCCAGCTGGGAAAGATAGATCCTGAACTATCTTTTACGCTTTAACGCGGCGGAAAATCGCCAGTGTGATCTGATGTTCATGTGAATAAAGCCTTACTTTCATAGATTTGACTTTTACAGACATAATAATATCTAATACGTCTTTGTTTTTTGTTATGATTTTGTTGTTGTTACCCATTATTTTTTTTAATAATTAATAACATTTCTTACATTTTTTTAGTCCCCAAAGTGAACTTGAACTCATGATCATTTGATCATTCATACATTATAATGCAATATTGTAGTAGGGCATTTAAATGTCGCTTTCAAAATTGACAGCACCAGTTAGCAGCCGTGATCAGTGTTCACGCTGTTTGCAGCTGTTGTGAGCAGGTGTCAGCTGTTAGCCTGCAATCCATATGAACTCCACATGTCCAGAATGTAATAGACGTTCAGTAGCGTGAAGGGGTTAAATTAAACAGTTTCAAAGAACTGGTGTATGCTAATGGGTTACCCATACTCAAAAAATGGTCAAAAAGTGAACCCGGAAACTATAGGCCGGCAAGACTTACTTCTATTGTGGATAAAATGTTTAAAGGGTTTCTTAGAGATGCCATCCTGGAGGACTTTAAGGAAAATAGCTGAATAACTCTGTATCAGCATGGGTTTATGAGGGATCAGTCCTATTAAACCAATCTGTTCAATTTGTACAAGTAAGTAAGTTCTAGACTGGACAGAGTGTGTCATGGATGTCGTATATCTTCATTTCTCCAAAGCATTTGATACTCTGCCACATAGAAACATTGAACATTTTCTGCAGAAAAGACCACATGGTCCAACTAGTCTGCACTTATATTATTTCAGTTTTCTTTTTCTCTTGGGATAGATACATATTCGTTCTAGGCACATTTACTTACTGCTGATTTTCCAACCACATCTGCTGAAAGACATCCAATGGGGACCAGAACCAATGGAAGTGATGACTTACGGGGCTGTAGAATATGTATGCACTATATAAATAAATAGCTTTACAAATGGATCTGAAGAAGTTGGAGGCTTGGGCATAAAAGTGTTGAATAAAGTTTAACACTGATAAATGTAAGGTTATGCATGTGAGAAGGGAAAATACAGGTCACCATTACATACTCAGTGGGAAAGCAGATTCACCAAAAATATGACCTAAATCAATAGGTCCACAATATTTACTATGCTTCCCACAATAGATCCATATAACACTTCACATTTACTCTAAATATTTTTGAAACATAATTAAATAGTCCTGCCACCAACACAGAACAGAATGCCTTAAATGGGATGGGTAGAAAGAGGGCATAGGGGAAGATTTATAAAAATGAAAACTGTCTTTGTTGCCCAAAGCAACCAATGACAGAGCGGCTTTTATTTTTCAAAGGCAAAATATAAAATGAAAGCTGAGCTGTAATTGGTTGGTATGGGCAATCGTAGAGCTGGGAAGGACCTACAGGATCATCAGGTGCACCTCCCTTCCCTGCTCAATGCAAGATTCGCTAAGTACACTTATGTAACAGCATCTCGGGTGCAATAATAGAACATCTTTTACTTTTCTATACACTATGCAACATTTCAACCAACAGGTCTTTGTCATGCATAAAATCAACATCGTATATCACGTATATTTAGTCAACTATGTGAGTACAGTAAAATTATTAACCAATCAAAACAGCTTCCTCAGGTGCATGGAAACTATACAACACTTACCGCCCATAGAGAAAACTAGCATCTCAGTCTCTCAATTAGGCTATTCCCCGCCAGAGGCGTAACAATGCAAAATATGTAACAGGGCCCTCAACTATAGTGCTTTATTCATAGTACTGGACTCCCTGTATGGAGAAGAGAGGCCTTATGGGCCCCTCAAGACTCCTGGGCCTGGGTGCAACCGCATCCCCTATAGTTACACCCCTGTTCCCCACGTCTCCCACTACTCAGAGCACATATGTGCCCTTCAGTCAAGATGCTCTTCTAGCAACCCTCTGCTCAGCTGATGCAAAAACATGTATATGACTTACTGTCAAATACAGAATGCATTTGTATTATACAGTAGCTCTATGATTTACTGATACCAAGGGTAACGCCTCGGGCATTTTATCGTATTCCAGTTGCATCTACATTTACACCACATAGTGGGAAGATTACGATCATTTTGAGGAAATACTAGTCTTTGTTAACAAAAAGTTGCTCTGGGGTCTCTGAGTTTGTGAATCTACCAATTATATCACATAGACGGGATTCTAATTTGAAGGGCAAGCTTGTTAAATCAACGTTTGGCCCTGAATCTACATTGACATAGACAGTGTAATTTCCCCCTAATGTGAGCAATTTTCCTTCTCTCAATTGCCCCTGTTGTAACAATTTAGTGAGAGGTCATACATTCATTCATCCTTAAACACGAAAAACATTTAAGATAAGACATAGGTACACATGCACGTCATCTTTTTTTGTGTATGTGATCAGGTGCCCCTGGGGGCGTATTTATGTAGTGGAAACAATGATGGCGGTTCGTCCCATATAGTGAATATATACCTGTTAACCCCTTAACGACCGGGCCATAGTGTTTTTACGTCATCAGCAAGTGGGCTTTATTCTCTGAGGACGTAAAAACATGCGTCCTGCAGAGAATAGAGCCCCGTGGGCTGAGGACGTGACAGCTCCATGCTGTCGGTGCCCGCAGGTAGCCGACAGCATGGAGCTGTCATCCTGGGCTGTAGGGACCCCCCCACCCCCCGGCATTGCGATCGGCGCTATCCAATGGATAGCGCGGATCGCAAAAAAGTAAATAAAAGTGCCCCAAAAGTTAGATATTCAGCTCCCCTGATGGATCGGAACCATCAGGGGAGCTGAAAATTCTCACCTGTCTTGTCGGCGGTGTCTCCCGGAAATCTGGTCCTCCCGGACCCGCCGGCGGCCTTCTGCGCATGCGCGCCAGACGATTACGTCACACGCATGCGCAGAAGCCCGGGAGCCCCCAGCAAATTCAAAACCTCCTGGCTCCCGGCTACCTTCAGGAGGTGTTACTGGGGACCGCAGTGAGCGGTCCCCGGGCCGCGACCGCCGCAATCCATCAGATAGCGGCGATCGCGAAAAAGTTTGAAAAGTAAAAAAAAAAGTGCTAGTTTCACCTCCCCTCATGGATCGGATCCATGAGGGGAGGTGAAAATACTCACCTAAGTCGTCCCCGATGTCCCGGGTGCCCGAATCCCCGTCTGCGCATGCGCGCCCGATGATTGACATCGGGCGCGTGCACAGAGGGTCTCAAGCCCCGGGAAATTTAAAATTTCTCTGCTCCAGGCTGCCAGAGGGATGTCACTACAGATATGATCACTGTCATCCAATGGATGACAGTGATCATGTATAGTAAAAAAAAAGTGTGATAAAGTAAAAAAAAAAAAGTTTAAAAAGTTTGAAAAAGTTTAAAAAGTGTACGTTTCATCTTCCCTCACGGATCATATCCGTGAGGCAGGATCAAAGTACGCACATAAGGCCCCCAGATTTATCCGCGGACCTTACCCCAGCTTCTGCGCACATGCCCGTCGCCAAAATGGCGGACGCATGCGCAAAAGATGTGGATTGCCAGGATAATTGAAAATCTCCCTGCTCCTGGCTACAAAACTGAGCCAAGAGCCCGGAGATTTCACAGCGGGCTGCGGTTCCTGATCATGTGTTCGCCGTTATCCAATGGATGTAAAAGTTTTAAAAAAATTTGAAGTTTCATCTCCCCTCAACGATGCGATCGGTGAGAGGAGATGAAACTTTTTACCGGAGGCCTCCGTATTTGAACCCCGATGCAACCCTCATGCGTGAAGTTACCCGGATTCTGCACATGCGACCGCCGGCAAAACACCGGACACATGCGCAGGAGTCGGGGAGCCCAGGAAACTTAAAATCTCCTTGCTCCCAACGACCAACGGTCGCTGAGAGCCTGAAGCAGTGACGGGTGGCCTCGTTGAGCTGTCCCCGGTCACGTGATAAAAAGGTAGCGATCTACCTTTGGCCGGTCTCACATGACCGGATAGGAATTACGGATTCCGCATGCGTCTGATGCGCGGTAATACGCAGATCAATCGCATTGGATTACACAATTCTGATCACATTAGCGGGTTGGAATTGCGTAATCCACTTGCAGAAAAGAGAACGCAGCAGGTTCTATTTTACCACAGCTATCCGCAGCATAGAGCCTATTGTGCTCCATGGTCGCAGATATACCCGCAGCCCATACGCAACTACGTTGTATACGGGCTGCGGGTACCCGCGTCATCGCTAAGCGACGGTGCGGGAAATACAAACAAAAAAAAGGTATTGCGCATGACCGCCTGTGTGAGTAGGCAGTTATGCGCAGTACATTACGCGGCCGTACGCAGGGTCACAGCCGGGCTCACAGCTGGGATCCGCTACGGGCCTCCGCAAGCAGATTCTGCCTATGGCTGCGTGAGCCCGGCGTTATTCAGACTGCTACCTGTAATACGTATTTTACAAGAAGCCCCGGGAACGTTCGCCTTCCTGCAGTTCCAGGAGCAGCTTGTTGAGCGCCTTCTATGTGAGACTGCCGCACCTCATCAAGCTTACGGAGACTCACGGAACGCCACTTTTTACACCCCATACCCGCTACTGAGGTCACAAAATACCCCCAAAAAGCATGAGAGGAGGGGGGATACACGGTTTTATTGCCCCATAGGCCCATTCCAACCAGCCTCCGTAATTACCCCTGTCTTCGGAAATACCACACAGTTCACATTAGTACTTTTATCTAAGATTTGCGAACGCCAAAAAGGGCGCGGAGTGAGTGTGGGCGGGGGGGAAAATTTTAGGGAGTCAATTTTTATTCCGTTCAAATAAGCAATGGGGCCTGGGATTTATTCAGTTATGCCCTGAAATCCAACGGGTGTTCCCTCCTTTATAGGCCTTGCCATGGGTCCTGTAAGTAGATGAGGGCCACAATGGGTATTTTTCTGAACACGGGACAAACGGGGGCATCCATTTTGGGGTGAACGTCTTCATTCCTATGTACACTGTACAAAAAAACTGTTTTTAAATTTAAAAAATTGCCCAAAAAATTGAAAATCGTAACTTTTTCCTTCTGCTTTGCTTAGATTCATTCAAATACTGTGGGGTCAAAATACGCAGTAGACCCCTAGATGAATTTGTTAAGGGGTCTAGTTTTCAAAATGGGGTCAGTTGTGGGGGTTCTTTATCGTTTTGGCCGCTCAATGGCTCTATAAGTGGGCAATGGGGCCTGGAATTTATTCAGTTGTACCCTGAAATCTAATGGGTATTCCTTTTATTGTAGGCCTAGCCATGTGTCCTGTAAGTCTATTAGGGCCACAATGGGTATGTTTCTGAACACGGGACAAACAGGGGTATCCGTTTTGGGGTAAAAGTCGTCATTTATATGTGTGCTGTACAAAAAAAACTGTTTTTAAATTGACACAATAGCCCAAAAAATGAAAATCGTAATTTTTTTCTTACTGCTTTGCTTAGATCTATTCAAAAATTGTAGGGTTAAAATACACAGTACACCTCTAGATAAATTCATTAAGGGGTCTAGTTTTCAAAATTGGGTAATTTGTGGGGGTTCTCTATGGTTTTGGGCGCTCAAGAACTCTACAAGTGGGCAATGGGGCCTAAAAGGACTTCAAGCAAAATCTATGTTCTGAAAGCCACCGATTACTCCTTTGATTTTGGGCCCCGTTGTGCATGCGGACATAAGATTAGGGCCACAATGGGTATATTTCTGAAAACAGCACAAACAGGGGTATCCATTTTGGGGTGCAAGTCTTCCTTCATATGTGTGCTGTACAAAAAAAGCTGTTTTTAAAATGACAGAATTGCCAAAAAACGAAAATCCTAAGTTTTCCTTTTGCTTTGCTTGAATTTATTCAAAAACTGTGGGGTCAAAATACACAGTACACCCCTAGATAAATTCGTTAAGGAGTCTAGTTTTCAAAATGGGGTCATTTGTGGGGGTTCTATATGGTTTTGGGCGCTCAAGAACTCTACAAGTGGGCAATGGGGCCTAAAAGGACTTCAAGCAAAATCTATGTTCTGAAAGCCACCGATTACTCCTTTCATTTTGGGCCCCGTTGTGCATGAGGACATAAGATTAGGGCCACAATGGGTATATTACTGAAAACAGCACAAACAGGGGTATCCATTTTGGGGGGCAAGTCTTCCTTCATATGTGTGCTGTACAAAAAAAGCTGTTTTTAAAATGACAGAATTGCCAAAAAAACAAAAATTCTAATTTTTTACTTTTGCTTGGCTTAAATTCATTCAATAACTGTGGGGTCAAAATATGCAGTACACCCCTAGATAAATTCCTTAAGGGGTCTAGTTTTCAAAATTGGGTCATTTGTGGGGGTTTTCTATGGTTTTGGGCGCTCAAGAACTCTACATGTATGCTATGGGGTCTAAAAGGACTTCAAGCAAAATTTCTGTTCTGAAAGACACTGACTACTCCTTTCGTTTTGGGCCCCGTTGTGGACTCAGATATAATATTAGGGCCACAATGGGTATATTACTGAACACGGGAGAAACAGGGGTATCCATTTTGGGGTGTAAATACTCATTTTCATGTAAACTATAGGAAAAAATATGTTTTTAAAATGATAGATTTGCAAAAATATGAAATTTTACTTTTTCTCCTCTAAATTGAATTAATTCCTGAAAAAAAACTGTGGGGTCAAAATACTCATGACACCCCTCAGTGAATAAACTAAGGGGTGTAGTTTTTAAAATGGGGTTATTTGGGGGGGTATCTATTATTTTGACACTCTCGAGCCTTTCCAATCTTGGCTTGGTGTAGGAAAACAAAGTGTTTCTCAAAATGCTAAAAAGTAATGTTAAATTTGTACGTCTCCTAAATGGTTAAAAAAGCACGAAAGTTTTTCCAATGTGCGCCCAAAATAAAGAAAACGGGTGGAAATACAAATCTTAGCAAAAATTTCTATATTATGTTTGCACATATTTAAGATATTGCAGTTGGAAATGTGAAAAAATGACGATTTTTTCAAAATTTTCCCAATTTTGGCGCTTTTAATAAATAAACACAAATTCTATCGGTCTATTTTTTCCGCCTAAATGAAGTACAACATGTGGCGAAAAAACAATGTCAGAATCGCTTGGATATGCAAAACCTTTCTGGTGTTTTTTCATGTTAAAGCGATACATGTCAGATTTGCAAAATTTGGCCTGGTCATTAAGGCGCAAACAGGCTTGGTCACTAAGGGGTTAAGGAGGCTGTCTTCAAATGTCACTCTTTCACGAATATCAACAAGGAATTGCATTGTCATACTTTGGGTGGGACGGTAATGCCTTATAATTTATCTATTGCAAACAGAGGAATTCCATAGGACAGATCATCTGTTTGTGCTCACATGGGAGCATTCAAGCATTCAAACCCTCAATAGCCATCTGGTTAGGAGAAGTGATGGCTACTTGCTATAAGTTGGAAGGCCTTTCTTGCCCTTTAAGTGTTTGGGCACACTCCAAAAAGGCAGGGGCATAGGTAAAAGCTCATGGGCCCAGGTGCAAAAGTTTATCTTGGAGCTCCCCAACTTCTCTTAACCCCTTAACTCAGAGGCATAACTTGAAGCTCCTGGGCCCCAATGCAAAATCTCCAACAGAACCCCCAACTATAAAGCTTTATTCATAGTACTGGGCTCCCTATATGGAGAAGAGAGGCCTTATGGGCCCCCTAAGGCTCCTGGGCCCGAGTGCAACTGCATTCCCTGCATCCCCAGTGCACAAAGGGCAACTACTGCATCTAGGGCTGAGCGAGTGCAGGTTCCAGCAGAAGCCATCAGCTGCTTGGTGTTCACACACTTTTATTTATCATTACAGACTGGAATTCTTACCAACCGGAATATGTAGAAAGTGATGGCATCCATCCGGGTGAGAAGTTATCTTTGACATGCTTGACAAACACTCCTATGCGAGTTGAAACATTGTGTGTCATTTTTATGCAGGACAAATAAAAACTATTTGATAACTTCGCACGCAAATGGATGCTATCATTTTCTACATATTCTGGTAATCAAAGTGTCTTTGACGGATTCCTGGACTTTGCAGCATTGCATCTGCATTTAAACCTTGCAAGGGACACGATAGAAGTAAGTGTGCTGTTGTCTTGTCTACTTGTACTGAACATCTCAACAAGGGAAAATTCTTCTTTTGCACACTATTTTGAGTATTGGTATTTCCCAACCCTGGGGATCATGCTACATTCTCATATATATGTGTTGCTATGCAGAACATCCAGAAAAGTTAGAGTTGACTTACACAATTCCTTGTTTCTGTAGTCCAAGCAGCAGCACAAGGCTCCGTCTCTCTCATCAATACAGTTTTTTGTTTATTCCTTAGTCATCCTTTTATAAATGCATTGTAGGGGAGGAGCTAGCGTACCTTCATATCGTTAAATGTCTAATGCCATCATGTCACTTGTCCAAGTATGCAGTAGTGGGATAAACTTCCTATAAACGTGCTGCTATTTAGGCTGCAGTAAGCACATTCACACGGCGTATTTTGTGTATTATATTTGCATTGTTTACGGATGTAATATGGACAGCATAAATCCCAATCGGGTTTTTAAGCGCTTATTTTATGAACATATCATGCGCATTACGGTCTATGAAAATGTGTAAAAACAAAGCAAATACACAGTTCCATTGGTACTCACTACGTTTTTACGCATGACGAATGTTGGCAGGAGACCGTGGGTAAAAAATAGTAATATCAATTGGGCATTCTTGAGGTTTTTTTTGCACACGCATGGATGCAACACATGCAGCATCTGAGGAACAGGCCCCAGCCTAGGAGATATCGGGGATGAGTTTAGGCCTTGTCACGGTGGCACTACCGTTTTTCACCTGGAGAGTAACCATGGTCACGTGCAAGGGGCCTAGGCCAGACTATGATTCTGATGCTGTGCAGTGATGAGACGTTTAGCGATATCTAATTATAATCAGATAATTTTCTGAATATAATTAGATATCTCTTCACTCTTTTTCATTTTCCCTCTCGCATTATACAGTCATACAAAGAAATACTATAGATGCCCCTCCGTGTCTCCTGTTTAGGGCTCCTTCATACGGGCGTATTTTTCATTAGTATTTTGTGAGCCAAAACCAGGAGTGTATCCAAAATACAGAAGAAATGCAAATCATTCCATTCTACTTTCTCTCTGTACGTTCCACTCCTGGTTTTGGCTCACGAAATACTGATGAAAAAATCCATGTGAAGGAGGTCTTATTGTATTGCAATTTAAGTTACCAATATTCTAAAACTTGTACATGTGAATTTGTTTTGGAAGAGTATGAAGCAAATAGAAACATTACATTTATATCCTCACGTAGTTAGTCTGTGAGAACACCCACATTTTACTAACAGATTGTATCAGTTTCAGTGACCATGAACTCTCTAATCGAATTCATATTAGCATTATACCATATAAGCGAGGCCTAAATTCCACTGTAATGCAGAAACACAAGGATACAATGCCTTTCAGATATACTTGTAAAAGCTATGGACTTTGAGGTTACTACTTCTACCAGTCTTTTGGGATTAGGAGTATAGTCAAATAAACCTGATATGTAATGGATTGAAGTTTAGGGCTCAGTCAGAAGGGCGTTTTTTTAATGGATGTATAGGTCCGTGAAAATGCATCGCAAAACGCATGTATAAAAATCACATGACTAAAGTGGCAGATGCGTTTTTTAAATCATACTTGTTGTGCAGTCACACGATCCTAAAATTTGCACATACAGTGCGGCCCTATTGAAAGCAATGGAGGAGGATCGCTATACCCTGCTGCGGCTGTGACAACTGCAGCAGGGGATTCCTTGGATTTGAAACCCCTGGATGCTGCCACATCCAGGTTCTTAACCTTGTTATCAATGGGGCTGGCAGCAGCAGCACCAGCGTCATTAAAAACACAGGGAGAACATTGCGCTCCTCTGCCACAGCTGTGACCACCATTCTGGCTGTGATTGGTCAATGCGCTCAACCAATAAGAGGCAGTACTTTCAGGAGGCGGGGATTTTTCAATCCCCGGGCCAGAATAAAATGATGAAGAACAGTGCCGCAGATCCGGGGAGAAGATGTGCTGGAGCAGGACACTGCTTCTAGGTGATGTATTAATTTTTTTCCCCAGCATCTAGGGCTTATTTAAGGGCTTTGACAGTAGGATTTCCTATTGTCAAAGTAGCATCAATTCACACGAAAACTGTGTTTTGTGTGAATCGCAAAGCGCTGTCTTATTTTTTGCAGGTGCAAATTTTATTTGTTTGTAAAGAAACGGCCATGTGACCGCTTTCATTGGAAAGCATTGGCTCTAATAGATGAGAATCTCAAACGTGCCTAACATGCATGGATAAAACGCTTGTCTGACCGAGCCCTTACAGGAATCTCAATTAACCAAATATCCTCAATGTATATAAATTAGTAATTCTGCATCATTAATTAACCTTCATATAAAGATTAATGCTTTGTTGGGGAAAACGTATTGTAGATAGAAGTAGGTCTACTGGCTAAATCATGTGCTTTTCTCATCATATATGCAATTTGTTGGACTTTCAGCTCCTTAAACTGGAGTCCTGGGCAGCCACACATCCACACATGAGGGAGCCACCTGCATTACAATAAAGAGAACAATATGTTCTTAACCTGCGCTGTGTAGACATCGGTCTAGATGTATAACCTGATAGAAAAGCATGAGAGTTATAGAATACTTCCTCCTGTGCTTTCACAAAAGTATTCATTTATCTTTCATCTGTTAAAGCACATGTGGAAGCTTACATAAAATAAAAACAAGGATGTGACTCAATATTGGAATATATCTAACACATTCAATGTGTGTGGCTATCCACATTAAACCGCTGCTACATAGATTGTTTGGTCCTTATGAGTTAAAACATGAAATGCTGTATTTAGTCTGGATAGAGAATGAAGCATATGTGACATTTCTGAACACTTGGCAGCTCAATGTGTTCTAAAATAACCTTTCAAATTCCATTTAGAATCTATATATTCACTTGTGACTGCAGCTAACTCCAAGATCCCGCTTATAATCATTGGGGTACTTTAGCAGAGCCCTCACACTGAAGAACTGGCGGTTACCAATGATGTCCTTTTTCGGGACTAAGGCCCTATTCTCATCAGCACTGGAGGCTCTGTTCTGCTCCATCACGAATTTCCCAGATGAAATACCACTACATGCATCATTATTTCACCCGTGAAAATGCCAGTGTGCATAACGGTGCTGAATGAAACCCATTATAGTCGATGGGTTCTTTTCGGCACTGTTCGGGTTCACAATGTATCAGATACAGCACTTATGCTTTTACCATTATTTTCCTCATAGGAAGGAGCAGAACCATGATAAAAGACATCTCAGCGCTAGTGTGAATGAGACCTAAAAAATTTGGGGGGTTATGGAGCCAAAACAGAGTTTTCTAACCCTGTAGAGCCACTAAATTGTCAGGGGGAAAAATCAATGGTTAATGCCAGTTCTCCATTGTCAAGCAGTCCATATTTTTCATCTTTGTGTGTGTGGGAGGTTGATATCAATCCAGTTAAGTTACATACTGTAAATATATTTGGCTTCGTTTTCAGTTCAAAAAAGGAAGGTAGATTCCAGTTCACCAAACGAATGTAGATGTGCAGATGTGGTGGGAGTACTAGTCAGCAATTGAAAATAAATGGGGAAAGGGCAGCATCCATGTAAAGTTGTATAAGGCTTTCTTTAAATCTTATATGCTTACTAAGGATGAGCGAGTATACTCGCTAAAGCACTACTCGTTCGAGTAATGTGCCTTAGACGAGTATCTCCCTGCTCGTCCATAAAGATTCGGGGACCGCCGCGGCTGACAGGTGAGTCACAGCGGGGAGCAGGGGAGAGCGGGCAGGAGAGAGGGAGAGAGAGATCTCCCCTCCGTTCCTCCCCGCTCTCCCCCGCAGCTCCCCGCCACGCGGCGGCCCCCGAATCTTTAAGGACGAGCAGGGAGATACTCGTCTAAGGCACATTACTCGAGCGAGTAGTGCCTTAGCGAGTATACTCACTCATCCTTAATGCTTACGCATTTTAGGCTGTAGAGCCCTTAACCAGGGCATGCAGTTGAATACACATTGAACATATTAAAAAGTAGATACAACCAATGATATTCAGGACGTCAATGACATGCTAGAAACGAGCAATGAGAACCAAGGGAAAGAACGTGGCTATATAGCTAAAACCTCTGCATTTGTTATAATACAAAACATATGGGAAAATGTTATTGCTCTTACAAAGCTTTTGCACAAAGAACAGAACAACTGAATGAGCTTGGAGAGTAAATCCTTAATTAGTCCACAGATAAGAATGTGGGAGCTTGATTGTCTCTAAATTGATGTAGGTTTAGAGACCTGCTGTACCTACTGTCATTGCCCCAGATCTCTCAGATGTTATACTCCGACATCAATCCCTCTGAGAGATTCAGTCCTGTGTTCAAAGTATTAGAGATTTTTATACATTTATATTCCCGCACCCTCCTGTCTCTTTAGGATATGAAATCGCCTTTTAGCGTAACAATCCACATTTGTTCTATTGTATTCTTGACTACAAAAAAGGTCAGTCACAGATAAATGAGTCTTTTTGTCTTTAATTAAGTGGTAATGAGACCTCATGCTTGTTTTAAGTTTTTGCCCCTTTCTCCAACACAAAGATTGCCAGTATGACATATAGTGCACAGCATCAGGTACTGAACATTGTACAATGTGTTGTCCCACAGCTCTTATAGTCCTGCTGAGTGTTGAGGATCTGTATTACAGCTTCTTACATTGCAGGGATAAGTTTATTTTTCTGTATGAGAAAAGTTGAGAAGTTCTGATCATTAAGTAGAAGTTCTGTCTTCGATAAAGAGTGGCTGGAACACAGGTTTTTAGTAAAAACATCCAAAAAGACTCTTGATTGAGATGCTTCCTATGATAATTCCCACCTCTTAATGAACTAGTGACCCATTCAATGTCAATAGCTTTCAGATTTAAAAAATCCCCATTGTGGCCTGGGAAAAAAATGAACTAATACTGCTGCCAATACCAGTACCACATCCTTGCCAATATCAGAGAGATGTCTTCTTATCCTGACTTTCAAGCTGCATGAATTGCAGCCAACATATGGGATCCCACAGTGGGTACAAGTTATTGAGTACATGACATAAGGAAAATTACAGTTAATGTACTGTTGTAACATAGTAACATGGTATGTAAGGCCGCAGTTAGATGAGCAATTTTTTTGTGTGCCTATGTGCGCAAAAAAATTGTGTCTATTAGAGCCATTGGTTTTCTATAAAGTGTTCACATGACCGTTTTTGAGAGGCGCAAAATACTCACACTTCAAAAGATAGGACATGTGAGTTTATAATGCACGCCAGTAAGGCCCGTGCTGCATGTAAAGACATTGTGTGATGTTACAGAGGTGACAGAGGATAAGGGGACTCCCAGAGGGTAACATTAATCCCCACAGCAATAGGATGCAGGTAACCTCTGCAGCGATGATTTTCGGGGGGGGGGGGGGCTGGGGCTAGAAATATAAGCTCTACCCCGAAAATCATCCCAAGTGGTAGGAAAAATGAAGCAAAAAAAAAAAACGTAACTCACCTAGAAACACTGTCCAGCTCTTCTCCCGTTCCCCGGCAATCTTCTTCTATATTCTGGTGGCTGGGGATTGAAAAGTCCCCACCTCCAGCAAGCGTTGTCTCTGATTGGCTGAGTGCTGTGACCAATAACAGGCAGCACTCATCTGTCATTCAGCTGTCATTCAATGGTTGACTGCTGTCTCTGATTTGTCACAGCGCTCAGCCAATCATAGGCAGTGCTTTCCAGAGGCGACGATTTTTGCCCGACCACCGGAATACATATGAAGACTGCCGGGGACGGGGAGAAGAGCCAGACAGCACCTCTAGGTGAGTTATTTTTTTTTTCTCAGCTAGTCATCACAGTGTTCAGGGATGAGGGGACTCCCTGCGGGGATGAAGGAATCCCCTGCCGCAGCTGTCAGAGCAGTGGCAGAGGTGTGCGATCTGTGACAGATGTGGCAGGGGATTCCTTCATCTCCGTGGGGAGTCCCCTCATCACTGAACACTGTGACAGCACTGTCACAGTGTTCAGTGATAAGGGGACTCGAAACAGCGAGGATTTTGGGGGAGGATGTGGCTTGAAGTATAAGCCCTACCCCAAATATAAGCCCTAGCTGCAAAAATAAAAAAATTATAATACATCACCTAGAAGCGCTGTCTGGCTCTGGCGCTTCTTCTCCCAGGTCTTTTTCATTTCTTCTGGCCGGGGATTGAAAAATCCACACCTCCTGGAAGCGCTGCCTCTGATTAGCTGAGCGCTGTGACCAATCACAGCCATTTATTCAATGAATGGCTGTGATTGTTCACAGCGCTCAGTTAGTCAGAGTCAGCGCTTCCAGGAAGCAGGGATTTTTCAATCTCCAGCCAGAAGCAATGAAGAAGTACAGGGACCCGGTGAATATGCAGCAGAGCCCCGGACAGCACTTCTAGGTGATGTTTTCTTTTGTTTTTGTTTTTTCCTGTAGTTAGAGCATATTTTGGGGTAGGGCTTATATTTAAAAAAAGCCCTCAAAATGAATTCATGAATGGGTGAGTGAGTGCTGCCTCTGATTGGTGAGGCTGTGACCAATCAGAGGCAGCTCATTTAGCAGGCGGGGATTTTAAATCCCCGGCTGCTGAATACTACTCATAGCAGTTCAGGAGAACTGCCGGCCGGCCGCGGCTGAACTCCGTCTGCGGGGACAAGGTGAGTATATTTTTTTTTTACTTTTTACACATTTCTGGATGAATTTCAGGGAAGGGCTTATATTTTTAAGCCCTTCCCGAAAATTCATCGTGAGATCGCCCGCAGCCCATTGCTTTCAATGGAGCCGGCTGTATTGCCGGCTCCATTGAATTCAATGCGCTGGACAGCGCTGCACTGCTCCGGCCCGTTTCTAATGAAACGCGGCTAGGAGCAGATTTTTCGGGCGATTTTTCGGCCCCGGTCACGCGATTTGCGGATGCGCATCCGTCATGCGATCCGCAAATTGCGGGAAAAAACGCCCGTGTGACCGAGGCCTTAACGCTGTAAAAATAAAACAATACAGAGTTAATGTGTTTTTTTTCTCCCTGCCCTCAAAAAAAATTTATAAAAGTTTTACAATAAATGATAGGTACACAAAAATGGTACCAATAAAAACTACAGTTCGCCACGCAAAAAAAGTTCTCATATAAAATTAAAAAGTTATGGCGTTTGAAAAGTGGAGATGTAAATCCCCCAAAAATCATTGTGTCCTCTGGGCCAAAACAGGCCATGTTCTTAAGGGGTTAATTGCCCATCTGCTATTAGCCTAGAGCAGGTTAAAAAATAAAATCACTTTTATAACTGGTTTCTGGTAAATCATTAACGACAGTGCAGTATATGCCAAAAACTATTGTTAAAAGAATATATACAATTTATGGAAAGAACAGACTATTTAACTACCATAATGTGTATTTAAGGATTTGAAATGAATCTACTTCTGGTAGAAATTAGACATCTGTTGTGGTAACTAGTATGTCTGGATTTGGGACACTTTCCAGTATCTCAGCATGTAAGGATATAATCCCATCAATTGACCCAGATGAAGCAAAATATTTATGAAAGTTATTTTTTTAATTAAATTCAATAATTTCATTTTCTCAGATTTATTTTTTATCCATGACATTTAGCACAGCTTTTTTTTATTTTTTCTTGTTCCAGTGCTGCTGATGTGTTATATCTATCAAGCATTAAATTACCAAATATAACACAATAGGGTCAGAAGAATGGTTAGGCAGGGCAGGTGACTGCATAGGGTTCCACCTCGCAACAGGAATTAGAGGGGTGTAATTTTTTGTCAAAGCCCTTACGCCAAATGTAGTGATTTGTCTACACCAGAAAAATGGCGTAGAAGCTTTCTTTAATATCCCCCTATATTTATTTTAAGTCTGGTTTGGCATCTGTATTTATTCTGGGGTCTGGTCTAGAATCATAGAATGGTAGAGTTAGAAGGAACCTCCAGGGTCATCTGGTCCAACCCCCTGCTCTGTGCAGGATCACTAAATTATCCCAGACAGATATTTGTCCAGCCTTAGGGCGCCCACCCACTGGTGTTTGCGATTTTTGTGCGTGAAAAACGCCGCGTTTTCGCGGCGTTTTTCCCGCGTTTTCCGTGTCTTAGTGTTGTCTATATTTATTTAGGGAAGTATCTATTTATTCTAGGGTTTGGTCTAAGCTTTATCCTTCTGGACTGTATTAATTTTGGGGCCTAATGAAGGATATATTCACTACTTTATTGGAAAACAGTAGATGCGGTGCAGTTTTGGGGGAATAGCCTACGTAAATGGTGGGCATATGTTTAATAAATTGTACAACACTTATCAAACCGCTTATCAGAGACTCAGAACCTAATGTAATCAGCAATAGGTAACTATGGTGTGTATGCAATTATGTTTGTACATAATTAAGTTGGCGTATATTTATACTGTATATGTGTTTATGCATGTTATGAGTATAAGGGCTCCTTCACACGGGTGCTGCAATTTTCGGCCACACACGATAATCACATGAATGAAAGGCTGCACCTCTTTTTTTGTCGCCAGTTCAGATGGTCGGGGCTGCGATGCATATACGCCGCAGCCCGGAATTCTGTCAGGTGAGGGGTGAGAGTTTAGCCCTGCTAAACTACTTCCCTACTTCTCTCCGCCCTTTGCCGGCAAAAGCAGGGGCAGGATGGCGCAGGAGCTAGCGTGTTAAACTCCCATCCCCTCTCCGCCCCTTGCCAGCAGCCAGCAAGGGGCGGAGAGAGGAAGTGAATGGGGAGGGTTTAGCAGAGCTGCTGCTAAACTTCCTCCCACCTCCCTTTTCCAGCAGCTCCCATAGGAGTCTATGCATATGCATTGGTATCCAATGCTTCAGATTGTCGCGATTTTTAGACGGCGTTTTATCGCGGCAAAATCGCTGCAATAAAACACCTGTGTAAATAAAGACTAAGCTTGTACCTGACTGTGCCATAGTAACCATATGCCTGCTCCTATGGGAGCTCTTTATAGCCTAGTTGTAGACCTAGTTATAGGCACCAGACAGACCTGGAGACTGAGGATGGGATTAAACAGCGGGACAGCAGATATTCTAATCAGAAATGTGCCCCTTAACCCATTCACTGCTATAAACAACCCTGAATGTTCCCATTATTATATTATATAACCTTTTTGCTACCAGTGACCTGATCACTATTATTTGGAATGGAAAGAGGCGGCACAATTTGTCTTATCTACCTAGAGGACCAAAATGCCTTGTCCCAACCCAGTAATCCGACATGTACTGTAACTGCAGCAAATATGGGAAGATATTACTAATCACTCAAAAAACTGTATTTTTTCTGCAGAACTAAAAATGTTTTCCCACTCTATACAATTACGTTATTGTAAGGTCTTCAAACACAGTGAAGAGTATCTCATGAGGTGTTAGAGGTGCCACAGACATAGTCAGATTTGACAGGAAAAATAGCACTAGCTGCAATATACAAAGACAAACCTGCAGACAATGAGAAATACAGACATGTCAAGAGATCCGTCTTTGTACTCCCAAATGCGTTGCATGATATGTCTGTTGTTTGTTGTGGCTGCCCCTTAGTAAATCGTGGTATTTTCATTGCCATTGACTCAGACATTTGGATTTCTTCTGTTCACTGCTGATGAGGATAGGGGGCTTTTGAATTTAGGAATCTATTTCCTCCATTGGCTATTCCCTAAGGGCGAGCACCCACTGGCGTTTTTTTACCTGCGTTTTGCGTTTTGCGTTTTTCCTGCACAGGCATAGAGATAACATGTGTTCCTGTCCACTGGCGTTTTTTTTGCGTTGCGTTTGCGTTTTTAACATAGGAACTGTCAGTTGCATATGTGTCCTTATTTTTCTCCATGGAAATTAATGGAAAAGCCGCGAAAACGCCGCGAAAAACGCGCGGAAAAACGCGGGAAACGCGTATTTTCCCGCGGAAAACGCAAACGCCAGTGGGTGCTCGCCCTAAGGCCTCCTTCCCACGAGCGTGACGGGGTCCGCCGCGTAATATTACGCAGTGAAGCCCGTCACGGCGCCCCCCAGAGCCCCTATACTTACCTGCGGGAGATAGCGTGAAATCGCTTCCCCGCCCACCACCGCCGCGTCACCGCCCGTCACCGCCCACCACCGCCGCGTCACCGGCCGTGTCACGTGCACGGCCGGCCGCGTCATTTGGCGTCATATGACGCGCGGCGGTGGGCGGGAAAGCGTTTTTTCACGCTATCTCCCGCTGGTTACAGCGGGAGATAGCGTGAACGGACGGCTTCCATTGACTGCAATGGAAGCCGTCAGTGCGTACAGCCCGTCCTCACCCGCAGAAAATAGAGCATGCTGCGGGTGAGGACGGGAGAAATCGCGGTGCGTAATTCCGCGCTGGAATTACGCATCGTGAGCATTGTGCTATTAGGTTCAATAGAACCTAATAGCTGCGGGCAACGCAGCGGATTTTCGCCGCGAATTACGCGGCGGAAATCCGTTCGTGGGAAGGAGGCCTAAGAGTCATTCATACACTTTTTTCTGCATATGCTGGACTTTATACCACCAAGACCAACTAGTACATTGGAATATGCATGTGCGCCCTCCCTTGTGGATGTTCTTGTTGAATGGAGAACTTTTGCCTTCCTATTACCATATTTTCGGCTTTTTCATATAACTACGCGACTTGAAAGGAGTAGCACAAGGGTTGAGTACAAGGGGGGTTATGATCGAACGAACGATCAAAACTAATCAAAAGTAACAAATGACCTGATGACTGCAAAGTCGAGAGGATATTACTCTCTACTAATCCTCCTTGACCTGTCTGCTGCATTTGACACGGTCGACCATAATCTCCTTCTCACTATGCTCCACTCTATTGGTCTAAAGGATACTGCTCTCTCCTGGTTCTCCTCCTACCTCTCTGACCGCTCTTTCAGTGTTTCCTTTGCTGGTTCTATCTCTGCTCCACTTCCTCTCGCTGTCGGGGTACCCCAGGGCTCGGTCCTTGGTCCCCTTCTTTTCTCTATCTATACTGCCCCAATTGGACAAACCATCCACAGATTCGGCCTCCAATACCATCTCTATGCTGACGACACCCAACTATACACCTCCTCTCGTGAAATCTCTGGACCATTCCTCCAAAATATCACCGACTGTCTGTCTGCTGTCTCTAACACTATGTCCTCCCTTTTTCTCAAACTAAACCTCTCTAAAACTGACCTCCTTGTCTTTCCACCTTCTAACCGACCTCCCCTCAACATCTCCATTCCAGTGTCTGGCACCATCATAACCCCCCGACGGCATGCCCGATGCCTTGGCGTCACACTGGACTCTGACCTCTCCTTTGCCCCCCATATCCAATCTCTGGCCCAAACATGCCACATGCACCTCAGAAATATTGCTAAAATACGTCCGTTCCTAACCACGGACACGCTAAAGACGCTCGTGGTTGCGCTCATCCACTCCCGGCTTGACTACTGCAACTCGCTACTCATTGGCCTCCCCCGCACTAGACTCGCTCCGCTCCAATCCATACTAAATGCAGCAGCTAGACTCATTTTTCTATCCAGTCGTTATTCAGACGCCTCTGCATTATGCCAGTCGCTGCATTGGCTGCCCATCCACTGCAGAACTAAATTTAAACTCCTCTACCTCACTCACAAAGCTCTGCATGGCGCTGCACCACCATACATCGCCTCCCTACTGTCAGTACACCACCCAGCCCGCTCACTCCGATCGGCTAACACCCTCAGACTAAACACCCCTGTAATACGAACCTCTCATGCTCGCCTACAGGACTTCACTAGAGCAGCACCCATCCTCTGGAATGCTGTACCCCAAGGCATCCGGACAATTCCCGATGCACGAAATTTCAGACGTGCCTTAAAAACGCACCTCTTCAGGGAAGCATACCAAATCTCCTGACCTAGTCCCTCGCCCCTCCCTATGGTGCTGTACCCTGTTTGCCTTCTGATAAATGATCTGTACATAAAATTTCCTATTGCCTGTGTTCCCCACCCCCTGCACCTCCTGTACCACCCTCAACCCATTTGTGTCTAACCCAATGTACCTTATATTGTAATTGTTGTATTGTTTTGCATTTATCCATGCCTGAAAGCGCTGCGGAATAAGTTGGCGCTATACAAATAAAGATTATTATTATTATATTATTATTAATCAATTATTGTTCAATGTAAATGCAAGTCAAGCAAACAATACACAAGCGCTACTTCACCGCTCAACACATGCTCATTCTAATTGGTCTTGCATGTAAAAGGGTCTTAAGATTCAATATTGTAGCCTAGAAAAACATGGAAATTCCCTGGTTAAATAACACAACTTTAACCCCCTAAGGACATGGCCTATTTTGAGCTTAAGGATGCAGCGAATTTTGTCGGATTTTCATTTTTCAAAAGCCATAACTTTGATTGTTTTTCTGTTGACGTGGCCATATAAGGCTTTGTTTTTTGCAAGGCAAATTATAGTTTTTATAGGTACATAAGACTATATTGTAAAACTTTTATTAATTTTTTTTTAAAAACACATCAATTCTGCCATAGATTTTTTTTTTTACAGCATTAAAGAGGTTCAGTCAGAAAAAAAAAATCATACTCACCTGTGCCTTACGGGGCCAGTCACTGGGAGGCTCCTGCTCTTCTTCTTTCCCTCCGGCAGCCATCCAATTGCAGGGCAGAAACTGGCAAAGTTCCGGCTTATGCCCCTGCTTCTACCATGTCAGGCGGCAATTTCTGCCGCCTAAGTCAGTGGTCGAAGCGTCACAAGTGATGCGATTGCCTAGCTGCATCTAACCTTTGCTGTCTTTGGAGAGTCGACGGCGAGTGCGCATGCGTCCCCCTTCCCGGCGTGCTTGCACACTCGCCGTGGACTCTACGAGGACGGCAGGGAATAGACACAGCCAGGTCGATGAGAGTGTGCAGGATCCGCTGGAGCTGGCCCCTCACACGCCAGGTAAACAGCAGAGGGAAGAACAACAACGGGATTAGGTGAGTTGGCTTTGTTTTTTTCATTTTTTTCTTTTTACAGGTTACACTCTACAGGGATGCAGTGCAGGATGCAGGTGAGTATACATTTTTTTATTTTACTGACAGAACCCCTTTTAATCATGCAGCATAAATGACACAATACATTTTTTCTGTGGGTCAGTACGATTACAGCAATACCAAAATTCTTATATTCTTTTTAGGTTTTTCCACTTTTTCGCAATGAAAACTCTTTTTTTAGGAAATTATTATTTTTTTCTAAATCACTGTATTCAAACTCCTATAACTTTTATATTCTTCCATGGACAGAGTGTTATGAGGGCTTATTTTTTGTGAGACGAGCTGTAGTTTTCATTGTAGGCATCATTACGGACACGATGATACTAAATATGTGGCATTTTAATAAAAAAAAATGTTATGCTAATATGGGAAAAAGCACAAAAAAAGGGGATTTTTTACATTTTTCTTTTTTTTATACATTATTTTTATCTTTTGTGTACACCTTTTATGTCCCTATAGGGACTTGTACAATCACATCTATGATCGCTATGATAAAGCATAGCAGGACTTCTGTCCTGCAATGCCTTATCGCTTGCAGCGATCATAGGCAATAGCAATACAGGACGCCTGTCCTGACATGTTGCCATGACAACCCGTTGAGCTCTCCGCGATTTTATCATGATAGTTCGATGACATCTCAGATTTCCATAGATTGTGGCAGGGAAGGGGTTAACAGCGGGTGTCGCTGTCCCGATGCATCCCCGCTGTTGCAGTGGGAGGCCAGCTATCAGTGACATACGGCTCCCGCTGCAGGATAGCGCAGGATTTCCTCTGGTCTCTCGCTATCCACAGGACATAAGTGTACGTCCTGTTGCATTAAGCACCCTTCTGCCAGGATGTACATTTACGTCCTGTGGCGGTAAGGGGTTAATAGCGTCCATATATTAATTTATGTGTATGTTTTCATGGCCCAATTATATCAACACTGTTTTATTAAAGTGTCTCTTCAATTGCAACCTCCAATCCAATTTAACCTAATTTAGGCCAGCTGCACATGGGCATATTTGCATTGCGGAATCCGGAGCAGGTGTCCACCTCCGGATTCCGCAGCAAATACCGCCTGTAGCATGCTATTGAAAAACACTTTTTCCTGCACACGAGAGAAAATCAATCGCAATTTTCCGCTTGCGGAGGAAATATTTGAGTATGTTGCATTTTTAAGCCACTTCTGCGCAGACGGCTTCCATTAAAGTCAATGGAAGACGTTCGACCCGTGGCTCTTCCGCAATTAACATTGGTTGCAGGTTCCATGTCATTGCTAGGCGAAATCAGGGGTGTAGAAAAATAATCTGTACTGCGCATATCCGACAGTTCGCTGTGTGGACCATCCGCAGTACAGAAAAGAAGAAGAAAATACAGGTATGCGTTAGAGATGAGCGAGCACCCAAATGCTTGAGTCCGCGTTATTCGAGTCGAGCTTTTCATAAAATTCGAGAGCTCTGCTCGAGTAACGAACCCCATTGGCTACAATGGGAGACTCGAGCATTTTTGTACGTGGGACGCCGGGTGCCAAGCTTTTTTTTTTTCCTAGGTTCGTGTTCTCTCTCTCTCTCTCTCTCTCTCTTCTCAGATAGTATCATGCACAGGTCCTATTACTCAAAAGTATGAAATCTGGGCATAACACTCTTCAGTCATCATAAAGTTGACCTGGTAACATGATTGTCTGACATGCACTAATTTCTCTCCATACTCAATATCAGATGGTGGGAGATTGGGATTGGAAGTATACTTTAAACTCTCAATTTTAAATTATGTGTTTCAGTGAATGACTATATTTTCAACTTCACGTGCAAGCACTATGAGACATGAAGACAGCTAAACAATGGCTCATTATATTCCATGTCCTTTAATACATTAGTCTGTATCCTTAATGGTGTCATTCTCCAGAATTTGCATGAATGTAGAGTCAGTGTAATGGGCTCGTCTAAAAGGACCCTAACTTAATGATCCATCATCATTTTAGTGAGTAGAATTGCTCTATCCACGTCTGAAGCTAATTATTTGACACCTGATAATGTTGTTGCATCCAACTATAAACAGCTCTGTGTCTGGGACAGTCAAAGATTGGCTGAGAAACCGACTACTATATATAATGCATGCTGAGAAGGGAATTAACAAATATTTTGACATCTCCCCTCTGTTCCAGCTAATATGTAGGAGACAGCATGGTTTCTGTCCTAATCTGCGATGTGTTAATTCTTTCAATCCACCATTACATTGCTGTTAGTATGCATCTAATTGTCACAGATTAGCCCTTGAGAAAACAAACTCTAGATGATCTACTTTAAATTGGTACTTAATAACTTGGAAAACATTCCCAGTGAAATGTGACCAGCATTACTTCATCAATCGAAAGAATTAAAATGAAGAGTAGAAGAGTGTGAATATATGTTTTAGGAATTGCAGAATATTAATACTTGTTTAGGCAGGATCCCCATATCTTTGTCAGTTTGGGGTTTTTTTCTACCTAGAGCCTTGTAGTGAAATGCCAGAAGGAAACTGATAGCAGAACTGATGCTATAATTTTCTATGGGATCATTCATGGCATCTGTTTTGCCTGATGTCTTCCTGTGGTGGACACAAAGCCAGTACATGCAGTATTTTTCTGGCCACTGTGTCTGGTTATGGATGCCTAATCGGTGCAAAATTTGCACCAAAATTATATCAGTTGTGTCAGGCTCCAGCAGAACCACTGGTGGGACACTACTGACGTATGGTAATCAAGTCATACAAATCGAAAGATATAATCCATTCCACAATGAACTAGTTTCCTCCCATAGGCTCCTTGATCCCAGTGGCTACCAAATTTACATTGGTATTAAGTCTACATGCATTTCACTTTCTTTGTGCATTAGTAGATTAACAGCTAGAACATGTCATTTTTGCTTTTCACTCTTGTGTACCTTCCTGCTTCTGTAATAAATTACTTCTCTTTAAAAACTTCCAATTACTGTCAAATACACTACAGTATATGGGCATAACTATAGGGGATGCAGGGGATGCGGTTGCACCAGGAGCCCTAGGGGGCGCATAAGGCCTCTCTTCTCCATATAGGGAACTATGAGTAAAGCATTATAGTTGGGAGCCCTGTTACAAGTTTTGCATTGGGGCCCAGAAGTTTCAAGTTACGCCTCTGCTACAGTACATTAATCTTAACCCCTTAAAGGGGTTGTCCCACGCCGAAATGTTTTTTTTTTTTTTTCAATAGCCCCCCGTTCGGCGCGAGACAAACCCGATGCAGGGGTTTAAAAAAAAAAACGGATAGTACTTACCCGAATCCCCGCGCTCCGGTGACTTCTTACTTACCTTGCGAAGATGGCCGCCGGGATCTTCACCCACGGTGGACCGCAGGTCTTCTCCCATGGTGCACCGTGGGCTCTGTGCGTTCCATTGCCGATTCCAGCCTCCTGATTGGCTGGAATCGGCACACGTGACGGGGCTGAGCTACGAGGAGCAGCTCTCCGGCACGAGCGGCCCCATTCAGAAGGGAGAAGACCGGACTGCGCAGGCGTGTCTAATCGGGCGATTAGATGCTGAAATTAGACGGCTCCATGGAGACGAGGACGCTAGCAACGGAACAGGTAAGTGAATAACTTCTGTATGGCTCATAATTAATGCACGATGTATATTACAAAGTGCATTAATATGGCCATACAGAAGTGCTGAACCCCACTTGCTTTCGCGGGACAACCCCTTTAATGAACTCCCATGCACTTTTTTATGACAGCCATTAAGGGGCTTTATTCTGATGCATCCACCTTTTTATGGTGCTGCATCAGACGTCTGGTACAGGGGAGCGTGGGATCAGTTGTCTGATGACAGGCATGTTTAGGGCTCAGTCAGATGGGCATTTTTACGTGCGTATGTTACCTGTGTTTGCGATCCACATGTATTAATCCATTAAGGACCAGGCACTGTAAATTTATGGAGCCTGGTGCTGGGCTTAAAGCCAGTCGTATGTAAAATTATGGTGGCGCTTTAAGTCTACTGCTCTGCAATCAATCAGAGGCAGGAATGGGTTATCAGCTGTTAGTAACAGCTGATAACCGGGAGAAAAAGGCAGGAAGGTTTTTTAACTCAATGAGCACTGTGTACTAGAAAGTGAAAGTAAACTGTAACTTTCACATCAAGAGCTCGGGGGTCATGTGACCACCTGGGTTCCCTGCTACAGCAGAGCTGGAGGGTCAGACTAGACCGTGGATAGTTCTGCCAGTGACTAATATCACTGCAGGGGCTGTTTCCCCCTGTAACTGAGGCTACTATGGCTGCCCCAGCTACAGTGGGAAAGTGTCAAATAAAAGAAAAAAAAGAAAAATGAATATCCCCCAGAGGTCTTATATGACGTTATGGGTGACACAGATAGTAAAAAACATAATTCCATTCATATAAAACAAAATAACAGAATAAAACAACAATACATACATAAGAAAGAAAATAACACAAAGCAGACGCCAACAAAAACCATCGTTGTATACGCCCTGTAAACCAAAACCATACATACTATACATCAAAACGTCCAAAATAAATAGAGGAACCCGTTCCCATACTTTATTTTAGCATAAATATACTAAATAAAAAAAAATAACTATAAATGTTAAAGCATTTTACCCCCAATAAAAGTAAAAAACAGAAAAAAAAGTCAGTGAAAAAGATATTTTAAAAATCGCCCCTATATGTCACGGAAAAAAAACACAGCAAAAATAATTTTCATAGCTAAAAAATAGGGCAGTAAAACCGCCACATGGGTAAAATCCCTAAAAAGTGTCTGGTCCTTAAGGTATAAAACAGCCTGGTCCTTAATGGGTTAAGAACCAATGCTTTTCAATAGCAGTGGTCATATGCTTGATATTTACCTGCGCACAAAAATGCGCAGCGGTAAATATAGGGCAGCAGATTTTAGAACGCAGGTAACTGCGGCTTCCGTCTTTTTTAGATGTGAAACCCCTGGATGCTGTCACATCCAGGGGTTTCACCTTGTGCCCAATGGGGCCGGTGGCAGCAACGTCGACCCCATTGAGAACATACAGTGAAGATCGCGATCCTCTGGCACAGCTGTCACAGCTGTGGCAGAGAAGAGCAATGTTCTCCCATTAAATTTTATGGGGCCATCACTACAGCCAGCTCCATTAAAAGCAATGGGCTGTCGGCAAGCCCTGCAGTAATTTTTGGGGAAGGGCTTTAAATATAAGCCCTTCCCTCAAAAATCATCCCTAAAATGTGTAAAAAATAAAAAAATATATACTACTCACCTCTCTGCAGCTCCTGGGTCTCAGCCACATCCAGCCAGGTCTTCTCCTGCACTGCTCTGAAGTGCTTTCAGCAGGTGGGGATTTAAAATCCCCGCCAGCTGAAAGGGCTGCCTCTGATTGGCTGAGCACTGTAACCAATAAGAGGCAGCACTCAGTTATTGAATGACAGTGCTCTCTCGCTCCCGCTATCCCCTGCCGCCCCCCCCCCCCCCCGAGCCTGCTCGGATTAGTAAGCAGTTACTCGAGAAGAGTGATGCTCGCTCAAGTAACTGCTTTATCCGAGTGTGCTCACTCATCTCTAGTAGTCACACCACACATTAATTTGATTTGCCTTTCTCTTTTGTTCATTCACTTTGCATTTTGTTGATTGACCAAAAGACTATTAACACTTCTATTTTTAAAAGCATTCTTATTTTGCAGCATTTTTCCACACCAGCCTAAAACATTTACATAGTACTGTATATAAATAATCAAACATTGTGAACTTCAAACTCCCTAATGGGACAAAAGTAGAAGTTTTAAAAAGTGTAAAAGAAAAAAAGAAAAGGTAAAAAAATACAAAAAAAGTCAGAAGCCCACCTTTCCCCCTTGCGATGTGAAAAACATAAAACAAGTTTGTGTATTATTTAACCTATATGTTACAAGCTGTGAAAAAACACATGGCGAAAATAGCTAATTTTGTATACCTCACCTCACAAAAAAAGAGTGCAATTGTAACAATTCAAAAGTTTTTAATAAGCCAAAATAAAAGATGCAATAGTTATCTTTAGACTGCATACACTTCTAGGGGCATGAGGCATATGAGAATTGTTAATTTAGCATTGAACACTCCCATTAAAAAAAACAGATAATACTGCGGTCCAGAAAAGATACATTCTGCAAATATACTAAAATGTAGTGCTTTTATGCAGTTTCTCCATCTTTTTGTTCAATGAAAACAATGGCATTTAGATTTTACTATTTGTGAATAGGAAAGATATTTTGAAGAATCCTATTCATATATTCCATTTTGAGAATACTTTGTTGACTTTTAAGAGGCAAATCAGCCCCTTATTTCTGTGGGTCAGCGGGGGTCGTTGTGGTTAGATACTCTCTGACCAACGACATAGGGCCTATGTGTCCAATGTGTTACAACATGTTGTAAGTGCCTTTTCTGCAGTTTTAGGGCGCATTCGGTATACTACTGTATATCGGCTGGGTTTTCAGCCCGGCCGCTATACGGTGCCCCTCTCTGCAGGGGGAGGAGGCTAGAAGAGTAGGGAGCAGTGCACTGAGCTCCCGCCCCCTCTCCGCCCCTCACCACTATTTGCAATAGGAGGGGCGGGGCAGGGGGAAACTGAGGTATAAAGGCCAGTATTTTTTAAATGTAAAATGAGTTTTTGTGGCGTTTTAACATGCATTTTTGGCGGCATTTTTTTTATTTAAGGCTATTTTGTTTATTTGGTTTTTTTGGAGTTTTTTAAGTCCTATAGAGAAGCCTATGGAGAAAAAAAACACCACTGATACCACACTACTGACCCCCAAAACAGTAAAAAACACAAATCAAAACACTGTGGATATAGTGCATTTTATGTTTCATTGTAGGCTTTAAAGTAACATCGGGCCAGAAAAAAAAATCTTTGAACAGCGTTCACAGTCATATAATCATGGTAGCGAGGAAAGCAGAAACCTCTGCCATATCCTGCACCCATTACAATAATTTCTGAGGAAGGGGCTGTATTCCCGAAATGCATTAAATATTGGCTGTATTTTTAAACCTTTTAATAAAGAAGAACCAGGTAAAACTACCTACTTGAATACTATTTCATGCGAGTTGTGCCTCCATGTCCGCAAATTTTCACGATTCCTTTCAATATTATAATTATGGCCTTCTTTAATTTACATATATTAAATACTATAGCTCTGCATTACACCTTCGTCTTAAAGAAAAATTACCCCCGCGCTCGTGGGGTCCAGGAACATTGAAGGACACACGGTCCACGAGATACATTTAAATTATTTATTTATCGCGGGGGTAATTTTTCTTTAAGACGAAGGTGATATGCAAACAGCCTAATCAAGGCTGTAACCCCAGCGACGCTCTCCGGAGATCGGATTCGGGATTCCAGGAACGCTATAAGCCTGCAAGGATACAGGGTGCCGGTGGACCTTCTAGATAGGAGGTCCAGCCGAGCACCAGGTGAGTGCTAAAAATATCTCACATTTTTGAAATTTGTTTTGAGTGAGTAGGCGCTGATTTCTGTCTTTTCTATAGCTCTGCATTAATTACTTTGATTCCATGGCAAAAATGTACTTAATTTCAGGTATATGCCACTACCCTATGTAGAGGTGCACAACAGAGAATGACCTGTAGGGGGCAACAGAAAGGCATGGTGCCTGAGACAAGGGAAACCACCCACAGGTGTGGTCAGGAAGTAGGATATAGGTGTTTATTCCTGCTACAGTCAGAGGTAAAGTGGGCTGTGAGAGCTAGAGAGAGGTCCAGAGAGGGACCTGGGCTGTGAGAGACAGAGACAGGTCTAGAGAGAAACCTGGACTGAGAGCAAGAGGTCTAGAGAAAGACCTGGACACTGAAGAGACTGTTCGTGTGCCTCAGGAAAGTTGAGTGAAGCATTCCTGAGGAAAACAGAGTGAGTGCTGAACTGAAGACAACTGTATGACGTTGCCCTGGAGAGTGGGTGAGAAACACAGTTGGACTGTTTATTGAAACCCTGCTTAAAGGGACATTTAAGTTTACTTGCTAACGTGCTGCGCTAGAGCAAGCTGATATTGCTGAGAATTGTGAAAATAAATAGGAATTTGGAGTTTAACCCATTGGTGTCTACCTGTGATGTGAGAAAATGATCCCCGGGTTGCTACACCTACTACTTCATGACTATCTGAATACACAAAAATGAAGGCGTAGAGAGAACATGGTAGAAAGGAAAATAGTGCAGAGAAGTGCCGGTGTATGCAAGGAGATGCTGCAACAGGGACTGGCAGACTACTGATCCAACTGCTACCTACATAATGTATTCTTTAACTGTAGTATGTCAGTGGAGCTAACTGATAACTAGTGCTATGCTTTGTGACCAGGTCTCCAAGTCTTGCTTCTGCAATAGTGATGAGTGATTATCGGAATAATCAGTTCAGGTCAAGCTAATTTCACCAAAATTATCGTGAATCTGGATGGCCAATTCTGACTCCCATTAAAGCCAATGGGACTAAACACCACGTTCCCTCATTTGCCCTGGAGAAGGTCCTTAATTCAGCCAAAGCCCCATAAAGTGCATGGGAATACAGCCACACATCTAGAGAGCACTGTGCTCCTCCCAAAATTTGGTAAAAGTAGTGTACAGTGGTGTGTGTACCAGAACACCCAAACAAGGGCCTTCTCCAAAGGAAAGCTGTAGAGCTACAGCTTTTTTGTGTATTTAGAAATATTTTTTGGCCATTGAACTAGTGGAATGTTAAGGATAAGTAATGTACCTGGCCATATTTGCTGGACCATGTGTTCGTAGTCAGGTGTATGCTGTCACTAACAGCGTTCTGCAACTCCACAGAAACGTTATCACTCACATGGCGGTGGAGGGCAGGAACAACTTTTTGGATAAAGAAATTGTGGCTGGGCATCCATTACTGCGGGTTAACATGGAACATCACGGTGTGAAAGGCATCAGTTTCCTCTAGCTTGAAGAGCAGGCATTTCCATCTCCAGCAGCTGTGCTATGATGGAGGGTTGCCTGCTGACCTGCAACATGCTATAATACGGGGTAGATGTGAATGTTGGTGAATGTGGTAGCAATGCTGGTAGCTCAACTTCTGCTTCCCATTTCCCATTTCTGGCTCCGAAGTTTGCAGCCTAGTTGTCAGTGCTGGAAGAGAGGCCGGAAGTAGGGGTGCTAAGGGCCCTAAACAAAACCGCCTCTCTGTGCTTAGAGCTTACTGCATGAACAAGAAGCGAGATTGAGGAAGAGGCAACTACCATAGGAGAAGAGGGAGCAGGCTTCTGCTCCAGGTGGGCTCTCCAAGGCAGAGGGTGGTGAAGGTTCATGTGGCTGTTCATACACATTGTATTCAGGTTTTTTCAGCATTTTAAATGCTTACCACAAAACGTACAGATTACCACTCCTCTATCATGACCTGCGGTTTCAATGTGCTGCTCTTCTCCCTCTGGTTGTTTGGACTGCCTCGTTGACATCCATGACAATGAATGATCAAACAGCTGCTCAGACTGATCCATGTTGACTGCTTCGGAGTGTGTAGGGTGACATAAAGGGGGAATTATAATGACAAAGTGGTGCAGACTGTGCCTGTGACTTGGAAGAAAAGGAGGTGGTGGTACTAAAGGTATGCTGTGTCATCCGCTTCGCGACTTGTTCTGTATACTGTAGTTGTAATACACAGGCAGAAAGAACCCAGCTAGGAAATGGCAGCAGGCTTGCCATGTCTCCTGCAGAACGTGGAGCCTTTGCTTCAATGGGAGCCACTTAAAGTGCCAACTTGGCCCGTCCTCTAGCACCACTCCCAACATAACTATCCACACATCCCTTATAACCTTGCTTTCTTCATGTTTTCAGTTTTTCTATTTGATTTTTTTATTTTTATTTAGTTTTTACTTTATTTTTACTTAACTTTTCATCAGTTAACTTTATAGTTTACAGAGAATCACAGCCAGATGCGTAACATATACTAGTAATTTGTGTTGGGCAGACTTGCGATTTTGAAAAATGTCTGAGGCCGCAAACACACAGTATGTGTTTTAGCTGTTTCCCTGTTTGGGTCTTTTAATTTATAATTCACAAAAAAACCACCAGCACCTTCCTTACAATATACTATACTGCAATCCCTGAGTGGCACAATATGTGAGAACAGAAGGACATAGAGTATGAATTATATATTATGGAATTTCCCTGTTTTGAGGCAATTAAGTTCCCCACACCTCAGAGATAGCTGCATAACGTTTGCTAGTAATTTCTATTGGCCAGACTTACGACTTTGAAAAATGTATGAGGCCGCAAACAAAAATATGCAATATATTCCTTGGAGCATAGTTTATCTATGTGCTGATATATACATTGACACCAGCAAAAATATATGCTCTGTAAAGTACAGTATCTCTCCCACAATGCTGAGCACATTTTATATATAAACTGCATAAAAACTTGATGCAGATTCAGTGAAATACATTGTAGTTTGTCTGTCTACTGCTATATATGGTAATTGCAGCAGCAATATATGCTCTGTGGAATATCTCTCCCAAAGCTCACTGCACATTTTGCATAGGCATATAAAGTTGATACCTATGTGGTGCAGAGTGTTATGGTTCAATCCCCGCTTGGTTCAGGTAGCCGGCTCAAGGTTGACTCAGCCTTGCATCCTTCCGAGGTTGGTAAAATGAGTACTCAGTAAAGATGAGGGAGCACGCTCGGTAAAGGCAGTTACTTGAGCGCACATCGCTCTTCTCGAGTAACTGCATGCTCGTCCGAACAAATACGGGGGTGGTGGGGGAGTGGAGGGGTGCGAGGTGGAGAGTAAGAGCTCTCTCTCTCAAGTATGCAGTTACTCGAGAAGAGCGATGCTCACTCGAGTAACTGACTTTACCGAGCGTGCTCGCTCATCTCTAGTACTCAGCCTGCTGAGTGGTAAAAGATGACTGGGGAAGGCAATGGCTGACCCCCCATGATGTGATGTCACCCTAGGAGTTACTCATGACTCGATGCTCGCACCAGGGGACCTTACCTTACCATGAAGGTAATACAACTTATTTGGCCCCTCCAATACAACCAACTTTATGGCTGATTAGCTGCACACTGACCTCTGTAGCAGGCATTATGTGAAATAATTTTCATACCCAGACATACCCAATCCAACTTCACAAAAATCAGAGCCAATTTTCCGCCCAGCCAATCTTGATGAGCAGCACTAATTACTCTGCCACTTTATTTGTCCTGAGATCTGTGTTCTTAATGTATATCATTATCTTTCCCCCCTCTAATCTCTCATCCACTGAAGCCTGTTAAATATAAAGGCCCATTTAGACGGGACGAATGCTGGGCAAACGATGCCCGACACTCGTTGCTCGCTCACATGCTCTTGCACAGGAGCGAATATCGTTGCTTCACAGCTGGGTGGCTGCAGGAGGTTTCTCTCCTCGCGCTCCCCCACCCCTCTCCATTCACTTAACATAGCGGCTGTTCAATACTGAATGGCCTCTATTTACACTCATTGCTCATTGTTCATATTTTGAAGCTGCATAAAATCCTGAACGATGATCGGCCAGTGTAAATAGCAGCTGTTCAGTACTGAACAGCCACTGTGTTAAGTGAATAGAGAAGGGTGGGGGAGCGCGAGGAGAGATATCTACAGCCGCCCTAATGTGAAGCAAGGATACCCGCTCCTGTGCAAAAGCACGTGAGCGGGTACCTGCGGGGACGAGGGCGGGCATCGTTTGCCCAACATTCGTCCCATCTAAATGGGCCATAACGCTTCAGAGATAAAAGATTAAGTAGTTGATTTTCTTTTTGTAAGAACTTTAAAGATAAAGGTAGCGGTTTAATCATGTTGGGCGTTTATAGAAATACACTTTGGAAGTACAAGTAATATTAATGATGGTTGCAAAACCTACAAAGATATAGAAATGCAATTATGCTTATGGATGACATGAAGACGTGTGCATTTAATGAATACAAATGATCAACAAAATTTTGTGCACAGTTGATGTCAATTATCCTTACTGTTGTGTATCCTATGATGTCTTGGTGTTATCTTTATGAATTATAGATTTGCAGCAAGACAGTTTGTTAACATAGCAGTGCAACCTGCTTTTGTTCAGCGTGTTATCCTTTTAACAAGCATAATTTAAAAGAACTTTTAAATAGACTAAGTATTATGTACCCTGCATTAACTGCAATAAACTACTGAAAGATACAGATTACTAGTGGTATGTGATACTTTCAATTACCTAGTGGTCAGGGGTATTCTTAGTCTCCTCGACTGTGACTGATAGTCTACTGTATTCTCAATATTCAGTCTCTAGTATTTCGTTGTATCTGAATCTGGCCTTGGATCTTGGTGTTACAGTTATATGGAAAAAAGCTATTACTCGTGGATTAGAGATGCATATAATTTTGAAAATTTCGTTTTCATAGTACCTTTGACAGACATTTCTAAAACGCAGGTCACCCTATGACCACCAACATTGAATTAATTTACAGCAAATTACGTTTTTAACCAAGTAAGTCAACTAATTCACTGGCTGTGGCATAGAAAAGTGCTGTATTTCAACTACTTAAAGTCAGCCTGCACCTGGTGGTAAAGTCCACCACTGGACCTCACTGGCCATAGTCAGGATAATGCTGAATACAACTGTTCAAGATATCCATCTTGTGCTCTTTCAAGATAATAGTCATGAACACTTCTTATCCTTTTAGCAGATAGATAGATCACACAGTAACTTGCTGCCATATTATCAGTAGGGACTAGTAGATAATGTATAAAGAAACCCAAATCCCTCTCTTGGAACCATACTTATCTCAAGATCTGACCTGAGTTATAGAAATAGCATAGCTTGTAGGGCTTGTAATTCTGTATTTTCCATACTCCTAGCCACTCTGGCCACAACATACAGACAAGTGTTACCGTTTCGGCTATGATTGGCCAAGATGAAAATACTCCTTGAAGTGAAACGTTAAGGGAGGATACATCTGTTTATTACAGGCTCACCAGGAAGTTAGTGAATGATTTACAGATTACTAAAAACCTAGTAACAAGAAAGGAACTGCTGCACATATATTGATTCAAATAAGCCTCAGGGGAACCTAAAGGGTCACTTTAAGGTTTTGGTTTATCTTACAGTCAAGAGGATGGGCTCTTGAAATGACTACTTTCACATTACACTGAATCATTTCAATCTTGAAACCAACAAATTTAAAAGGACTAATAAATCTGCAAAAAAAAGTGTTTTAATCTGGATTTGATAATACATTTAATTGTATATGAATGGATTTCCATATGTGTATTATTTCAATGCGTCAAAATCAAATTTCATGTTACATTGGTGTCACCATATTTCTAGCTTTCATAGCTTTACATGCTGTAAATCAACAGAGGTTCAAAATGAATTAGTTTCTCCTTAGAAATTCATAGAAATGTGTCAGAATAAACAGAAGCACTAGCAACCAATTATGGTTAGCAATTAGAGTAGATCTGTAGCATACAAATAATTACCATTACTTGAAATGGCTTAGAAACTTGAAGTTTCCTTTAGTTTGAGAAAACCGTTCAAAGTGATTAAGAATGGCTCTGTTATATTTCACAGCATCAGGATTGCCGGAGACATTTTGCTTTTCACTTCTAATGAGGTACATTAGTCAAGAAACAAATGACCTTTAACCTTGGGATCAAGTAAAGTATCTACTATGGAGTGCTAAGGCTTGGGATAAGATTAGGGCTTGACATGAGACATCTGCATAAATTAAATTCATGGACATTACTGCAAGTAACCTGTGCAAATGTAAAAAAAAAAAAAAACACAAAAGAATGTTGGGCTACTGTGAAGCGCAGCAGTTTGAAAGTACAATCCATGTCAAAATATTTCTCTCTTTATTACTTTATATTAAAATATGCAAAAGTTCTGTATCAAAATACAGTTGCATGATCAGGGCTCAGTCAGACGAGTGCTGTTTTTAGCGCACCTATATGTACAAAAAAAACGTTTCACGCATGTTAAAAATGTGCGTGACTGAAGCTTCATGCCCATTGCTTTCAATGGGGCAGGCACTACTGCCGCCTGCCCCATTAAAAGCAATGGGATGCAGACACCCCCCGCGTGATTTTCAGGAAAGGGCTTGAAAAATAAGCCTTTCCCTCAAAATCATCCCTAGGTGTGTAAAAAAAAAAAAAATACATCGCCTCTCCGCCACTGTGCAGCTCCAGTGCATCTTGTCACTTGGTCCCCGGCACTGCTCTGAAGCTTCTTCTCCTGCCAGGGATTGGAAAATCCCCACCCTCTAAAAGGACTGTGTCTGATTTGCTGAGCGCTGAATTCAATGAATGGCTGAGCACTGCCTCTGATTGGCTGAGCGCTGTGACCAATCACAGGCAGCGCTCAGCTACAAGATAGCGAAAAAGTGGCAGCATCAAAGGTGTTTCAAAAACGAGAAAAATCTTTATTGCTCCATGTTTAAAAAACAGGCAACGTTTCGACTGCTAAGTTTTTATCAAGCACCTTTGATGCTGCCACTTTTTCACTATCTTGTGGATGTTGGAGGGGACTGGAGGTCCATAGTCCCTGAGCTGTGGCTCTGCATAACCTTGAAACTACATTTCTCCTGAATCTGCATACGAGCTAAGTGCTGCGGGACTAAATGGAATTATAACCAGGCAGCGCTCAGCTGTCATTCAATGAATGGCTGAGCACTGCCTGTGATTGGCTGAGTGCCCAGCCAGTCAGACACAGCCCTTTCAGGAGGCGGGGATTTTTAAAACCCCAGCAGGAGAAAAAGCTTCATAGCAGTGCCGGGGCATCCAGCGACAAGACAGGCTAGAGCCCGGACATAAGCAGAAAGTGATGGGGTTTTTTGTTTTTCTTTTTTTACAGCAGCTAGGGATCATTTTCAGAGAAGGACTTATATTTCAAGCCCCTCCCCGAAAATCCCTGCGGGGGTTTCCTGCATCCCATTGCTTTCAATGGGGCCGGCAGCAGTAGTGCCAGCCCATTTCAAAGCAATGGGATGGCATTACGGTCCTTTGCCACAGCTGACACAGCTGTGACAACTATGGCAGGGGATTCCTTCATCGCCCGTGAGGAGTCCCCTTGTCACTGAACACTGTGACAGTGCTGTCACAGTGTAGGAAATAGAGGGTCAGCGGCACTCACCAAAGTCCAAATATGGGGAGGCCTTGTCCTTTACTGCCCGCCACAAGGGTGGATCGGATCCAAAATACACAGTTACATGAATAGAAAACACAAGATGGCAGCAGATTATGGTGCAACTTTATGCATCCATAGGGATGCTTCTTTATTCCTCCATTATGACAAAAAGATTGTGACGTTTTGACAAAGACCCATGTAAAGGGGTTGAAACGTCGCAATCTTTTTGTGATAATGGAGGAATAAAGAAACATCCCTATGGATGCATAAAGTTGCACCATAATCTGCTGCTGTCCTGTGTTCTCTAGTGCTGTCACAGTGTTCTGTGATGAGGGGACTCCCCGTGGGGAATCTTTCCGCGCAGCACGGGCCTTGCTGGACCACGGATGCCCTATCTTTTACAGGAATGAGTTGTTTGTGCCTGTAAAAGATGCACATGTGAACACACCATAGGAAACCAATAGCTCTATCAGATGTCCTTTTTTTGGGGCACATAGCGAGCGCAAAAGAACGCTCATCTGACTTTGCCCTTAAAATGAATGGCTACATAAGCTACTGACACTTAAGTAATAATTAGAAACAGGGATGGATGCCAATCAATGTGGAAAACAATCTTAAGAAAAACATAAATTAGGCAACAGATTAATTCAGGTGCATGTCACCAATTTCCCACAATCAAAAAGTGGACCAACAGTTATTTTAAACACTAGTAGTAGTAGAAAACTGCACGAGGACAGATCCATAGGGAAAAATATGTGAGATAGAGATCTCTTTGGTCTCTGTCTCACATAGTTTATGTCCCTGACAGACTTTTACACTAGACAGTAGAGCTCTGAGTACAGTACTTTTCTCTACAGTATGAAAGACTACGACTAACAGGGACAGAACCAAAGAGGTCTCTGTCTGATGTATTCTCCCTTATGGTGCCCTCCAGGTCAGGGGAGGTTCATCCCGGGTGCACCCCAGCTGGTAATCACTATTGTAGTGTGCAGCCGTTGGTGCATGTGCCAACAGAGAGGGCTCTGCGTGCCCTCTGTGACACATGTGCCATAGGTTCGCCACCACTGCCCTAGACCCTGTTAAGATACATTACAATAGTCATGACTTTAAAAGGGTTGTCCAAGATTAGAAAAACTTTATTAAAATTGCACCACTCTTGTCATGGGCTTTGTTTGGTATTGCAGCTCAGTCCTATTCACTTCAAACAAGTAAATGGCAACACTTAAGAGAGAAGAGTCTGAATGTAAGGTTGTTAGTGTCCTTACACATTTCTAGAGATGTCACTACATCAAAAAGATGCTTTTAGAGTTTGTGTAAAAAAAAACCCTTTCCCATGCTATCCTGTTGGTTTTTAAGCTCATGAACATTGCATAACACATTAGCAATGTACAAATCCATCCAACATCTCTCAGAACTCGTAAATTGTGTAAAATATTTAAGGCATATTTCAAAGGAAGATGAACACTGAAGGTTATATAAACACATATAGTTGTACAAAAAAAACAGAACAGACATATTTTGCAACTTCTTTAAAGTGTTTCAGATTTATGGGAAATGGACATTTTCATCACTAAGTAAAATTAATGAACCATAAAATATTTTAGCAAGGTTTTCATTTTTAAAAGGGTTTTCCGAGTGTTATACAATTTTTTTAAAATCTGTTAATATAGAAGCAGGGGTACTTACTCATCCTCACCCCAGCGATCCAGCACTGCTTCCCCTCAGTCCTCTTGGTCTTAGTTTTAGGACAGCTACAACCTGACCACTGCAGCCAATTAGAGGCCACAGTGGACATGTGCCATTCTCCTGGCATCATCACTCAGATGCTAAGAATAGGTCACCAATAGCTTTTTTCCTGGAAAACCCCTTACCAAATTAGTTGGTAGTCCAAAAACATCTTTGAATTCTGATATAGGAGTGCAGCTATAGATTATAACTCAATTTTAGATGGATAAATATTCAGGGATTCCTAAAAGTGATGAGCAATTATTAGTAGAATAATCGGTTTGTGTTAGGCCGATTTCATGAAAATCATCGTCAATTGGGACGGTTAATTCCAAATCCCATTAAAGTCAATGGGAGTAAAAATAGGGTTCAGTAATTTACCCTACAGAAGCTCCCCAATGCAGCCAAAGCCATCCACATAGCATGAGAATACAGCCATTCAAACATGGGCCTACTCAAAGGAACAGCTGTAGAGCTGCCAAAAATGTTGCTATACAAGAGAGCAGAAGAGCTGCTTGTTTTAAAAGCAATGTCATAAATCTTACAAAAAGAAATTCTGCCAGATGAACACAATGCTCAAGCACAGGTCTACCCAAAGGAGAGTTGTAGAGCTACAGCTGTTTCTTGTGCTTTAGAAATTTTCCTTTTGGGAAAAGGAGGAGGAAACATGGTGGAAGCAGGAGAAGAGCAGCAGCAGTTCCACCACCACCAGCAGCAACAATACCTTGAGGGCAGAGTGTGCTCCTCGTGAAAACATGAGAGCAGTAGCTCTGTATTCCCATGTCAATATATTTTTTCACTTGGGGGAGCAGGAGGAGGAAACATGGCGGAAGAAGGAGAAGGAGAGCAACACCAACAGCAACAGCACTTGGAGAGCACATTGCGGTCTTTGATATAAATCTACGCGCAGTCATATGTAAATAAAAATTGCCAGTGTGCTCACTAATCAATGGAATATGCCATCGGGGTGCAGAAGTCATGTGAGGTCCATGCCTGCTTCATTTTTAGAAATGTCAGTTGATCCACATCGTCTGTGGACAGGTGGATGTTTCTATCAATTATCACACCCTTTCTGATAGCACATTGGCAGCGGAGCAAGCAAGCACCTCTAAACCATAATGTGCAAGCTCTGGCCACTCATCCAGCTGAGACATCCAGAAGTTAAAGGGGCCAACGCTATGTATGAGTACATCCATGCGAATGCTGACATAGTCATGGACCATGATGGATAAGTGCTGCTTGTAACTGTCAGTTCTACCCTATTCTTTTGCTGCAGGTTGCAATGAGCTGAAAGAACTATGGCAGACCGTTGTTAGACTTCTCCTGCCACTGGTGGTGTTGCCGCTGCAGCAACTTCCTGCTAGTGCGTCATGAGCCACAGAGCTGTGATCCATTACGAATGTATCCCCACAGCCATGGGGAAATGCTGTGCTCAAGCTGCTTAACAGTCTGTCCTTATAGTGCCACATTTTGTGGTCCCTCTCTATTTATGAAATCAAATCTGTAATTTTGGTCTAGTAGTGAAGATCACAGAGGGTAGATCAGCTATGATCTGAAGTTTTGATGTGGGCAATGCCATGGTCCTTCTTCAAGCAGTGCAGCATAAAAGCACTCATGTGCCTCACAGTGCCTAAAGCTAGTTTCACATGGGCGATTGCGATTTTGTGACGATAAAATCAAGGGAGAATCACGTCTTTGTACCCTCAATTTTTGAGCGGCAGTGATGCTTTTTTTTAGAATAATCCTCACTGCATCACTGCCGCTCGCAATAAAATCACTTTTATCGCAAAAGTCAGTCAGACTTTCTAATGTTAAAATCGCATCGCTATACACGTTTGTTGCATTGTGATGCGATAAAAAGAAGGCTCCATAAAGAAGCATGGAAGATAAAAAAAACTGCACATCGCAGAAAGATAGAGCATGCTGCAATTTTTTGTTCTCTCACCATTGCATCATGGGAAAGAAACCATTGAAAATGATTGGTTTCATAATCTTATTTTTACTAACTTATGGGACATCACAGGAGTTGCAGCCAATAACAAAGCTCAGTGATCAATAGCTACATTATTGACTGTAGCTCCTATGATATCCTGTAAACTGGGCAGGACTGCAGCCATGGTTATATGTGCCTGATGAAAGCGCCGGTGTAGTTCAAAAATTTATAGCCCAATAAAAGAATTTCTCTTTTTGCAATCCTGGATCTGGTAGCGATTCCCCTAGTATACATAATTGAACTAGTGTTTTATCAGTCAGTTATTTCTTTCTGTTCCTTGAGGAATTGTGTTGCAGCCATTCTGAGGCCTGCACCTTGCTTGCAGGCCAGACCAGGTTTTGGGTGTGCCCTTGCTTCTCCTGGAGCTGAGGGTAGTTGCAGGAGTACTGTCAGTCAGCACCTGGTGCTGAGTAGCTTGGCTCCTACTTAAACAGTGCCAGCATTATCTCCTGTGCTGGTCAATACTTCAGTTGCCTTTGGACAGCGACAGAGGAACACATCTTGGCTGAAGCTGTCCATGCGAGCTAAGTTATTTTCTGTTCTGTTTGGTTTGCTGTTTCACCTTTCTTTTGTGCTAGGGCTCCCTGATAGGGACTGGTCAGTGGCCCAGGCACGCGTGCGGACTCGCACTTGTCAGAGCAATCGGTCTGCTGAGTAGGCAGGGCCCCCTCCCGGGTTAGGGGACTATAGGGAGAGATTTCCCCATAGTTTTATGTTTTTCTTTGCACAGTTGTGCCTTATGTTTGTGTTTTTGTGGTTGCACGTCTGGAGGACGCAACAGATTGACCAGCCCTTACCTACTCAGGGAGATTCTGTGCGGTTAATATGAATCCCCTTGAGGTTTTGTTGCACCAGCTCGGCACGCTGGCTGCTGAGGTTAAACAGCGACAACTTGCGCTGCAGGTTCCCAGCAAGGAACCAAAAGTGAGCTACCTGACCGTTTTTCTGGTGATAGGCAGAAATTCAGACCCTTTCGAGAGGCCTGTAAGCTCTATTTCAGACTGCGTCCTAGCTCTTCGGGGGACGACGCCCAGAGGGTGGGCATTGTAATGTCCAGACTGCAGGGGGCGCCGCAGGCATGGGTGTTTTCATTACCCCCGACATCTGAGGCTCTGACCTCAGTGGATAACTTTTTTGCTGCTTTGGGTCTTATTTATGATGACCCCGATAAGATAGCAGTGGCTGAGGGAAATATCAGACGTTTGAGACAGAGAGATTCCACTGTTGAAGATTATTGTGCTAAGTTTCAACGTTGGGCAGCAGAAACTCAGTGGAATGACCCTGCTTTAAAGAGCCAGTTCCATTGTGGTCTGTCCAATGAGATCAAGGACGTACTGGTAGGACATCCAGTACCCCGCAGTCTAGATGAGGCCATGTCTCTGGCTATCAAAGCTGGGAGATGGATTAGGGAGAGGCATCAGGAACTCTCCATAGATTCTGGCTTCTTATCTGCGGATGTGGAGGAGCCCATGCAGTTGGGGTCACTGACTGCCAGGGTTAGGAGTGGGAACAAAGTACAGTGCAAAGGTCGATGCTTTTCCTGTAACCGCATTGGTCGTATGGTTCAGTGTTGTCTCCATCAGAATGGTCAGCCAGAACTTGATGGCCTGGAGATTAGTGAGAGGGCCACTCTAGGCCATCAGATTGCTTGGGTATCCTCTTCCAGGCTGGTCAATCTGTTGCGTCCTCCGGACGTGCAACCACAAAAACACAAACATAAGGCACAACTGTGCAAAGAAAAACATAAAACTATGGGGAAATCTCTCCCTATAGTCCCCTAACCCGAGAGGGGGCCTTGCCTACTCGGCGGACCGATCGCTCTGACAAGTGTGAGCCAGCACGCATGCCTGGGCCACTGACAAGTCCCTATCAGGGAGCCCTAGCACAAAAGAAAGGTGAAACAGCAAACCAAACAAAACAGAAAAGAACTTAGCTCGCATGGAGAGCTTCAGCCAAGATGTGTTCCTCCGTCGCTGTCCAAAGGCAACTGAAGTATTGACCAGCACCAGGTGCTGACTGACATTACTCCTGCAACTACCACACCCCTCAGCTCCAGGAGAAGCAAGGGCACACCCGAAACCTGGTCTGGCCTGCAAGCAAGGTGCAGACCTCAGAACGGCTGCAACAAATTGCTTGACAAAGGAGCGTCAGAAGCTCCGAAACGCGTCACAAACCTTATCCATTTCTGTACCTTGTCTTTTGGAACATTACATTTTTACTGAACCTTTAAGACAAGTATTCGTCTTGGGAATCCTTTTGTGAGTTCTCCAGAAATTACACCTCCTCTATTGTAAGTGCTTTCTATCCAACACTTATTTGCACTTTACCCTGCGAGCACTTGATCAATTTTCTTTACTGATTCAGATTTGGATTTAGGAATGTTTTTTTTCTGTAAGATGAGGAAAGCTGACTTCTGCCTCACAGGGGGTTTTGCCTCTGTATCAATATTGCAGGAGAACTGTATGAATAGAATGATTTTTTTCAACCTTACTCTGCTACTATAATATATAGTGAATGTTGATGGGTCCCAGAATAAAAATGGTATAACACATATTTTGTTTCTTCATTTAAATGTGAAAAAAATGAAAACCCTATTCAGCCATAATTTAAAAAGCGTACCTAACTTTTCAGATGTCTATTCATAATAAGCTGCTGTTTGTGTACATGAGGAATAACAGTATTTCAGGCCATTGTTAGACTGATTCATTGCAGTTTTTTCACATCCCCTCTCCCCTTCCTCTGCAAGGTGCATCATCTGATTCTCAATTCTCTCAGAACTGGTAAGAGACTGCTGCTGTGCTGTGTTCCATAGACTGTGCACAGAGAACTATAGGATCTGCTATCTGTGTGTAACAACAGAGACATAGCATTATCATTGGAGGACAGTGCATGGCTGTACTGACCAGTGTAGATGTGATTTCAGTAGCCAGGACAAAGTAAACAGTCACGTACTATTAGCTGCAGGCAGTGTGTGTGAGTCTCTCTCTCTCTCTCCTCCTGTCCTTTTCCTCCTTCACCCCCTATCTATTTCTATCATGGACTTCAATTAGCACAATAGCTCATTCCCCCTTCTCTACTCCCTGTTCTTGCAGTCTCCAGTAACACACTTGACAGAAGACAGTAGACACCAGGTTAGAAGAAAGGGGGAACCCTAGCAACGAACACTTTAGAGTGATTTTTCAGCTCAAAAACATCATTTTAGATAAAGTGAATAGCACTTTTTTCTAGTTCTCATACTCGATATCACATAAGTACAACTTGTATGCAAAATTAATGATCATTTAAGTGTTTACCTTTTTTCCCCTCTTCTTACTCCTAAGCATTTTAAATTGTTGCAATTAAAGTATTGTCTCCTTGAGGGCTCAGTAAGACAAGCGTTTTTTTCCTGTATGTATAGGTGCGGGAAAAAAACACAGATCTATTAGAACCAATACCTTCCAATGAAAGCAGTCACATGTCTGTTTTTTACAAGAGAATAACATTCGCACGTGCAAAAAATAAGGACAGCATTTTGCGATTCGTGCTGTGTGTGCGGTCACACGATCCTAAAATTCACACATATAGTGCAACCCAATTGCAACCCAATTGCTGTGGCTGTGACAGCTGCAGCAGAGGATTTCTTGGATGTGAAACCCCTGGATGCTGTCACATTCAGGGGCTATACCTTGTTGTGAATGGAGCCAGCGGCAGCATCGCCGGCCCCATTGAAAACATGGGGGAAAGATCGCAGTCCTCTGCCACAGCTGTGGCAGAGGACCACAGTGCTATTCCATTGCTTTCAATGGGGCTAGTGCTGCTGCTGCGCCATTGAGAGCAATGGGATGAACGCAACCCCTGCAGCAATGATTTTTGGGAAGGGGGTGGGGCTATAAGCCCTACTCCGAAAATCACCCTTAGCTGCAGGAAGGAAAAAAAATCATAACTCAACTCTTCTCCCTGGTCCCTGTCAGTCGTCTTCTGCATTTCTGGTGGCAGGGAATTAAAAAATCCCCACCTCCAGAAAACACTGCCTCTGATTGGCTGAGTGCTGTTACCAATCAGAGGCAGCACTCAGCCATTCATTGAGTTAAGATTTTTTTCTTTTTCTGCAGCTAGGGATGATTCTCAGGGTGGGGCTTATATTTCCAGCACCCCCCAAGAATCATCGCTGCAGGAGTTGCCTTTATCCCATTGCTCACAATGGGGAGGCAGTAGCGCCGGCCCCATTGGAAGCAATGGGACAGCATCGCGGTCCCCTGCCACAGCTGTCATAGCTGTGGCAGGGGATTCCTTTATCCCTGTGGGGAGTACTCTCATCACTGAACACTTTAACAGTGCAGTGACAGTGTTCAGTAATGAGGGGACTCCCCGCAGGGATGAAGGAATCCCCTGCCACAGCAGTGGCAGAGGAGCGTGATCTTCTCCCCATGTTTTTGCCGGCCCCATTGACAACAAGGTGAAACCCCTGGAAGTGACAGCATCCAGGGGTTTCACATCCAAAGAATCTTCTGCTGCAGCTGTCACAGCAGGGGATAGCAATCCTCTACCATTACTTTCAATGGGGCCTCACTATATGTGTGAATTTTAGGATCGTGCGAATAAAAAAAACGCATCTGACGCTTCGGTCATGCATTTTTTATACATGGGATTTGCATTTCGTTTTAATGGAACTATACAGCCACGAAAAAAATGCTCCTCTGACTGAGCCATTAGAGACAACCCCATTTAGCTGCTCTACCACGTCAGGGAAAATGTTTGCAGTATTTTCAAGATGCAGCATGTTGTTTTTAGTTCCTCATAATCATATTCTGAAATCCATAACTTTTTTATTTTCCCAGTCATATAGCTGTATGAGGGCTTGTTTCTTGCCAGATGAGTTATAGTTCTCAATGGCATTATTTTATGCTACAGTACACACAACCTATGCCCCTTTCATATCTATGCATGTAGTTCCATTGTTTAACTCTATCCTTGGAAATTAACAGCAAAAATACCAGAACTTGCTGATCCGGCACATGCCAGACCTGAATGGAGCTAGACAGACCTCATTGACTAGAATGGGGTTCATAAGATGTCTGGCATGCTGGACAAAATTTTCACGGATGAAATAGCAGAACATGTGCCTATTGACAAACTTTTACTCTCTTTTGAAGGAGTAATGGAAAAAAGATCAATTCTGCCATTGTATTTTGGGGATTTTGTATACATTGTTCTATGTTTGGTATAAATAACTCCCTAGCACCATGACTAGATGGGGTGGAAAGGGGTTAAGAATGATGCATACAGATTTAGCCCAATCACAAGAGTGAGTTCCTTAATGCCCTTAAAGGTTTTGAAAATGTTATTCTGCAAACCTATGTTGTCAAACCTGTTTGATTTTGATGTTTATAGGAGGGTTAAAAAAGTGCAATTATGTATTATGTGTTGCATATTTACAGCCAAGTAAACCATTGCCTAAGAGCTTCTTCTGATGAGCGTGATTTAGTCCCGCATAATGGGGCCAAATGAAACTACTAGTCTCAATGGTTTTGTTTTCATTAGCGGTATCCTAGCCCGCTAACAGTAGAGGTGAGAAAGATAGGGCAGGACTTATCTTCCCGCTGTTCTTTTAAAACTCTGGCGCTATGGTGCAGAGCTTGAATGGCCCATAGAAGAAAAACCCTGGTTAATGTGCAACTACGCTTCGTAGCGGCGAGCATAGTTGCGCATATACCCATGTGTTTTTGCCCTTAGGGTGGGTTCACACGAACGTGTTTTTGTGCGTGCATACGCACGTACAAAAACACGCTTGTATTTGCAACATTGCATGCCCTATGGTGTGTTCACATGTCTGTACTTTGCAGATGCGTGTCTGCAAGGATAGGACATGCGTGCACCATTGGAAATGCATGGATTGTTCTCTTTGGAGCCGCGGCTGCTCCCGACAGCTCCGTTGAAAACAATGCTCTGCCAGCCCCCTGCATTCTTTTAAGGGAAGGTCTTTACATATAAACCCTTCCCTGAAAAAGAAACATTTTTGTGCAAAAAAAAATAATCACCTCTCCGCCGCTGCATTGACCCCCGCGGGCATGAAGAACACATCTGCCGCATGCGGCAGATGTTTCCTTCACCCCCACTAGTTAAAAGAATTCCCTGATGCTACATCTGCTTCATCTGTGGCAGATGCAGCAGAGGAATTCTTCAATTCTCAACCGCAGCTGTCACACATGACAGCTGCGGTAGAGAATCCTGCTGCCGGCATCCCGTCAATGGCTTTTCAGGGAAGGGCTTTAAAATCCCCGCCTACTGGTAGCTCTGATTGTGATTGGCTGAAGCACTAGAGCCAATAACAATCAGAGCCACCAGCAGGCTGGGATTTTAAATCCCCGGTTGCTGATAGCTGAGAGCTACAGAGCCGGGGACAGCGCCAGAAGTCGCTGCTGAGCCCCGGCAGGTGAGTATTTTTTTTTATTCTTCCACTATTTTAACAGGCTTTTCAGAGAAGGGCTTATGAAGCCCTTCCCTGAAAAGCCATTGACGGCTGCCAGGGCTCAGCAGCTTATATGTAAAGCCCATGCCTGAAAAAGAATGCAGGGGGCCGGCAGAGCATTGTTGTCCATTGACAAAAAGCACGCAGCTGTGTTTACGCGTGTTTTTGCTCGTACCTAGATGCGCACGTATGTATGCACCTAAGTACGCACAAAAACACACTCATGTTAACGCACCCTCAGTCATGTCAACTTGGCGAGTTAAAATACCATAATTTAATATGTTCAATCACCATTCCTTTTCCAAATCTTTTATTTGTGCAGTAACCTAATTCATCACATCCATGACTACAACTAACTAGCAGTAATAGCACATACTGTATATAACTTGGTGCTGCCATATGAGAACTCCCAGTTCTGTTTTGTACACATTTTTGTATAACTTTTGCACAAATATCAACATTAATAAGGCAGGTAAGTAACTCATGTTATTAACCACATCTGTATTTTGGACTATACGGTAGTTCTATTCCTGTTCATTTTGAAAGATGGATGGTTAAAACGGATTGGCTTCCATTTATACTATACTAGAACTTTCTAGGGGGAAAAAAAAGTAAAATATTCATCCTGTACTTTTTCAATCCCTTCATTTTCCCTTCTGTTTGAAGTTAGAATAACTCTCACTTTGCCACATCACTACAAAGTGTCTAGATTAAGTTATTGTAAGGAAGCAGTGATCATAGCACGCACACATTCAATCTGGTGATCTGTAAAAACAGCCTCCCTGTAGGAGTTCTTAAATTAATTGCTTTGGTCCACTTGACAAGGTCAAATCCATTCCCCCTCATGATGGATCTCATCTGTTGCTGTACATGAAGACATGTTTTCCTTCTCTTGTGACTGCGGTAGAAGCTCATCCATCTCGGAGTTCCAAGAGAGATCTGGTTAGATCAGAGAGAAAAGGAGCCTTCAGGGGCAGCTGATGGTCAGCGTGATACATTGTGTTCACTTTCTAATGGTTATATGTGATAGAAAGCAGTTCTAAGCTCCGCTCTGAGGATTTTTATGCAACATTTATCAGTTATATGTAAATGTAAAACATTTCCGAGAATGGCCAACAAACTGAATAGAGAATAGAGCAGATATGCATATATAAATGTTTATGTAATAGATTAACAAATATTCCAGATTTTAGGAGCGCAAAATAAAATGTTAACCCAATATATGTTACTATACTTTGTGTTGGAGTCAGTGGGATTTCTTAAATTCCCTCTTTGTTTCTGGACAAATGACAGATACTCAGATTTGTCTGGATTATCATACATTAGATGCAGCGCTGCATTTATTTTTTAGCGGCGTCACTAATTGCCATTTTTTGCTACCTTGTTGATGTTAAGTAGATTGATATTTCTTTAGGCACACCATGATATGCTCTGGTATTCCAATAAATACATAGACATATGCTTAAGCAAATACATTTTATGCAATGTGAACTATAGGACCTAACGCATCACATCCATCACACAATGTACTAGTGTTGTGGTATCATAAGGTGTTTTGTCACAGGTACTTCGTCAGACCTGACGGAACATCATTCCCATGTAGAAACGTGTTGCCTGTTTGTCAGTAGAGCACAGTTTATCCTCCCTTTCTCTATTCTGCACCTGTAAACCTATACACAGGTGTCCTTACCTTAGTGATGAGAGGTGAAGGTAGCTAATTCTGCATTTAAGCGCACTGAGCCGTGAGCATAGCGTATCAGGTGAGTGCATTCCTGAATGTTACCAATGGTATCACCAAGGTTTGCTACTCATGGAGCGCTCCTTTCTCTTGCTGTAGGTAAGGTGTATTGTTTCATTGCTGTAAGCATCAGTCTTTTATAGCGCCACTTGATATTAAAGTGGTTAAATGTTGAGATATCCCAATACTCAATGTTCAGTCTCACAGCATAACTTAACATTTGCCATGCAAGCTAGTTTTGGTCTATGTAACCAACTAATTTTTCAAATCCAACATGTTTCACTTTACTAGGTTGACCCGATGTTCGCTACGCGAATATAAAATGTTTGGTAAAATGGCTGTAAAATGGCAAGAACTTCACGATAAACTACATTTTTCAGTGTAGCAGCTTCCTTCTCAGCGTACCCCTTGAAGTAAATTGGGGTATATTTTGACTTAAGTTCTGTTTCTCGTTGAATCTCAAAAATGCTATAAAGAATAGTGCTTACCAGTTTGACTGTTTGCCGATCACAGCTTGGTCTTCCACATTTTGGGGACATTGCAACAGTTAAACTGGTAAGCACTTGATATGAATGCTTAATAGCGCTTGACTCTCCCTAGCAGCGCTGTTGGCTGAAGCACAACAGCGCCGCTAGACTTAACAAAAGATTTATAAAAACAAATAACAATTTTAGAGAAAATTTGGAAAAAATGCATTTTTCAAAATTTGAAATTTTCTACTTGTAATACAGGTATACATACCACACAAAATAGTTAAGAAATAGCATTTACCATATGTCTACACTATATCAACATCATTTTTTAACTTTCCTTTATATGAGATGTGCTGCCTGACTTGCGAGATGAAGCAGGAGGGCACAGAAGTGCTTTGTCAGTGCGATGGCTGCAACTGGCTATCACGTGCATTGCATGCCTGGAGACCACACTGATTGGTTTCCAGGCAAAGCTCTATGATCCTAGCTGTCATTAGACGTTGAGATCAGGGATCTCCTGCACAGCAGGTGAGCTCTAGGGGGATTTTTTGCAAGGACATTTTAAAATGTCCCTGCAGAGATAAATAAGGATTGCCTGGATGTTTATAGTTTATGAGCAGCCCTGAAGTGTTTAAAAAGGTTATCTGGTTAAAAAAACAGATTTTCCAATAACCTAAAAGGCATTTTGAGTTAATGCAAGGGGCTTCTTCCGTTTGGTGCCTCCATTATTAACTGAAGCAGAGAGGCTACAAAGAGCCCCTCTATCTCTCTGGATTACCCAACATGTAGTTTGATGTTTAGTGGGTACCATGCAATGCTTCATTTTTCCTGCCCTGGTACTGCAAAGAAACTGAATACTTGCAGTCATGTTTTCCCACAGATTACAATTCATTGCTAGTAAGTGAAAGGCTGTGATCAGCTGGTGATGCTTCTCAAAAAAAAAGTGGACAAACCCATTAAATTGACACTAGCACAAACAGTCGCACTTTCTTTTTAAAATTCTTTATTTGACACAAGTAATATGTCCAGCATATTACATAAAACTATCTTTGAGTGTCAGCCCTAAGAACAATGATTTACACATTGTTCCATATTCGCAACATAATACAGCAGTGGTCACATGACTCACAGTCCTCCTGGACCCTCCCAGTTTATTGTAATTATTATGTAATTTTCTTATGGCCATAAGGTATTAATTGCCAATCTTTGAAACCGCCTCAGCCTCCCCTTCAAAGGGCAGACTCCCTGAACCAAGTCATGTGTACAGAAAACATAATGGTTTCTAACGAACATTCTTTTGACTTTCAAACACTCAGGAGATTATAGTCTACTATCAGTGACTCCCCCAATCTAGCAAAGTGGATTCAGACTCTCTAATCTGGCTATATCAAGGAAGCTATGAAAGTTTAACCTCAGCTTATATGTGATCCCTTCCCTAACATTCCCTTATGTTTCGCCTTTAGTTTATATTTTGCCTTCTTACCTCCTTCTTTCTTATAGTTTGGCTTGATATACATTATTAATTGTTTCCAATCCAATTTTGAATTCAGGGTTTCCTAAAAGGCTTTCTCTTTTTGCTGTTATACAACTGTGCCATCTGCTGGCTAAAGCCAGTGTGTGCACCAGAGGGGCTCCGACAGCGAAGTGGCTGGCAATACACAGTAAGAATACCCTGTCGGACATCTTCTGACATTGAAGCTGTTCAAGCTTCAATCAGAATGTAGGAAGACGTCAGACAGTGGATTGGAAAGGGTTAAGTTTATATTTGCAATTCTTTTAATATTTCTTGCATTGTTATGCTAGTACCTCCACACTAAAATTACTCCTGCAATTGATAGAATCAAAAAGAAGAAATTAAAAAATGTCTGTTTCACTGACACTATGCCTTAGCTAATACTACAGCAGAAATCCCTTTAAAACCTGTGAATAACACCATCCTTACTGCAAAAGAAATAACCATCAATGGCTCCATAAAACTATTGTTTTTTTCCCAACATCTCAGATAAAATCTTCAGCTATGGGCAGAACAAAACTACAGCTACATAAAATGAAAATTACCAATCAATGAAATAACATTAATTTATATAGTATATATGCATTCCACGGTGCTATACAGAAATTATCATGACGTCTCCCCAATACCCTGTCCCAATTGGAGTTTGCAATCTAAATTCACCTTTTATACGTATTTAAAGTGTAGAAAAAAAGCCCATGTAAATACAGGGAAAATATACAGATGTTGCACTTGGTTGGATTTGAACCTAGGACCCCAGCACTGCTAATTTTAAAACAAAAGAATCACTTTTGGCACAATTGGAGCAAGGCTTGTGGCACATTTTACTCTGTAAATTCTTCCTCCTATCTTCATGCATCCCAAAGTGCTCTATAGCTATAGAAGATATAAGATTATTTACCAGCACAAACTATTTATTTACTCCAACCCACATTCCAGGTACTTCAGGACCCCCCACATATAGCAACAATTCTTGGATTTCTCAGGCAGAGATTGAGGCTGCTCTCCATAGGGGTCCTGTTTATGGAACGTCTTACAGGATTACTCTCTTTGGATCATCTTCTTGCAGAAACTGTTCATGGATGAGCTTTCCTGCTATAAAATAAGAAAAAGAAAACAGATTTCCCAATAAAATTAAGAAAACTACAAGCAAGATGTACAAAAAGAGTGGGTATCCCTAAAATTAGTCATCTTTTTACATACTTCCACACCTGCCCCAAACTCTAATCTAGCAATATACTTACCATGGCACCAGTGACGTCCCGTAAACAGGTCCCAGAGCCTTCTACTGTAAAAGCCTCAAGCTGTTTACGGGACGTCACTAAAGACGGTCCATGTCTGGGCCTCTTATAACCTCGAAACCACTGCAGACAATGTACACAGAGGACCAGAGCAGCAACAAGGGAGCAGTGTGTCAGAAACAGGGGAGTAGTAGGGTTTTTAATATACATTCCTACCCCCATAAACCACATTGCCACCAATGTAACTATACATCAGAAAACCCCTTTATCAATGAAAGTCAAAAATCTCTGTTTAGTCCTTTTAAGTTGTGGTTCCATAATACTTCACTACTTATGAACAATAAGACACAATTGCCCCATTCCCCTCATTATGAGGTAGTGGGACCTGTTCCCCTATGCGTCAGCACACTTATATGTATACCTGTGATCAACACCTGTTACAAATCTAATGGTTCTAGTAGACCAAATCAGCCATGCACAAAGGCTTTTTACTTCTGGTATAAAGAACAGTTGTCACAAGGAGGTATATTATGGAAGGATACAAAGTTCACATGAGTTTTGTTGAATTGTTACCTTATGCAAAAGAAATGTTGCATCTGCTTAGTGTCGTTTCACGTTTCATTTTTCTCTAGTTTCTTCCTGTCCTAACACCATCCTCTGGTTTTGAATGGGACTTGGTTCAGTCTTTGCATTGCTGTACAGTACTTAATTGGGGTATATTAAAATAATAACCTAAACCATGTCAGCATTGCACAAGTTTTCTAATGATGTGCTTCATTGACTAATTTGAACTGGGTTGTTTCACTACTGATTCGGATGTTATTGGATATGCGGATATTAGCTGAAAGAAAAGTAGAGATAGATTTGCTGATGGTTCTCGATGGGATTAATTCTTCATATCTACCAATATCAGCCAATATTATAATGCCCAAGTATTTAAAGCACACCTCAGATTCAGATAGCTTTTTAGAATTAGCTGCCATGTGTGTACATGAGGTATAACACTATTTCTGGCCATTATATGACTTGAATCTTGTATTTTTCTCTATCTCTGACTGCAGGATGTACATCCGATTCTTTTTCCTTTCAGGACTAGTGGGAGGAGACTACTACTGTGCTGTGTGTCCTGTGTTCAATATAATGTGCACAGATAACTGCAGATCCTGCTCTCTAAATGTCTGCATCACATAGACGTAAAATCATGTTGTAGTACAGCAAGAATGAGCAGTAGAGATGTAAATTCTGTAGCTAGTACACAGTAAAAACGGACTTACTATTAGCTGCAAGCAGTGTTTTTGTGAATCTTGCCTTTCCTCCAACCCCCCCTTTGCTCTGTACATTTCAATGAGCATGATGTCTCATCCTCCTTCCCCACCCTTGTTCTAACATCTCAACAGCTCCTGTTAATCAGTTGAGATCAGACAATAAGCAGCAAGCTATGATAAAAAAGATAGCACTTTAAAGTAATTGCATCAATGCACGTTAAAGGCTATATCCACCTTCTCAGCCATTTTTATTGTTCTAAAGCCATTAAACTAAACAATGAAGAAATTGGGCAAGTTGTCTTATAATTGTGTTTTTACAGTGCTCGAGCTGACCAATGGGTCTTGATGATACAGACTACAAATAAATTCTGTGTAGTCCTATCCTGTAGTCATACTTTCTTCCATCTTCCTACTTTCTGCTAGTAGGAGACATATGGATGAGAGTATGACTGCATGATCTGTTGTGGTTCGTTACTATGGAGTCACATAAGTCTGCATAGGAGCTGATGACACAAAAAGAATGTTTCATTCTCGCAAGATTGCTTCATTTTATATTTTAGTAATAGTTGCTCAGGTCTTTATTGCCTTTTATTTACTACATTTTTCTCCAATGCTTGTCCATTACCCAACTTTCTAGCCTTTATTTCTATGGTAGAAAATAATGAGCTTAATCAGCATGTCTGAAGCCTGCTGTGTGACTACTATGTTTCCTCAAAAATAAGCCCTAGCTGAATTACATGAAGAAAAAAAATACCTTACCTGGCAGCCGTAGTCCATGTCCTCCCAGTAGTCTCTGGAGCTCTGGCACGCTTGCTTGCAGTCCCCAGCCGCAGACAGAAGATCACTTCCTGATTTGTAAATCCCGCCTCCAGGAAGCATTGGCTCCAATTGGTTTTTTGAGCACTGGCAGCCAATCAATGCAGCGCTCTATGAAACAATGTGATGGCTGTGATTGGTTCATTGAGTGCTGCATTGATTGGCTGAGCAGCAGTATAAGCTGCCATGTGATTACATGAGGTATAACACTATTTCTGGCTATTACATGACGTGCATCTTGTATTTTTCCCCTCTGCTGGATGTAAATCTGATTCTTATTCCTTTCAGGACCAGTGTGAGGAGCCTACTGTGTTGTGTGTCCTGTGTTCTATATAGACTGTGCTCAGACAACTACAGATCCCGCTCTCTAAATGTCTGTATCACACGCAAACAGAAAATTATGTTGTAGCACAGTGTACAGCAAGAATGAGCAGTGGAGATCTGAACTCTGTAGCTAACACAATAAAAAAGGACTTACTATTAGCTACAAGCAGTGTCTTTGTGAATCTTGCCTTTCCTCCAATCTCCTCTTTGCAGTATACATTTTAATGAGCATGATGTCTCATTTACCGTCCCCACCCTTGTTCTAACATCTCAACAGCTCCTGTCAATCAACTGAGAACAGGCAAACTTAGAGAAAGAAAGATAGCACTTTAAAGTAATTTCAGCACAAAGCCATTAAGGTAAACAACGTCAGGCCTTGGTCACACGGGCGTTTTTTCCCGCGATTTGCGGATCGTATAACGGATGCGCATCCGCAAATCGCATGACCAGGGCTGATTTTAGTGAAACAGCCGTGCACTGCCCGCTATCCTCTGCCACAGCTGTGGCAGAGGAGAACGATGTTCGCCCATTGAATTCAATAGCTGTCATTCAATAGCTGAGAGCTGCCTCTGATTGGTCCCTGCACTCAGCCAATCAGAGGCAGCACTCACTCACCCATTCATGAATTCATGAATGGGTGAGTGAGAGCTGCCTCTGATTGGTGAGGGCTGTGACCAATCAGAGGCAGCCCATTCAGCAGGCGGGGATTTAAAATCCCCGCCTGCTGAATGCTACACAGAGCAGTTCAGGAGAACTGCCGGCCGGAAGCGGCTGAACTCCGGCTGCAGGGAAAAGGTGAGTATACTTTTTTTTTTTACACATTTTCAGGATGTTTTTCAGGGAAGGGCTTATATTTTAAGCCCTTCCCCAAAAATTCATCCAGCGCTGGCCGGCAGCCCATTGCTTTCAATGGAGCCAGCTGTATTACCGGCTCCATTGAATTCAATGGGCGAACATCGTTCTTCTCTGACACAGCTGTTACAGCTGTGGCAGAGGAGAACGATCTTTAAGTATATGGCTGCTGCTGCCGGCCTCATTGAGCGTATATATAGAACACAGCGATGCGCAGAATGCAGATAGGCGCATTCTGCGAATCGTTGTGTACTATAATTGATCGCACATCCGCATAAAAAGCAGACATATGACCAATCCTATTGGGATGCATTTGGTCTATAGATCTGCAGATCACAAGCGCGTCTGCAGATCGGACCAAAAAACGGTCGTGTGACCAAGGCCTCAATAGCAGTTTTGCTAGTAATTGCACTAACTATTATGTAAACACAATTTGTTTGAAATATTAGTGTCCATTTAAAATTATTGGTATAATCCAAATTCTCTATCTATTGAAAACTAAAGAAAACATAAATAACAAGCTGACAATGCCAAACGGTAATACTAGCTCTCACTAAAGGCTCTTTTACACGCAACGATTATCGCTCAAAATTCATTCAAATATCTTAAAGTGACCAATAATCATTACATGTAAAAGCAGGAAGTCGTGCACTATTCATTCAATTGTCGTGTAGCGCTGGTTTTTAGCCTGCATAAAAACCATTGTTTGACCGCTCAAAAGACATTATATTTCATAGAATCATAGAATGGTAGAGTTGGAAGGGACCTCCAAGCTCATCGGGTCCAACCCCCTGCTCAGTACAGGATCCCTAAATCATCTCAGACAGATATTTGTCCAGCCTTTGTTTGAACACTTCCATTGAAGGAGAACTCACCACTTCCTGTGGTAACCTGTTACACTCATTGATCACCCTCACTGTCAGAAAGTTTTTTCTCATATCTAAGTTGTGTCTCCTTCCTTTCACTTTCATCCCATAGCTTCTAATCTTTCCTTGTGCACATGGGAATAGGGCTGTGACAGCCCTTCAGATATTTGTAGACAGCTTTTTTTCTCCTCTCAGCCTTATTTTTCGCAAGCTAAACATTCCCAGATCCCTTAACCGTTCCTCATAGGACATGATTTGCAGACTGCTCACCATCTTGGTAACTCTTCTCTGAACTTATTCCAGTTTGTCTATGTCTTTTTTTAAAGTAGGGTGCCCAGAACTGGACACAGTATTCCAGATGAGGTCTGACTAAGGAAGAGTAGAGGGGCATAATTACCACACGTGATCTAGACTCTATGCTTCTCATGTTGACTCATGTTCAGTCTATGATCTATTAGTATAGCTTAGTCTTTTTCACATGTTTTGCTGCTTAGCCCGATTCCTTCCATTCTGTATGTGCTTTTTTCATTTTTCTTGCCCAGATGTAGGACTTTGCATTTCTTCTTGTTAAATACCATTCTGTTCATTGCCACCCACTCTTCAAGCTTTTCTAGATTTTTTTGAATACTCTCTCTCTCTTCCCTAGTGTTAGCTATTCCTCCTAGCTTTGTGTCATTGGCAAATCTGATCAGTTTCCCATGGATGTGCAGCCATTTATAACCACTCTTTGAGTACGATCACTCAGCTAGTTTTGAATCCCCCTAACAGTTGCCGTGTCAATCCCATATTTGGTCATTTTTTCAAGTATGGTATTAGATTCTTTGTCAAATGCTTCACTAAAGTCAAGATATACTATATCCACAGCATTTTCCTGATCAACCCAGTCGGTGATTCTGTCATAGAAGGAAATTAAATTTGTCTGGCATGACTTGTTTGTTGCAAAACCCATGCTGGCTCTGGTTAATTACTCCATTTTTATCCAAGTAGTTGCATACATGCTGTTTAATAATTTGTTCAAAGATCTTTCCTGGTATAGACGTTAGGCTCACAGGCCTGTAGTTTCCTGGATCCACCTTCTTCCTTTTTTTGAATATAGGGACAACATTTGCCCTTTTCCAATCTTCTGGGACTTCACCTGTTCTCAAGGAATTTTCAAAGATTATGGCGAGTGGTTCAGCAATTACCTCTACTGTTTCCTTTAGTATCCTAGGAAGTAATTCATCTGGACCTTGAGACTTGAATTCATTTACGTTAGCTATGTCTTCCCTCACCATCTCTCTGCTTATATGTAGCCTGCATTCTTTTATTCCCCCAATAGAACAGGGAAGATCAGTTGATGTTCCATCTACTTTCTGAGAGAAAACAGATACAAAATAGGAATTTAAAAGTTCGGCCTTCTCAACATCATTCCTAACCAATTTACCATTTTCATCTTGTAAGCATCCAATAGCATCTTTGACTTTTTTCTTTTGCTTTTGATATGCCCCCAAAATCCTTTTTATTGCTTTTGGCTTCTGTTGCAAGCCTCAATTCGTTATGAGTTTTAGCTTTTCTGACACTTGTCCTACAGTTTCTACAGACCAAATTATATTCTTTAGATATTCCCCCTCTTTCCATTTGATAAATATATTTTTCTTTTTTTTTTAACTGTGTGCAAGCTCTGTGCTCATACATCCTGGTCTCTTTAAATGCTTCCCATTCTTCCTTATTTTAGGGATTGTTAACGATTGTGCTTTAAGCATCTCATTTTTGCAATATTTCCCAACCTTCCTGGACATTTCTGGCCTTAAGAACATTCAGCCATTGGATTCTTCCTACTCTGTTTCTGAGTTCATTAAAATCTGCCTTTCTGAAATCCAACCTTCAGGTCTGAGCTTTCTCAGGTCTTCCTCCTCTTTTAATCCAAAATTCAAGGATAGCATGATCACTGCCTCCTAAGGTCCCAGCCACCCTTACCCCCTCAACCATTTCCTCCCTGTTGGTAAGAATTAGGTCCAAGATAGCAGATCCCCTTGTTTTGTCTTCTACCTTTTGGAAGATAAAGTTGTCAGCTAGAGCGGATAAGAATTTGTTGGATCTATTACTTTTACCTGGGAGAGATTCCTAACAAATGTCTGGATAGTTAAAATCTCCCATAATCACTATGTCATGCTTTTTTGAGAACTTGGCCATCTAATGTAGAAAGAGTTCATCAATATTGTAAATGCCTACAATAGTGTCCTTTCTGTTGTTCTCTCATTGTATTCTTACCCAAACAGTTTCTACATAACTACCATGCTCTGAAGCTTGAATCTCTGTGGAGATTAATGTTTTCTTAACATACAACACAGTAGCTTCTCCCCCTTTTTTAGGTCTGTTTCTTAAAAATAAGTTGTATCCTTCAAGCCTTGTATTCCAATCATGTGTATCATCCCACCAAGTTTCCATGATGCCTATAACATCACATTTCTCTTTCTGTGTTTGTTTCCCATGCTGTGTGCATTTGTGTAGAAACATTTTCGTTTGTGATCAGTGTCTCTTACTTCTCTACTTTCCTTCAGAATTTTTTGTCTCTGTTCTTGCTTTCTACTTCTAGTAGCAAGGTTTTCAAATGTATTAATTAGCTCTATATTTTTACCTGGCTTTTCATTTCCCTTCCCATATTGTTCTAGTTTAAAGCTCTCCTAATGAGTGAAGCAAGGTGCCCATAAAATATATGCTTACCTGTATTTGTAAGGTGAAACCCGTCTCTAGCAAGCAGTCCATAATTCACTCCATGGTCTAGAAATCCAAATCTTTGCTAATGGCACAATTGGCATAGCCAGTTGTTCACCTCTAGAATCCTGTTCCATCTTCTTATTCCATGGCCATCCACTGGGAGGATGGATGAGAAGACCACATGTGCTGCTAGTTCCTTCACCTTCTTTCCGAGGTCTTCAAGGTCTCTGCAAATAGTTGCAAGGTCCTTTTTTGCAGTGTCATTTGTCTCTACCTGTATTAGTAGGAATGGGTGGTGTTCTGTAAGACTGAAGAGTCTTGACAGCCTATCAGACACATCTTTGATTTTTGCACCTGGAAGACAGCACACCTCCCGTGAGGTAACAGGCCTCTGTCCGTCTCAATAGGGAATCCCTCCTAACCACCACTCTACTTTTCTTTTTCACAACAGCACTTCTTTTTCTCCATTCAAGAGGACTCTTTGTGCTTACTACACAGTTCTTTGTGGGTAGAGTCATTTCTTGCTGTACCCTTTTCTCCTCTACTCTGTTCTTTGTGGGCAGTGTCATTTCTTGCTGTACCTCTTTCTCCTCTGCTCTGTTCTTTGTGGGCAGTGTCATTTCTTGCTGGATCTCTTTCTCCTCTGCTCTGTTCTTTGTGGATAGAGTCATTTCTTGCTGTACCTTTTTCTCCTTTTGTTCAGGAAGCAGTACCAGGCCCCCCTGCATGAGAACCTGGTATTGGCTCCTGAGTAGTATTGGTGCTGGCTGACTCCTGATCCTCCTGCTTCTTTGGGTCACATGCTTCCATTCCTCTACTTCTGCAGGTACACTGGACATTTCATTTCCTTCAACATTTTGAAGACCTTCTTCTGCTCTGTCAAGGAAATCCTCACATTCCTTAATGAATTTCAATGTAGCTATTCTCTCCTGAAGACTATGCACCTTTTCCTCCAGTAGAGACACAAGATAGCATTTCTAGCAGGTGAAGTTGTGGCTTTTCCTCTGGTAGGTCTGTAAACATATAGCATACGTTGCAACTCACCATATGGCTCCTCTTCTTTTCAATGTTGTCAGTTAATGTCCACTTCCAAACCTCTAACAGTCAAGAATTGTAGTGAGGGTAAATAGCCTATAAGATACTACTAAGTGCACAACTTTGCGCAACGTCAGGCGTGCAGTTTGCTGATGTCTTCCGAGAAGCTAGACCCGGCTAATCCCAGCAATCTTCCCATTTAAATGGAATTTGCTCAGTCTTTTGAGCAGCTTGCTGACTTTAGGGAGTAAGCAATGTACTCATTGTGTCTGCCTTGTATAGATAATGAGTGCATTGTTTACAATGCCAGGAGGAGACAATGGAATCCTGCTGGCCAGATAATCCCTTGCATAAACACAAGCCCACCTTAGAAATTAACCTCTACTGAGTTTACTTTAGCTAATGAGGAAATGGAGATGATTAAAAGCCATTATCTGTAATTTTATGCAAAAATGTCATCAGTTCATTTGGTCATTTTAGCAATAATCCTTGCATTTAAAAGGGCCTAAAAATCTTTCTCTAATCTATCCCTGACATCGACCTTAACATCAGACACCATTGTCCTCAGATATCTGTGATTGTTCTCAGCAAGAGAAACCAAGTAATCTTGTAGACAAGATACCTTTCATGGCTAACAAAAAGATATGATGCTATAGCAAGCTTTCAAACCTACTTAGGGTTTTTCTTCAGGCTTCATAGAATATACCCAATGAGGCATACACACACATATGAAAAGGCGCAAACACTGTGTGATTAATTTGCACTTAAAACAATACCAGAACAGGATGAGTAGAGGAGTAGATACTTAATTAGTACTCTGATAAGGGATGTCAAAGTTTTATGGTCTCTAAATTGGTGTTAGGGGTCACCAGGCCTTCATGTTATCTCTGCTATAGATAGCTCATTATCTCCAGTGTTGCATTTACCCACCTCCAATGTTCATTCCAGTCTTGAGAGTGTCAAATATGGTTATAAACTTGTACTTCCCAATTCTTCCATGACACTGAGATTTGCGGTTGCCTTTTAATATAGCAACATTATAACCTTACAACTGTTTCTTGTGCTTTGGCAAATCTTCATTTTAGGAGAAGTGGGAGAAAACATGGTGGAAGTCGGAGAAGCTGTTGCTTCGGTGGGTGCTGCTTGAAGTGTCAACTTGGCCCATCCTCTAGCACCACCATCACGGACATATCCCTTCCCCTTTCTTTCTTCATCTTTCCTTTTTATTTATTTTTTTTGGTGAGGGGGTCATTTTTTAGTGTAGTGTTTTGTAAATTATCAGTTAACTTTGTAGTTTGCAGAAAATCATTGCTCGCTTTGTATGGTCTATAAATGACTGGCAACTTTGAACGATAACTGAGGCCAGTGACATGCACTGTGTGTATTTGCTGTTTCCCTGTTTGGTTTTCTGTTTGTCTTATATTTAAAGAAAAACATTGCCAACTAAAAAAACTACAATCAGTGGGAGGCACGATAAGTGAGAACAGAAGGCCACAGAGTGCAGCAAATAATTTGTAGTGGTCGGACTGGCAACTCTGAACCATGTCTGAGGTCACAAAAAGTGAACTGCAATATTTCCCATGCTGAAGCATATTTTGTTTGTCTGCTTTGCTGGTATATACACTGACAGCAGCAGAATGATATCCTCTTTTAATGTACAGACCATGTTTCATATAGACTTATAAATAGAGATGAGCAAGTATACTCGCTAGGGGTTATTACTCGAGCGAATAGTGCCTTAGTTGACTATCTGCCCTTCTCATCTCTAAAGATACGGCTGCCGGCGGCGGACGGGAAGTGGCGGGGAGGAACGGAGGGGAGATCCAGGGGGCCCCGCAACTCACCTGTGACCCGCGCCGGCAGCCGAATCTTTAGAGATGAGTGGGCAGATACTCGACTAAGGCACTACTCGCTTGAGTAGTTAGCCTTAGCGAGTATGCTCGCTCATCTCTACTTATAAACATGATGCAGCAACTTTCTCTGTTCTTTTAAATAGAACCCCGTTTAAGTTCTCTGCTGGTATATACACTGACAGCAGCAGAATTATATCCTCTCCCAATGTACAGACCATGTTTCATATAGGCTTATAAACATGATGCAGCAACTTTCTCTGTTCTTACAAACAGAACCCCGTTTAAGTTCTCTGCTGGTATACAAGTTTTCTCACCAACAGCAGTATATCCTCTGTAGAATATTTGTCCCTATTAACAACAAACGTGTGTTATATAAGCATTTAAACATGATGCAGCTTCTCTATCCTGTCCTCAACTGTAAAATGGCCACTGGCTACACTGTGCCTATGTTATACATGGATAATTCAGGTGATATAGTTTCCAATGAAACTGCTGCCATATGCAAGATGGAGAACACATTTGGTGACATCAGCAAGGCACCCTGGCTTCTGATTGGCTGCAGGCTAATGTATACAGCAGGCATTATGGGAAATTTTGGCTTTCTTCCGTTTGTTACCAAAAATCGGTTTGGACTAACCCGATTCGAATTTGTGAAAATCAGGAGAATTTTATCTCCCAGCCAATCAAGATGAGCAATACTACAAGCTACACTAGAAGAAGATACTAGAAATAAACAAGGGATATTGATGAATTCCTTCGCCCACAATAGCTGTTGGATTATTAGAGTCACATATAGCAATGGGTTGCTCAATGATGAACTATTCAAGGTCTATAGATCCCATATAATGTTTTTGGACTCTGCTGTGTGTGTTCGCCTCTGAGATAGTTACATTTAAGCTACATGTCTGCAAATATTTCCTACACATTGTGAATCCCACAAGAGACATTACAGTCTATATAAAACTGATCATCAATAGAAAAAAGATCAATTTGTACCTTTCCCTTTTCTGAGTATACCATTAGTACAATATCCCATCTCATTGTCATAAATGAAACAGGATTCAATCTTCCCTCATTTCCAGACCACGTAGTTCTCTTAACTCTTATCCGCTGTAATCCTTGTATTTTGCATTTTTGAACTCCATAACTGAGTTTTGTTTTCTCGAGACTGCTACTTTCTCACTCATCCCGAGCAGTCAGGAATGTGACAGGGGAAAGGGGAGGAGAAGTAAATCAAAGCATGCAGCAATTCTCCAATTCTCCAGATGCAGCAGATTTTTCCTTTTTTTCCACAAGGCTTCTTGGTACATTGTTGACAATTTAATCCCTTCAGTGGAAAGCTTTATGGAATTATAGTAGCTTGATTCTTATTGAGTAAATATATGGTTAGATTCCTTACCAGAATTGGAAATAAATGTAATTCATAGAATACATTGTTTTGTAGTGATTACAGGATGAAATAAGCAAATGATCAAAAATCTCCTTCATTGAAGCTGTGCTGAATTTGTCTGTTTGACCCATTCCCAGCAACTGTGTGAGCCATAAACTACGCTTCAAAGACTGGACATTTCAAAACACTAGTGGTTGTACTAGTTCAGTATTGCAAACATCCCAAATACGGAGCTGTTAGGAAATGTAGCATTCTGTTTTAGGCTCCACTGGCTGCTATGGGTAAGTCTAACGTTTCCATGTAAATCAAGTCTGGATGCTATATAATGCGCATCAAGTGTCATGGGTGACAAACAACCATCCCCTTCATGCTTTATATGTCTGTATGCACTTGCAACTTATTTGGCATACTTCTATTTTAGTTGTCATGGTATTTAATGTATTATATTATATTTAGCACAGGCACACTATGAATACTGAAGAGCTAGTTTTAGATAGATATGGGTAAGTCAATAAGAATCCACAAGACAGCTATGAACTTTATTTCAGTAAAAATGGAAAACTTCTAAAACATAATTTTTTAACATAGCCACCTTGCTTTTGAACACACTTCTTGCATCATTGTACAATCTTCTTTATGCCCTTAGAAAAAAAATGTTTTGGGCTCTGCAGCGAGCCACATATCTACCATTTCCTTCTCTTCCTGGTCCAAGGGGAATTAATGACCCCGTAATGTCTCATTGAGTGGCAATATTAGGTGATAGTCTGGAAGGGCAAGATCAAGACTACCATGTACGGAGGATGGGTCAGTACATCAAACTTGAGTTTCTGGAGGGTCTCACTGGTATAGGCAGCAACATGTGGACAGGCATTATCATGCAACAACACAATGCTTTTTTATTAACCCCTTCCTGCCTCAGCATGTAAATGTACACCCTGGCAGAGGAGTACTTAATGCAACTGGACATACATTTACATCCTGGGGTTAGCATGAGATCATAAGAGATCGCGCGCTATCTGGCAGTGGGAGTTGGCTGTCACTGATAGCCAGCCACTCGCTGCAACAGAGGTGGTGCATCGGAGCAGCGACCCCCGCTGTTAACCCCTTCCCTGCCGTGAAATCGCAGAGAGCCTAACACGTTGCCATGGCAACAGGACGCCAGATACAGACGTCCTGATTTGCCATTGCCGATGATCGCTGTAACAAGCGATAAGGCATTGCAGGACTTCTGCTTTATCATAGCAATCATAGATGCTATGGTGCAATTCCGCTACAGGGACAAAAAAAGATAAAAATAATGTAATAAAAATGTAAAAAAAAATGTTAAGAAAAACCCTTTTTATATGCTTTTTCCCATATTAGCATAAAAACTACAAAAAAAGAATTCAAATCTCACATGTTTGGTATTGCCGTATTCGTAACGATGCGTACAATAAATTGAACATGCTTTTTATCCTGCATGGCAAAAAGTGTAAAAAAAAAACCTAAACATGAGGCAAAATGCTTATTTTTGGTACCAATAAAAACCACAGCTCGTCTTGCAAAAAATAAGCCCTCACAGAGCTCTGTCCAATAAATAAAAAAGTTATAGAAGTTTGAATGCAGAAATATAGAAAAAAATAATAATTTCCAAAAAAAAGGGGTTTTATTGAGGAAAAGAGGAAAAACCTAAAAAAAATATAAGAATTTTGGTATTGTTGTAATCATACTGACCCGCAGAAAAAATGTATGGTGTAATTTATGCTGCGTGATTAACGCTGTAAAAAAAAATCTAAGGCAGAATTGATGCATTTTCTCTCCCTGCTATCATAAAAAAAAGGATAAAAGTTTTACAATATAGTCAATGTACCCAAAAATGACACCAATAAAAACTACAGTTCGCCACGCAAAAAACAAGCCCTTATATAGCGACAGTGACAGAAAAATAAGTTATATATAGCTTTTGAAAAATAGAGATGAAAATCTGCAAAAAAAAAAATGTTGCGTCTTTAAGCCCAAAATAGAACATGCCCTTAAGGGGTTAATTTTCCTTGGTGATTGCTGACCCCTTTTCTAATAATCTTCACCTGTTCCTGTGTTGTGCTGAAAGTTGTTGATGGGTTTCTGCCCCTGATAGGCCTTCAGAGCATAAAAAACAGAGCGTTGGACCCTGATCTTCATTGGTGCAAATGGAAAGTGGGACAGCCATGGGTAACATCATGGCTACGGCAATGGAACCTCAAACATGCGCAGCAGTGAAAAAGATGATAACCACGCCTAAAAACGACTATGCTACTAACAGAAACACCAATGCAATTGCATTGCGGATAAAAATTGATGTATCTATTGATTTTGTGCATTAATAAAGATATATAAGATTCTTTATCTAATTTGAGTGTACACATTGCCTAGCGCACTGCTATTTGGTTGGTGTTCTGATATTTTGTACTATTGGACCTAACTACAGCCTTTCCTAACTACGGACACTCTAAAGACACTCGTTGTCTTCCTCATCCACTCCCGACTTGACTACTGCAACTCGCTATTCATTAGCCTTCCCCGCACCAGACTTTCCCCTCTCCAATCTGTACTAAATGTGACAGTGAGGCTCATTTTTCTATCCAGCCATCACTCAGACGCCTCTGTATTATGCCAGTTGCTGCATTGGCTGCCCATTCACTGCAGAACTAAATTTAAACTCCTCACCCTCACCCACAAAGCTCTTCATGGCGCCACGCCACTGTACATCGCCTCCCTTCTGTCCATACACCACCCAGCCTGCGCACTCCGATCCGCCAACACACTCAGACTAAATACCCCTCCAATACGAACCTCACATGCTCGCCTCTAGGACTCCAACAGAGCAGCACCCATCCTCTGGAACGCTCTACCCCAAGGCATCTGGAAATTTGTGATGCACGAAATCTCTGACGCGTCTTAAAAAAGCACCTCTTTAGGGAGGCATACTAAATCCCCTGACCTAGTCCCCCTGCCCCTCCCTATGGCTCCCCACACTTTCCACCCTGCCTATCACATACAACCTCTACCCCTATATCTCATTTCCGCCCCACCCCGTTTGCTTCCTAATAATTGATTTCCACATGTAATTCCCGTACCGCCTGTGTTCCCCCATGCCTTACCTCCCTCCCCTGTACCTCCTGTATCACCCCCACCTCGTTGACGTCAAACTGATTGTATATCACATGTATTTGTTGTATCGTCTGTGTTCTCCCATGCACTAAAGCCCTGCAGAATAAGTTGGCGCTATACAAATAAAGATTATTATTAGTAGCAATTAGAAGAGTATCTGGTGTAATTAATATATATATATATATATATATATATATATATATATCTACAAATGGTGTAAGGGAGGTAAGGGCTCCTTCACACGGCCATATGCATTTTTGCACATGCCTTAGCTAACATATTTGCACTATGAACGAGTCTTTTTTGCATGCGTATCGGTGCCTATTACTGTAGATGCAAGGCATGTTCAATTGCATGCGGCAGACGTGAATGCCCTGATTTAAATTTGCTATTTAACCTAATATGTTCCAGATGTGTTCTTTTTCCCACTGAATTGTGTAGCGTATTGCGCATTGGATACCCGCTTCTATGGGGACCTTAGGTGCACAAATGCACACAAAAGTAGAGCATGCTGCATTTTGGGGGGCACTCTATTCTCTGTGCATTGCACACACAAATACATGCGCAAAGGCACCCGCGTGAAGGAGCCCTAAGAGTACAAAACATTTCTGATTATTTTTCTCAACGCACTTTTGCCTGGCCTTCGCATTCACAATCCTCATCTTTGATGTCACCTTCCACAATTCACAGTCATTTCACAGAACAAACAATATAGTACAGAGAGCTTACAGTTCCAGTTATGTATCTGTTGTGTGTGGGGGGAGGGGGAGTACATACTAAGCAACACAACCAAATTGGAGACAAATTATATGCACTTCGTTTGCAGATCACCAGACTGTGTGAATTGTTAAAATTTACCCCAAAAATTAAACTGTGACAAATCTGTTTGCTCTCATATGTATAATTGTATAAGATATCTCTGTGTGTATGAGATGTTTCTGTGACAAATCCAGAAGCATTTAAGTTATTATTATTCACGGTTTCCTCGTAAAGAACGTATTACTATTAGTTTACAGATCATTATGTCCTATACAGTGAAAAACTGAAAAACTCTCCGAACATGAACTCTTTCAGTAGGTTCATTGCTTTTTATGTATGCCTTCTCTCTTCTAGGCATTCCCTGCTCTTTATTTTTACAGCGTAAGGAAATTCTTTTTGACAGAAATTGCTCTCTGCACGTAGTTAAGTAGGGGAGGGTTATTTTCTATGTAATTCTTCTGGACAGTACTATAATCAAAGAGAAAACAAACTACCACTATTCTGCCCTTTACAGCAAATACTGTCAGAGAGAATATCAAAGCCGAAAGTGGAAAATAGTAGCACAATGATTGCACGGTGAAGGTGACGAAGACTCTACAAGGCAAGGCCATCAATAGTAAAAGCATCTTCATACCCTGCAAGGGAAAATAATATCTGTAACATATATTCATATGATAATGATTTAGCATATTTTGCATGTTTGACCTTCAAGTTTTCTTTGACTGCAAGCCTAATCCAAATTGAAGTTGTTTTGATCTCCACATGTGTTTTATAGTCAATAATACGAGGCTATAATGGTTAGGAAAACTTTTTTTTTCTCCATCTCTTCTATTTTTACCCACAGATTTTCAAGGTAATAGGAATTCCAATTACTATCGGATCCTTCAAAAGTACAAGAACCAGATTATGATTCTGAGCTTCGTTACCAAATAGTTCATTTTTTGGCCTTGAGCACACAAAAGAGACTAAGGAATTGCTAAAGTACTTTCCCAATATGTGGTTTAACACAACATGTGGAAATTAGTCGTAATGCACATTGGAATGTTTTGGAAATGTTTTGTAATATGTAAATTTGTGAAGATTAATAATGAAAATGTAGTAAAATGTTTTTAGTATGGCAATAGTTAAGCATATAGTTTGAACCGAGGGGAAAAAACTACAAATAAAGTGAAGATCTTTCAACAGGCCCCATAGGCATATCAGGGGCTTCTTCTACTATGTCTGTACTATTGCATAAAAATTAGTGCGCTCACAAAGTTGGTGGAATTAAAGAGGTTCATGGTATTATGTAAGTAAATGTAATCAATAAACTAATGATGGTTCAACCACTGTCACCTTGTGCTCCTGGGACCTGTAGTTCTATGGGTCTCCAGAAGCACACTGCTGCAGGTTGTGGTTGATTTGGCTAGCTGATGGTGTGGAGTTTTCCAGACAGCCAATCACCATCGGTCTTGTGCACATAACTAGCAGCTTCTCTTACTAGAGGGTGCTGGTCATTTTGCCATTTATATCTCTCAACTCTGGTACTTGGAGTCATGCATGTTCTGTTTCGGTGTAAGTTGCATGCATGAGGGTCTGGGTGGGACTCCTTTGTGTCTGTTTGTTGATTTAAACAGTTACTTGTTCAGTGTCTGTTTGCAGGTGTTCAGACATTAGGTGTGATCAATGTCTTGCTCTATGTCTGTAAGCATCTTTGCACTTCTGTGTGGTGATGTCTGTAGGTGTGCAGACACCTGGTGAGTTTTATGTTCTGTGTTGCATTTCCCTGTGCCTGTAGGTGAGCAGATGCATGTTGCATTATTTCCCTTATCTGGTGTTCCTGCTTGTTACCATCTAGGGGGATCCCTATTGGGACGATCGCCCCACTTGTAGGCAGGGTTTCCTTTTTGTTGTTTTAGCTGTCTTGTTAGAGTAGGGACTCACAAGACAAGAAGGACCCTTGACGTGGGCTTATGAGCTTATGTATTCTCAACAAACCATTACCTTGTATGTATTTCTTAACAATTCCATCTGTCTGTGTGTTTGTAGTTCTATCAATAAGTATTTTGCTGCCTGTTGTCATTGTGGTTGTTTGTATGCATGCTCAGTTTATGTATGTTGTTGGTGTCCAGTGTGTATGCATGTCCCTACTTCTTTTTTTCCTTTCCGTATATTATTTAGGCTATGTTGGTGTAGGCCATTGTTCCCATGGTCTGCATGGATGTAACAGCCACAATGTCCCTTCTCTTAACAGGAGGAATAGCATGACTGACTGTGCTATTCTTCCCAGTAAATATAATTTTATCTCCATGGAGTCTCCTGGCAGCAGCATGAGCAAAGCCTTAGAAAGGAATTGTAAAGTGTTAACCCTTTGATGACACAGGAATATTTACATTTTTGTTTTGTCCTTCTTAACTTTAGTTTTCTGTCAGCATATCGGTATAAGGGCTTATTTTTGGCAGGGCAAGATGTATTTTTCAACGGTACCATTTAATTTATGATATAAAGTTCTGAAAAACTTTAAACAATTTCTAAGTGGGGTGCAAAAAACACATTTGCACCATTTTGGGGTAGTTGTTTTTATAGCGTATGCATAAAATATATATTTATTTAATCACCTTCTGTTCTCATATTTTGAGCATAAAATATATATTTATTTAATCACCTTCTGTTCTCATATTCTGAGCACCACAACTATTTTATTTTTCCATTGTTGTGTGAAGGATTGTTTTTTATATAAAAACTTTAATTTCTATTGGTACCATTTTGGGATACATATCTTTTTGATTGCTTTTTATAATTCTTTTCTTATTAGAGATGGGGTAACCAAAAAAAAATTCACTATTGATGTGGGATAAAGAAATGCATTATAGTATAAAGAATTGCATTATTTTAATGTGCTGCATTTTTATGGAGGTGGCAATACCAACAATGTTTTTTGTTTTGATTTTTTTTATGTTAAAAGTTGGAAAGTTTTTTTATATTAATATTTATTTATAAATAATATTTATATTTGTTATTTATTGTAATAATTTCAAACAAACTTTAACTTATTTTTACTCTTGCTTTAGTCCCAATAGGAGACTAGCAATCATATGATCACTTACACAAATTACTACAATTGCTCCGTATTGACGTTTTTTGCATTTTGACAGGAATTCTATTAAGCCTTGCCACAGTCAGGATTTAATAAGCAAACAGCCATGGCAGCCCTGTGGGCCTTCAGAAGGCCAAAGTCTGCCATGACATTAGAATGGCTGTTAACATCTCATTGTAGGCAAACCATTCGGGGACAGGAGGAGCCTCCTTCCTCTGGCAGACTATTTAAATGCCAATGTCAGAATTGACAGCAGCATCTAAATGGTTAACATCTGCAAATAGAGTTAACTCTGATCACAGCTTCTGTTGTCAGATGTCAGTTATCAAAGACAGCTAGCACCCACCACTCAAATCCGGAACCCACTCGATACAGTTCCTGTGCACTTCATACATATACAGCATATGTTGCCAAGGGGTTAAACTCCTATGTCACTTAGTGATGTGAAAAAATTATGTTAAAATACACATTTGTCACTTCAATATACCTTAGAACTAAGAATGATCCAATTCCGAAATATAGTGTTGCACCCCTGAGTTTGCACAGAAGGGAACATGTTTTACTACAAGCATACCATACAATAGTGTCTATTCTCCATGCAGCATGTGTCAGATTCATATCAGTGTGCATGGACTTTTGATGAATCTGGCGCAAGGTAAAATGACAAAAAATTGTGCCCCCCAAATCTTTTTATCCGAGTACGGAAGTACTCGAAAATCGCGGCGCTCGGGCAAAAAAGGGGCGTGGCCGAGTAGGTTCGCTCATTTCTAATTATAATATAATAATAGTATGTTTGTAGCTCTTTTACAAATATGAACACAGCAGTACCAGCTGCACTGGCCCTATAGGCATGTGTATTTTACTGACAGATGCAGGAATTTTCTGCAATAAATGAGCCGTGTGTGTATTCACCCTCAGTTTTAAGCCTTTCCCAAGCACATACAGTAGCTTAGAAGGAAAACGGGTGTATGGTGTTGATCACATTTCAACCCAGCAGCTAGAGTCTTCATACAGGTGTACACGATTTTACTAAATCCTTCTGACAGTATGTGGGAAAACCATTTAGTTTTAATCCATATTGCTGATGTGGCAATTTTTCTCCATTGGCTTTCATAGGGAAAAATGTGAAGACATAGGAACAGTTTTAGGCCTTAGTCAGACGGGCGTTTTTTCCCGCGATTTGCGGATCGCATGACGGATGCGCATGCGCAAATCGCGTGACCGGGGACGAAAAATCGTGGGAAAAATCAGCACCTAGCCGCGTTTATGGTCGCAGCAAAACGCCCGTCTGACTGGAGTAAAATCGCCGTGTGCATCAAAATGCGCATGAAACTTAGACTGGCCGGCGAAAAAACGCAGCTAGCTGCAGTAAATGATTTTGGTGCGCACATAAAACGCCGAACGCAGATAGGCGCGATCTGCGAATCGTCGTGTGCTATAATTTATCGCATATCCGCATAAAAAGCGGACATGTGACCGATACCATAGCAAACCATTGGTTCTATATATGCGCGAATCGCATGCGCAAATCGCGCGAAAAAACGCCCGTCTGACTAAGGCCTTAGGCTGCTTTTACACACCAGGATATACCATATGGAACTTATCTGCACCAAAATCCACATGGCTAACATTTGGATTTTCATAATAGAATTGCAGCGGATTTGAAAGGGCAACTTGGCATCCTTCTGGCCATATCAAAGAACTGCCTCATTGTAAAAAAGCCTTCTACAGGATAAAACTGCTTTAAACTTGTTGCTAAAGCACTTTGCATATATTATACTTGTCTTTCTTTACACAATATATAAAAGTAAGAGCTTTACAGTTTATGGAATTTCCTATTTATTCTTACAAATGAAATAGTTTACAAGCTTTGAAATATACAACAATCGAGTTACGTCCTTATTGCTCAATCGAGTTAAACAATGGGGACATAATCTTCACACAGTCTTTATACATTGTTAAATATTACAAAATAGAGTGTATTCACTTTAATTATTAGGGAGAAATAATGTATTTACATAGCCCATGAGATATTTGCTGTGTGTTCTTTGGCTTTCATTCGAAGAACTGCAATACTAGATGATCGCCTTTCAAACTCTGGCTTTGTTTCAAAAGAATGTCCATTCGTAGCGCCTGATAATAATGATTCAGTGAAGAAGTTGTTGAGTGGCATATGACTGAACTGGTTCTGATGATTCGTGAAGCCTGCGTAGGAGGAATCAGTGCGGGAGGAATGAGAATAAGGGGACATACAAGATGAGGGCTCGCGAGGTAGCATACAGGAAGTCACCACAGATCCTCCACTTGGGTTACCTGTCCATAAGTTGTTCTGTATCTAAAATATAAAGAAAAACATATCAAAAACTGTATGTAGTGAAGCTGTGGTATCAAGGTTCTGTATTTTCATTGGATACAGTTTATTAAAAGGGCTTTGGCCATTTTTTCTATTGATGAGCTATCCTCAGGATAGGTTATCTCATCAATAGATAATCAATGAAGATCCACCACTCAGGATCTCCGTCAATCAGCTGATTCCCACTGCCACTGTCAGCACAGACAACACAAGAAGTAGATTGTCCATAGTCCAGCAGCCCAGGTTGGTATTACAGGCACAGCTTCTATTGAACTCAACAAGAGCTGATTGCCTGCAGTACCAAACCAGGCCACTAAATTGTTATCGGCGCTTTCTGCTTCCTATGCTGACCACTTTGACAGCAGCTAAAAAACAGCTAATTGGCGAGGATCCTGAGAAATGGACCCCCGGTTATCAGCAGGAAAAACGCCCAACCCCTTTAAGAGTTTCCAACACTTTAGAAATATGTTGAACTAGTCTTGCTATGCAGCAAGCACCTACCTTGTATAATTAGTGCTCCATGTACCGTAGTTACTTTCCATTAATTATGTACATATACTCCTAATAAAAACACATTAAGAACCCATTAACATAGTGTGGGGAGGTTTATCCATGACATAACACCAGTTCTTTTCCACAATTGTGTTGAAAAGAATGGCGCTGTGCATGAACGTCATATTCATGAACTATGGGGGGATTTCATGAAGTCAAAACTGGTGTACAAAAGTTGCAGATTTTGGCATAAGCCTTGCTTGTGCAAACAAAATTTGGTTTTTGCAAAGGAGATGAGGGGTCACGGCTACTCTGACCTGACACATTAATGTGTAATATACGCGCACTTCTCCGTACGTGAGCTGCGTTGTGCGCCAACAGAGACTATATTAAGACCGGCGTCTGAATCACTGGCCTTAATAAATTCCCCTCATAGTTTTAAGGCTCATTAAAGACATACATCCGTCCAGTTGAGCCTATTAAAAACTGACGGTGCCTAGCAGTGCGCTCAGGAGGCTGCAGCAGTACAACCACCGTACTAAATGTGCCCATGTGTCGCGTTCCTGTAGTTAATCCTTCGTATTGTCTTAATAAATCTCATCTCACCCCTTCTTATTCTTCTAGTTGTGGGGGAAATGGGAAGTCATTGTAATGATGCATTCCTGGGAATTCTGCTGCTCCTCATAGAAACAGCTGATAGTATAAAGTGTGACGCTGAGTCCCAAGTGCTGATCTGTCCATGCTGCCTGCAGGGAGCCTTCTATATTCACAGTGCATAGGTGAAAATTGGGGCGTTTCTTGCTTCGAGTTAATTACGCCAAAAATGTTTAATACACATTTAATGTATACACCAAACGCTCTGAACATATTACAGTACATTGCTCAAACGTCAGTCTGGGACCGTCTTACACGAACGTTTGCGCAATACACAGTGGCTAGAACTGATTGACTGCAATGGATTCGTTCACATGCGCAAATTTTGTTTGTGCATTTCGTTCACGCAAGAAAATACGTGGCGTGCTCTATTTTCCTGCACATAAAAATAGCACATATTGAACTAATTAACTGAATTACCCATTTTAATGAATCAAAGCATCATTGTATGTTTTTTTGCATGTGCAAAAAGTGCAGTAAAACATGCAAATGCGTGCGCAACTACGCAATGCCCATTGCACAAATACACAGAGCAAATTCCCTTACACCCGTGTGACACCGGTCTTAGGGTAAATTCTTCTAGATATTATTTTAGCTATAGTAGATATGATAAGACAGTCGGTTATGAATTTAGTCATTTTTGCGCGGTTTTTAAAAGTCATTAACAGTACGCTAAAGTCACTCAATGCTAGGTGCATGCTTGTGTATAGAAAAAATTGTCCTATCTGCATCCGCAAAAAAATGAGATTTTTCCACCTGCGTGCAATTCTGTATATAATCCACTTTCAGTCTAAGTATCAGATTTTTTACTTCTTTATGTCATCTGTATTTCAGGTCTGCAAAAAAAAAAATACTGAAGCAGACCAAATTCTTGTTTTCTTCATTTCTTAAGAAAAAGCGGACTTCAAAAGGATCACACCAGATTATATCTGAGTGCTGTCCGTTTTTTTTTTGTATACACATTGACTTGAATGGACGAGTCTCGTCCGCAAATCCCATCAGAATAGTGCATGCCGTGAGTTTTTCATGCAGACTGTGTGCCCATTTAAGTGTGTCCTGCCACATTGATTAGTATGGGGTCGTAGGCTGTCCGTAGGTCGTTCTTTTTTTAATCAGGCATCACACAGACAAAAAAAATGCTATTGTGCTGATTTAGTGATGAGCGAGTATACTCGCTAATAGCAATTGCTCGAGCGAGCATTGCCTTTAGCGAGTATCTCCCCGCTCAAGACGGAAGGTTCGGGTGCCGGCAGGGGGCAGGGAGCTGCGGAGAGAACGGGGCGGAACGGAGGGAAGATCTCTCTCTCCCTCTCTCCCCCTTGCTCCCTCCTGCTGACAGCCGCTACTCACCGCTCCCCCGCACCGGTACCCGAACCTTCCATCTCGAGCGGGGGAGATACTCGCTAAAGGCAATGCTCGCTCGAGCAATTGCCTTTAACGAGTATACTCGCTCATCTCTAGTGCTGATGCTATAGACTAAGGGTACAGTGCAACATAGAACTAGCAGTCTCAGCATACCATGACTGCTGCTCTCATAGCCCTGATTTTAGTTTTTAGGCTGAGTTTGCAATCACACCAAAAAGGTGGAGAAGAAGCAATAGTCCATAGTTGTAAATGAGACAATGAAAGGCTCTCTCAAATGCAACCATTATTCAACCTGGATAAGGGCGCCCACCCACTGGCGTTTGCGATTTTCGTGCGTGAAAAACGCCGCGTTTTCGCGGCGTTTTTCCTGCGTTTCTCGCGGCGTTTTTTGCCACGTTTTCGCGGCTTTTCCATTAATTTCCATTGACTTTCATGGGTGCATTAGGAGAAAAATAAGGACACATATGCAACTGACAGTTCCTATGTTAAAAAACGCAACGCAACGCAAAACGCCAGTGGACAGGAGTACATTCAATTCTAATTGCTCTGCAGGAAAAACGCAAAACGCAAAGAAAAAAAAATCGCCAGTGGGTGGGCGCCCTAAGGGTGCCTACCCACTAGTGTTTTTTTTTTTTGCTGCGAATTCGCTGCATTGTTTTTTTTCAATTGTCAATGGGACTTTCTAATGTTAAAAATACAATGCACAAAAAATGTAAAAACTGCAACTTGCGTTTTTTTGTGCGTTGCGTTTTTTACCATTAAAAAGTCCCACTGACAATTGGGGGAAAAAAACGCAGCGAAAAAAAAACGCTAGTGGGTAGGCAGGCACCCTAAAACAGTGTTGTAACTTGAAGACAGTCCTGGGCTCTAATGCAACATCTCAAACAGGACTCATAATTGATCCATTTATAATACTGGGGCCATCTAATGTGGTGTAGGGGTCTTTGAAAGGCCTAAGGGCGCCCACCCACTGGCGATTTTTTTCCCTGCGAAATTCGCAGCATTTTTTTCTCTGCAGGGGTCTATGGGACTTGTAATGTTAAAATCGCGATCGCGCAAAATCGCGATTTCGCGGTAAATTGCGATTTTGCGCGATCGCGATTTTAACATTACAAGTCCCATAGACCACTGCAGAGAAAAAAATGCTGCGAATTTCGCAGGGAAAAAAAATCGCCAGTGGGTGGGCGCCCTTAAGTAGTAGTAGCCCAGATGAGACCACTTCCAATGTACCCTCTGTAATCTAATTTTATCTGATCCCTTTTTTGGAAATAGTGAAAATTTTATTTGTTACAATTTATCCAATCAGAGCAAAAATGTGGAAAACATTAAACTTAGCATCATACTGACACTGTTACTAGACCTTATACAGGAATGCTGCCTTCTAATAGGTGGCGCTGCAGAGGTATTGTTCCATCTTCCTTATTTGCATATTTCCCAGATGAGCATGAATGGCCATATAAGTCTTCTCACTCACCTTCTAGATGCTCTCCTTAAGGTACCTTTCTAGACCTAATACAAGCATGAATATATTGAGTTTGGGAGGGGTAACATCTCTGCTTAAGCACCAAGAAGGTGAGTGAGGAGACTTATAAGGCCATGCATGCTCCTCTGGGTAATATGCAAATAAGGAAGATGGAACAATACCTTTGTAGCGCCCCCTATTGGATGACAGCAGCCCTTTAAATCAATGCTTGACCCTTTATACAGGTCTTTATAACAATGATTGGGAATAGGAAACCAAGTCAGAATCCATACACAGACAGCTGTTTCGGGGTGCTTGCCCCTCATCAGTGTGTAGTAGGATTCTGGCTTGGCTAGTGAGAGACATGTGATGTGAGTCTGGTGGGGTAACATCTGTCCTTAGGGAGAGCACCAAGAAGGTATATTGAGTTTCCTACATATAATGCACATATTATTTTAAGTTGCCTTCTTTCAGGGTACTTTTCTGTAAATATTTCTTATTTTGATATACATGGCAAAGAATTTGTAAGAAATATATAAAATAAGTTACATACAGTGAAAAATATCAAGAATGTGTAGAGTACATGTGAGCAGCAATTGTAGTTCCTAAAACTAAAGAAACATATCTCTCTTTCAACATCAACTCTTTGAAGGATAAAAAAAGTTTGTCTTGCACTTGGAAAAGGGGAGACGCGGAATAGTCATTGAAAAAAAATGAAAACAGATGTATTGGCTGGAAAAGGTTATTTTAAGCAATCCTTTACCACTGGGGGCCAAGGTTCACTAAAAAAGTCCCCAAAGGTACAATACTATCTTATATCCAACAGTTTATTTATTCAGCAGTCAACAAAGCCAAAGGACCTACAGTAAAATACTTCAGAGCTTAAAGAATTTCAGTTGCTGTAGCTCTAGATTTGGCAGCCATCGTCTTGTTTTCCCTCTAATGCTGGTTGTACATTAAGTCGATTTCTTACAGCAGAAAATGGCTTAATGAAAATAAACATGACAAAGGGCAAGTAACAGCACTGTTCTGTCTGCTCATGCCCAAGAATGGTCAACAGCTTGATGCATGGAGCTGAAAAGGGCTGATACTTCACTGGCTGCTGTCGTTACCGGTACGATATATACATTGTATTACCATTGGTAATGAGAAGAATGACAATATTAGGGTGGCTTTTCATGCAGAGTTTTGAGCCAAAGCCAAAAGTTAATTCAAAAGAAATGAGAAATATAAAGGAAGGACTTCTACTTCCCCTTCCTGCTGGAACCACTTTTGGCTTTGGCTCAAAAAAGTGCCTTACTGAGACTTATCAATAGTATCGTAAATGTCAATGATGATGGAGCCTATTGAGCCAAATCTATTAAAATGGCAGACTGTATAACTAATTTGATACAGCACACTAGACATGATAGACACATTTCTTTACTTTATACCACCTCATGGCTGACATATAGGTCTACAAATGATTTGCATAAAATAAAAATGACGCCTATTTTTAATAGGCTTTACCACATTTTACACCTTTGGGAGCAGTAAGTAAAGAGTACATAAGATTCGAAGCACAGGAGAGATCCTTGCTGAGACGACTGTCAAGCACATCTTCACCCGGCAGTTGTTCACGTGTAAAAGGACCCTTAAAGGGGTATTCTGGGCACAGGCTAACATTTTAAAATCTAATGCACACCATGACAATAAGGCATTTTGTAATAGGTCAACTGTACCTGGTCTAGCGTCTTTTTTTATTTTCTATGTCATGTGACCTTCCACCTGAAAAATATTACCACTTTCTCTAATATATTGTCCATATTTGCTGGAAGTACTGGGCTGTATTGGTCATGTGTAGCTCAGAGTGCTGGAAGCTCCTGTCTGTCTGCTTCAGCAGCTTTCTCTGGCAGTGAGAAGGAGGTTGGTGCTAGTAAGTTGTAGGACCTGTAAGCTGTGGGCGGAGCTACAGCAACAAGCTCTATGTATGCTGGGAGTTGTAGGTAACAGTCTGCTGGTGTGTTTACTGTGAATGTGATGCATGTAGCGGCAGATCGGCAACTGCAAGGGATGAAGAAGAGGGTCCAGAGCGGCAGATAAAAAATATAGGTTGTCACTAGAGATGAGCGAGCATACTCGCTAAGGGCAATTACTTGAGCGAGTATTGGCCTTAGCGAGTACCTGCCCGCTCGGAAGGAAAGATTTAGGTGCCAGCGTGGGTGAGCGGTGAGTTGCAGGAGTGAGCAGGGGGAGTGGGGGGGGGAGAGGGAGAGAGAGATCTCCGATCCGTCCCCCCTCCCACCCCCCCCCCCCCCCCCGCGCTCTCCCCCGCCGCTCCCTGCCCCCTGCCGGCACCCGAATCTTTTCTTCTGAGCGGGCAGGTACTCGCTAAGGGCAATGCTCACTCGAGTAATTGCCCTTAGCGAGTATGCTCGCTCATCTCTAGTTGTCACTACTCAGCTGTACCTCCTAGATTTCAGCATTTTCAGAATTTCCATTTTGTGCCCGGAGAACCCTTTTAAAAGAAGTTCTCCCATCATAGCATTTATAGCATATCCACAGGAAGTACCTTAACTGTCTGATGTCTTGCTCAGCTGTTTCCATTAATGGAGAGAGCCATGTACTTGCACAGGCATCTCCCCAATCATTATTCATCTGGATGTGGCGTCCCAGAGGGAGGGGGTTCATATTTATCAGACATTTATGGCATGTCCTGTAGATATGTTAGAAATGTCTGATGGTTTATCCCTTTGAACCTAGAAACAAATAGCCCCAAATGTTTTAAAACAGAGTGGATCTAAGGCTGGTTTCACATCGCATTGGAACCTCCAGCTGGAGGTTCCATCACAGATGTGGCTGAAAATATTGGAAGAAAAAGTACTGCATGCAGCACTTTTTTTCCACCCAAAAGCCGGCCAGCTGGGTGAAAAGCGGACGGACCCCATTAAAGTCAATAGGGTCCGCCGGCGCTGTTTAGTTCTGTCCAGAGATAGAACCGTTCGGCTGCGGGGATTCCCCTTTCCTGCTCCCCGAACGTGGAATCCCCAGCGCAGGAGTGAAACTGCCCTAAGCAATCACTTTATATATGTGTATAGCACTTTTTACAACTATATATACAGTATATATTGCCATTCAAGACTTCACAATGCACACAACATGCATCTCCGTCTAATACCTATTTATAGCCATTATTATCTGCCTTTATGTCTTTATATACGTATTTATTTATTTAGCTGTTAGTTATCTCTAGCTATTCTTCTATCTGGTTATCTAATTATAGCTATCGTTATTACCCAATCTATATTCTTCTCTGATTGTTTATCTATATATCTTCAGTACTTAGAATACATTGTAGCTTTTATCATTTTGTTGTTGTTATGATAAGATTTAGGCCGCCTGCCCACGAACGGGTCGGATTCTGCAAGAGGATTTTCACCGTCGAAGACCTGAGATTCATGACAGAAAAGCTGGAGTGTTTGAAGACGATCGCGGATTTGAGCATTTTTCCGCACGGATGTATTCGGATGCACAGCGAATCATTCATACAGAAAAAAGATTGCAAGCTGGTGATTACATTAGAAAGTTGCCCAAGCCCCTGGAAAAACCCTTCTATATAAAATCTGAATGCCCAGATGACATTCTTTTGTGGTGTGAGATCTGAGAATCGCCTTCCGAACTGGGTACTGATCTCTTGGCTTGGTTGATGTATACTTCTTTTTTTGAAGAGTCGTGTCCGATTGCTGTCCCAGATCACAGAAAAGTCCTACATGAAAGCAATGAACCTGCCCATATCGAATACCCTGGCTACTGCAATGGACAATGCTGTGCTCTCTGAAAAAAAATCTGTCCTGCATTGTCTTTTCCCCGCATTCCTGCTTCCTTTTATTCATTTTGTTATGTGGTCTCCTAGCAACCTGCGAACTACCCGCCTAGAAATCCGTGTCCATCCACAATGTAATTGCGGATGTACTGCGTTTTGAATGCTTTTATAGAATCTGCGCTAAAATAGAACATACTGCAATTTCTTTTCTGCTCGCAGAAATCATAATTCACAACCGCATGTCTGCTCGAAGCTGTAGAAGTTAATGCCTTCCAATGGGCGAATATGATTACAGATCGTCCGTGCAGGGGCTGATTGCAGATTCCGCAATTCAAATCTGTTCATGTGCAGGCAGCCTTACATAGCTCATTGTTACATTATGTTGTAAACATAGGAAATCAGAAAAATTGGTTATTAAATATAAATTTCACCTTGAAAAAACATAAATGGTATAAGTTTTATTATTTTTCTATTACCTTTAATATTTTGTGGCTTTCTGCCATTTTATGTAGGTGCTTTCACATAATCCATTTACAATAAACAGAAGTTTCTTCTTCCCCTCTCCGGACCATTCCTTCCCTCTGTAGAGCAGCTCCCAGGTTGTTTAACCCCTAATCCCATTTGCCCGGAGGTCATCCTGCCGGTCTGTTCCAGGGAGTCAGTAGCTGATATATGCCATTATCTGGTGTCGTGCCTGCTTTGCACAACCCAGCAAGGTGAGCATTTTTGCATCACATTCCGGCTAGTGCTATTTTGATGATATCTGCACTATGGAAGGCCTTTTTTCTCCTATTGCTGATAATTTGGAAGTATTCCATGTTGACTTCAATGACCCATCATTAATCATTTTAATCTAGATATGCAGTATTGGTTGTTTAAATGGATGTCCCTTGATTTATAATTATCCTTTCTATAAATCCACAGAAATACGTGTTTAATGTTGTGGCATGCTTGTGATGACAAAGTACTGACAGATCTGTATTTTGCACATTTTTCATGATCGGTTAGATTTTCATCAAGCCTATTTACCTGTGGGTAGCTGTCACTCCTTGGCAGGACAGAAATATCATAAGTGGCTGCAAAGTGGCTTTTGGCTTGTTGTATCTGACCATAGCGTTCTCTCTTTCTCCACTTAGCTCTGCGGTTTTGGAACCAGACCTTAAAAAGATAAAAGGTTTCAGTGAGAACGTGCTTGATGAATGCAAAATAACCACTAATTTAGAAATAAGCCCTACTGTAGCATTTTCCTCTCCATACCTACATGATAGGATAACATAATCTGTTAAAAAGTCTATATCCAAGAGCTTTGAGATGGCTTCTGTGTCTGACAGTGTTATGTATGCAACCACATCTCACTTCAATAGTGCCTTGTGGAAAGAAAACCATTTGGGCTAAGTAGCTTATAGCTACAGCCGAGATGCGAAAGTATGTGAAGAATCTGCATCTCAACAACTATCACTGCTGCGTGTTCCCACAGAAGCAATAGTCGTTCAATAAATGGAGGCAGAATGCGCTGGAGATCTTTTTTGGACGCCTCCATTCCTCCATTCACAGTGAACAGGCAGTTGCTTAAAGATGAGTGACTGCCTTTTCACACCAAGTGAGAAGTTACTCATTAGTCCCTCCATTTCAGTGAGATGAAATCAAGTGACTTGCGACTTAACATCCTGTCAGGCCTTGATTTTACATGGGATGACTATCACTCAAAACTGCTTATTTGAGTGATTTTCCAGCCGATAGCCCATGTAAAAGTACCCTTATGCTGTAGGGTTACTCTAGTCTAATGTGAAACCACAGATAAACACTATGATGCCACGATGAGCCGAGTCATGATGCAGAATTCATGTGGTATTATGGTGTGCCAAATAAAATATTAACTATATAAGGTAGCTACAAGACTAGATTCATAGATAGAACAACAGACAGGCATCAGTAATTAGTCTACATTGATAACATGATTATAAAACCATTAGTTGACCCTGGTTGTATGATCAAGATAAACCATTAGTTTACCCAACAGTCCAACCCATTTTTTGAGCAGAGACAAGATGATGCCATTAAACTTAACTTCTAAATATATATATATATATATATATATATATATATATATCATCATCACTACTGCTTGACAATAATGTGTGTTACCCTCACAGCTTGTTTTTCCACACATGTCCTTTCAATTCTCCAGAAGACCGCATGCTGTCAAATGGGAGCAAATCCAGGGCAAGACTCAAGACGTATCTGCTTTACTTATGGTCTCTGCTTTTGACTTTATACCATATATAGTCTATTTACTCTGGGGTTCTCCTTCAAGGCCCTTTACTCTTTTATCAAATTGAATTTTCAACTGTACTTGCATTTGAAAAATCCAAACCAGTAATCTTTCTACTATGGTGACACTGAACACCCGAGGCAAACGAAAGAGACCTACAAGTGGACCTGCCACCACCAATCTTGTGTCTTGTGTTGTAATGCAATACAAGCTACAAATAGAAGTTCTTGAGTATGCACACTTTTTTAATTATTCGCGTTTTTGCCTTCTACAAGCACTGACAAAATGACAAGGAGCAGCGATCCGGTTGTTTAGAAAAGAATATAGTATCCACCTTACTACTTGCTTGGGATATATGTGTGAAAGTTGTTGTCAGGTGGTTTGTAGCATTCACTCTACATGGATATAACGACTTTAGGAGGTTTTCTGGTTTAAAAAAGATAACTTTTTCAAATACTCTATGAAGGAACTCTAAGTTCCTAGAGAAGAGGGTTCATGGTTACGGACCCACATGTTTACTTGGATTAGAAATCGGTCAGAAATATAAATAATTGATGTAAATGGAAACCCTGAAATGCTACTTTTTTCCTGTGGTGGTGCTACAGGCAGGGAAATTGGAAATACTTACTTTGGGGTTCCCTCACAAAGTAAAACTTATCACACCTGTGACTAGAGATGAGCGAACGTGCTCGTTTAGAGCAATTACTGGATCGTGCATCGCTTTTATCGAGTAACTGCCTAATTGGGCGAAAAGATTCGTAGGGCGCCGGGGGTGAGCGTGGGGTTGTGGTGGGGAGTGGGGGGGGGGGGGGGAGAGCTCCCCCTTGTTCCCCCCTGCTAACCCTGCTCCATTCTGCCCCCCCCCCAGCGCCCCCCGAATCTTTTCGCCCCGAGTAGGCAGTTACTCGAAAAAAGCGATGCTCGATCGAGTAATTGTCCTAAATGAGCACGTTCGCTAATCTCTACCTGTGACCAACTTAATTTGGTATCGGGGTACCCGTCTTACAAAAAGAGATTGTTGAAACCCTACAACTCCATAAAAGGTCTTTGTTTCTTACTCAAGTGCATAGTTTATTCATTTTCTGGGTTTAGTGAGAAAGTTTGAGTTAATAATTGTGTGTTTTCTTTTAATTAATTCCTCTTCCAAGCTGTTGAACATCATTGTATCATTCTGATTGAAACTTGGAACGTATATGTTTATTCCTATTTTCTTTGGAGACTCGTGCAATTCCTCATACTAAATTTGGAATAAGAAATAATTCTCAATGCAGTTTCATGTATATGAAAGCAAAAAAATTGATTCTGAGTGTCGAAAAGAATTTCTACATATAGACAATGAAAAAACAATCATTTAAAAAATACCAATAATGTTGGAGCCGAGAAAACCTATACGGGGATCCGTAGCCCTTGAAGGCCCAAGGAATCCTCTAAAATACATATTGATAGCAAATGGAATTTTTATTAACTAAACATGTTGAAATGTTGCACCTTGCTGCACCACAGAATCCAGAATGTGCTTTTAATAACAAGTTGGCAGTAAAACCAACATTCAGCACGACAAATAAATGGTATTGATATAGTGATAAAGATATAGTATATTACAAGAAGATTTACGCTAAATATATAACATTGGGGTCACCCTAGCACTCATTCTGCATTTATTTATGAATTTACTTGTTCATACGTTTTTTAAACTGATCCAAACTGAATAGAAACAAATCTATAAAGTAGATATCAGCGTTCATCAGATCTATAGTACATTCTTCAGCGTTCATCAGATCTATAGTACATTCTTCAGCATTCATCAGATCTATAGTACATTCTTCAGCATTCATCAGATCTATAGTACATTCTTCAGCGTTCATCAGATCTATAGTACATTCTTCAGCATTCATCAGATCTATAGTACATTCTTCAGCGTTCATCAGATCTATAGTACATTCTTGAACTTTTTGGATCTTTATGAGACCTAAAGATTTAGCATGGCTCTGCCACACTGGCCTCTTCTGCGTGTGTGTCTGTGTGAATCTATGCAGTTTGTCATTGCACTAGTGTCTTTTTGCTGATTTTTTTCTTATTTTGTGGCACTAATCTGACCGCACGTACAATTATATCACGGGTCAATTTTTTTTTATCAGCTTTGGATCTGTTTCTATTTATGAATTCTATACATTATTTGGATGCTAAAGAAAACAGATTCCAACTGAACGGATGCAAAGCAGTTTTAATCTCATATAAATGAATGCAATGGAACATAAAGAATTAACTTCACTTTTTTTCAGAGCATGTTAAAAATATACAAACACTAAGTTTGACATGGCTTGCAACTAGAGATGAGCGAATGTACTCGTTTAGGGCGATTTCGCAATCGAGCACCGCTTTTTTCGAGTAACTGACTACTCGGGCGAGGGGCGGCGTGGTGGAGCGGGGGTAGCAGTGGGGAACAGGGGGGAGCTCTCTCTCCCCCCCCCCCCCCACTCCCCTCTGCAACCCCCGGTGCCCCCCGAATCTTTTCGCCCGAGTAGTCAGTTACTCGAAAAAAGCGGTGCTCGAGTGCAAAATCGCCCTAAATAAGTACATTCGCTCATCTCTACTTACAACCCATTGAAGTTCATTAAAGCTCTTAATTTATCCAGGTTCCTTTTATTTAAAAAGATAGCCAATTACAAGTATGGAGAGAGGCAAAATGTGTGTTGTGGTTTTGCGGTTTGGATTCCATGGAAGATTAAAAATGAATACCTTGCCAAGAATCCTCCATAGTCACCCATTTTGATTATATTCCTCCTTTATTGGGGGTATATTGCCAACTCCGAGTTCATAGGCTTTCTCGGACAACACGGTGTATTATTTTGACCCGTTTAACCCTTGCTTCTCACATCTACCGTTTCTTACAGTTTTTTCTCCCTTATATTAGTAGTGGTGGACATTTCACTTTATTTTACTATTAACGTTTAGCCATCTCCTCTTTGTATACATATATACCTACTTTATATGAACATATCCTCTTAAATGTTTATTGGTTTGAAAAGCATGAAAGCATGTCTGTCGATTCTTTGGATTGTTACTTCTCAAGTTTGCTTTGTTATGTTAAATAGTTTTTGAAATAACTTCAATCAAAAAGAATTAATGAAAATATGAATACTGATTAAATGAATACAAGATGATGAATATGGGGGTATTTTTGTACAAGTTTGCATCCCATAGAAATGCACTGACTATATGATAGGATATATCATAATTCACTCCTACTGCTCTCTTGCCCAGCAAGTCTTCATCTTTCTCCTGCCTTAGGCCACACAGTGCAGACTTGGTCAGTATTTTCTATGCACAGTTAAGACAAATTGAGGCACACACTGAAAAAGCAGAAGTAACGAAAATCTTTCCATTCTACTTTTCCATGTTATTTTCCTTTCTTGGTTTGAACTTTTAAATTGAGATGCAAAAACCTGTCAAATCTTCCTTGTATGAAAATGGCCTAAAAAAGTGTTTCACGTTTGACAAATTTGTTTTTAATTATTCTCTTAGCAAATATTTGTTTCTACGGTTTACTTTTTATTCTTTGTTTAGCACAATCCTCATCACTGCATAATCATTATCATTACAGAATCCAATCATAAAACATTATATAGACTGGGATAATCAGGTAATATTTCACACGACACCTAACTGCTAAAAGGCTATAAACATGTTTATAGCAGGGTTCGTAGAGGCCACTGTGCTTTTATGAAGGGTTTGACACATGGTTTGTTAAGGAAAGAGGAAAGGATGCTGTGGCTCACACAAAGTAATTTCTATGGGAATCAAACTTATGCCAAAATACAGTTTGCATTGTATTGTTTAGCTGGGATCCATTTATATAGGAACTATGTTAAAATAGAAGGAAAACTTTTGGGATAGTTATAAAAAAATATTCCCACAATTCACCAAATTAACAAAGGACTCATATATTTGTTTCTTGGATTCTAAAAAAGCACATGATGGTGAGCATTGTCCTAAGCGGGCAGGTGTATGAAGCACATGGACGACATGGTATAAGGGCTTGTTCACATATACCCAGCAGTCCGGCTCTGTTCTCTCCACTTAATTATATGAATATTGGGGGGGAAATGAATTGCATTAATTGATACCATTGTTTTTAATGCATACTACTTTCCTATCAGGTTAGTTATATGGCCATAATGTGTATGCCAGTGGGCACCAAATTAGAACCCGTTGAAGCCAACTATTATCTTTTTTGTTTTGCCACTCTACGCAGTGGATACTATTCCTCACACATAAAAATGCATCTTAAAGGAGCCATTCAAAATGAGTGATGTAAAGAGAATCTGCTACCGTACCTACCTGTAATGTACTTATTGGACCAACCTGTCAATATTTGGTTGTTGCGTTGCAATAAGTAGGTTACTTAAGAAAATTTATTAGACCCCCTTTTATTAAAAAACTACATTAGAGGTTTTATAATTGGTATTAGAACATGCTCTAGGGATTTTATAAATTATGCAAATATCAAAATACAGCAAGGCCCTGTTCACATGGTATAGTTTTTGATGGATCTTAAGTGTAGATTTGAACGTCTCTTTTTGGATCCACTCTTATGGGGCATCAAAACAGCTACATATTCATAATCCAAGTACTTAAATATAAAGACAGTATAGAAGTTTAAATGGCCACAAAAGATTACAGGGTGGAGTAAATATCGGAGACATTTTGCTGTACTTGTTCCAAAGCACAATCTGACATTCTAGATGTTTTTAGTGAAAAGAAGAGGAACGTTGTAGAATGAATGTGATGATATTAACAAAGTCCACTGTATTTTGCTTTCCCACTAATAACGAATATAATAAAATACAGATCCTACATGACATGTGTAGGGCTGTCACAACCTGCATCACACGTAATAAATACAAAGCAGATTTCTTCCATTAGTAACCTGTTTTATTGGTACGATGTATTTACTTACAGCAAGTCTTGCTGCTAAAAGAGTTTGTAGAAAATAACTCAATTAAGTTCAAAGCCAAAAACTGCTAAGCATAATGAAAAATTCTCCCCTTAAGGTATACATAGCACGGCGTGGCTAGTAATGGCGTCATTTCAAGTGGGCCATTTTCAGCATCAGCTCTCATATGTATCCAGCACCATCATTCCCAGTGGAGGTGAGGCCTCTTAGCTAGTCTATCTTCAAACGGTTAATAAAGAGATTTACTGCTACCGAGAGACAATAAATATGGCACTGGTGAAATAAATGCCTAGGAAAAAAAGAAAGGAAAAATTCGGCTTGGTAAATGTATTCATCATGTCTGTGGGTGGAAAAAATATTTCCTGAAGTCTCCCCAGGGAACAGAGAGAACATGTTAGGAGAATTTAGTAATGAGACTCTTTCACTGGGGGAAAAAAGACCTTGACAATCTCCTTTAAATGGGTGCCAATTACTACACTGATGTGAAGCAGGAAAAGCGACCGGTGAGATAAATTAGGTTCAGGTTTACTTCTGGTGAATGCTAGAGAGGTTGCTATTAAACCTAATGATATATTACACAAGGAAAAGGCACAAACATGAGTGATCCAGCCTCATGCGTGCATTTCTAATGCTGGGGTGCTGACCTCTCTGGCATGGTTTGGTGAACTACTGAAGCCATTTGGTAGCTAGGCATGATAGGGAACATGTTACTCCTCCATGCTGAAGAGACACGGGTTATCTAGGCCTGATAAAACCACTGCATTTCATGACAGTATGTTTAACACAAAGACATTCCTTTTGGATGACTGAACAATTCCAGAATCTATAATATGAAAACATACTACATCATCAATCTATGGGAACTAAAAATACAGAACACATGTGGGATTCGCTGCTTCGCACACTGGAGGAAATCTGGACAAGACCTACAGAGATCTGTGAAATCTACAGTGTCCGAGCTACATGCAGAACATATCAGGACAGCTCGGTATATACTAGTGTTTCTATCTAGGTTTTTTTTTACATGTGTTTCACTAATAAAAGCATACATGAAAAAAAAATCCCTTAATGAACCCCATGAATTTCTATGGGATGCAAACTCCCATAAACATTGTTTTACAATATGATGAGTCCAATCAGGATACTTTTTTTTTACATGATCCACAAAGTGGAGCAGACCATGTTCTATCCGAAGGCTCTCTTGAAAGCAGGACACAATTAGGATGGATAAGGGCATGATCACACTAATATTTTTTTTTGTATGTTTTTCAATTACTATAAAATGTTGCCTTTAGAAAGGAGTAGGATCTGTCAGGATCACTTTTTACAAAAATATACTGAAAAAAAAGTAAAAAGAAACTTGCTCAATCTATCCGAATTAGGTTATTTTAGCTCTTACATGCTGTATCTGTGCAGAGAAGATTGGATGGCTGAAGAATTTTGGGTTCACACAATGTTTGAGATGATGAAAAGAAGGTCTGCAATACACACACATATATATATAGTATAGTGTGCAATATATAATAAGATCTGCTATATATATGTGTATGTATATATATATATATATATATATATATATATATATATATATATAGTGTGTGTGTGCGTGTGTGTATATAGTATAAATTATTTGCTTATAAAGCATAGTCAATTGCACATTTCAATCCAGCTGAAGCAATGGTGTTGTGATTCACACCAGCCAAATGCATGGCAAAGAACAGATTTTGCCATATGTCTGTCTGATTTCTACAGATATATGCTGAACATTGAACCCATACATGGTGTAAACCTAACCTTATTTATATTTTTAGATATTATATATTTCAGTCATTATTCTCCCTTCACCCATTATTCCATCTGTCACTTTACCCCCTATGCTGTAATCAAGAAGCAATGTGCTTCGAAATGCGTATGCTCAGGCATCATAGCATGTGCTGACCTTTTACTGGATGCATTTTTAAGCTTTTATTTCTAATAAAGAAGATCTCTTTAATGAAGCTGGATTTTTTTCTCTTTTACCATATAAACCTTAACTTACTTTTGCCTTTAATTGACATCAATAGATAAAAAGGCACAGAAGCCAAACACATGGATCATGCAGTAAATTCAGAAAATGAATTCTGCGGCCATCAGTATTTAATGAGATAGTTTTATTATTTTTAGAGAATCTACATATGTAATCAGCTGCATTTACTGTTGCTTAGTCACTGAAATTGGTGTACTTTGATATCAGTTGGAATCTCAAAGAAATTAACCTGATTATTCAAATTTTTGTTTGTTTTTTACTAAATATGTGTCAAAATAAATACAAAAATAAACAAGATAAAATCAACTTTAGTACAGTATCCTTTCTATTAGATAAACAGTAATGTCATGATTTTCTGTCAAAGGGTCATGAAGATCCTCCTATTATTAAAAAGAATAGCCTAAACCATTATTAAATGCTGAATCCCATTTATTGCTTGTTTGTTTGTTTGTTTGTTTTTTTGAAGAAGGGGTTGTTTTGCTTTGTCTTTTTGAAGAACTAAAGAAATAAAAGTATACTTTTTGGTTCCCACTGTTTTTATGCTATTTCATCTCATTGATTTCTATGAGATGTGCTTGTATCAGTTTCTGTTCAGGAACTAATTTTTAAGGGACCAAAAAATGCAACATCATAAGGTAAAATAACATGCTAATACTACTAGAAAGAAAATGGAAAAAATTGAAAAACTAATGCAAACTGCTCAAATGTACTGATATAACGCATCAGTTACCAATCAGGTTATGTACTGTATGTGATGATGAAGCTGTGCCTATTGTGTACCTGTTGCATTGATAAGTCAGTAAGAGAAACACTTCAGGCAGCGTTTCTCTGTGCGACTTAGGGAGATCTCTGTTGTCACAACTGATGTCCCCAATGATAAAATTATGACCATAGGAAAATATGGGAACAGTTGTCTTTTCAGTTTTCCTTTGGGAGGCCAGATTTATTATATATGAAGGACCCCTAAGAGAATAACTAAAGTATGTTACAAAAAGTTGGTTTTATGAATGTATATTTACATCTATAGACAACTATATGGTTTTATGTAATATTCATGATTTTACACCAAATAAAGTGAACAACTGCATCAGAAGAGGTCAGTTATGAAACATGGGGCTAACATATGATTGTGACATTTTTCAGGAAATGTCTAAAAGTTGCAAAATGTCCTATATCCTCTGATGGACATGGCTATGCAGTTGCAAGAAATTGTTATGAAACAAATGTAAGAGTGTTGTACAACACAGAAATGGAGTAAGTATATCATAGAACATGGTGGGCAGCTTGTATGTCATGTTTACCAAGACTTAGTTCATATATATTAGTTGTATCCAGCTGGTGTTTCCATACCAGAACCAGACACAACTGATGCCATTATGGTGCTTTTTCTGCTCTGGCCCCAGCGTCCATAGCTGGATAGAAAAACTTTGAATGCAATATTTTTCAGTCCAGCGCAGGAAAGCATTCCACATCAAAACTAATATGCTGGATGCTTTGACACCCCCCCTCCAAAGAAAACCACTGGACTAGTTCTAGTACCAGCTTCCCTCCGATATTTCACTGCAACACTGGAGGAAAAATGCTGGAGGGCCAGACATATGAGAGCCCAGCCTAACATTATATGAACACACCCAACAGAAGGTGTATGCCATAGACAACATTTGTATGCCTATATGTACATTTCCATTTTTTTCCTATTGCTTTCAATGCGTTTTCAAAAATGGAAAGCTTTAAGTTTGATTCTGTTCTGTTAGGTTTCTGTTTTTAATGGAGCAAATAATGTAGTCTGCAGCACTATATGTTCAGTTTTAAAAAATGGAAACCTAACAGAACAGAAGAAGACTAAAAACTTTCCTTTTTAAAAACCCCATTTAAATCAATGGGTAAAAAAGGAAATGTTTATTTCCATTGTAATTCTGTTTTTCTGCTCCAAATATGGAATACAGTAATGGAATTATAACTGACAGCCCTAACGGAAGTGTGAATGTGATGGAATTTAATGGCATTAGCACATAAAACACTATTTATACATAACTGCTAGCCCCTAGAGTTACACGATTGAAAATGTGCATCATTCTGGTGAAATTATGTGAACATACCTGTAATGTGTCAGACTACAGCTGTTCTAATTTTGTATATACTAGTGAGACAACTAACCTTCCACATTTCTTGACAATATTGTTATCAGACCTAATAACACAGTATTTTTCAATTTTACCCCACAATTTAAGCCAGAAATAAGTGGTTATATCTGCCATATACATAATGTGTGAAGATGGAACTTTTTATAGTGCCCATAGCATGCTAGTAGGGATCTGATGCAAGGAGAATGAATTTAATATTTTACATTCTGACATATCAGCAAGTGAGGAATATGTATATAAAATAAATAGCACCATCAAAAATATAACCACCACTCCATTCATGTGTTAGTATATACAGGCCTATCTATAACATGCTTGTACTGTCTGATTAAAATGTCAAGTCTATTTTGTGCTTCCCAATCCCAATCCCAATACTCATGTTATTTTATTACATTATATTACAGATAATAGTTTAATAATATATTCACAAATAACTTAACTGGATTTGAAATAATCTAAAAATACTGCCCGGATAGTCCTGATAATATGCAATTAAATAACTAACTTTCCCTGTATGTCATGTTCTGTGTAGTTGTAGTACCCCTATACTTTGCTGTTGTAATATTTTGTTGCTTTTACTGAAACGATTCAATAACTTCCCGGCTGTGTTTATAATCATCATCATATAGTAAAAACAGTAAAACACTGTACGGGTATTAAAGGTGTACAACTTCTACTACGGTATATATATAAAATATCCCATGAGGCAAATACCCAGGAGGTCATTCAGAACAATTGTGCGCAGTGCTGAATACAGGGCCGCTTAATTATATGGCTAATAATTATATTTTCATGGTAAATGCAAAATGAACTCTGTTCACAAGCTAAATGAGTTACTATATATCTCCACATACATATATAGATCGATCAGTGAATTGCACACAACCCTATGACAACACTGCTGGCACTTGCTGTGTGTGACAGTGGTGGCACTTACCTGTACCCGGGCCTCAGTAAGCTCGGTCCTGAGTGCCAGCTGTTCCCTCACATAGACGTCGGGGTAGTGGGTCTTCTGGAAAACTTTCTCCAGCTCCTCCAGCTGCAGACTGGTGAAGGTGGTGCGGTGCCGCCTCTTCTTACTGCTGGACACATTACTGTCGCATTTATCCGCCAGCTCGTCCAGCTCCCCCTTCTCCTGCTGCATGCCCTTCACCGGCGACACCCGCACGCTGCAGCAGGTTTCCAGGGGCACAGGCTGCTGCCCCTCAACTTTGGCCATACCATAGTTCACTGCCATAGATGAAAACACAGAGTCTATAGAAAGCTTACATACATGTGAATACAATTGCGCATGTATTTATTTGTCTCATATATGAAATCATCTGTCATCTATCTATCACAGTATATCTGTCATACTAATAGTGACCAGGTATGGCACAGCTTGCCTATTACATATTGTCACCCAGGGTGACTGTCACCACTTTAGGGAGAATACCATAGCGCTATACTCCCTGAATGGGGAGAAAAGGGATTTATATTCATCACTTGTATCTCGAATCGTTGACTTTTTACTCTAGAGAATATTAGGAGTATCCCTGATATTGTCGGATATGACGATAATAATCATCACAACGATAGTGTAGGTTATGTTTTAATGCCTGACAACTTCAGAAGGCAGGTATCATAACATGATCTACATATCTGGGATGTCAATATATACACCTTATTATAGATACCATAGATAGATAGATAGATAGATAGATAGATAGATAGATAGATAGATAGATAGATAGATAGATAGATAGATAGATAGATAGATAGATAGATAGATAGATAGATAGATCGATCTTTGCTTTGGCTGTTGTAGCATAAGACCGACAAATTTCAATTCTTCCTTCCTGCTTTATAGATTTTGACTCCTCACTTACAACAGAAGCGTTAAATAGAAGAAGAAGAATTGCAATGGCACCGGCAATAATTATCCAAGACAGATGACTTAGCAGAGAAGATCCATCTGCCCAGATTCTGCCAATCCTGACCAGTCACCAGTACATCTTCTCCAAGTCACACTTCATAAACTATACAAAATCAGTGTTTGGCATTTTGCCTACTGTCCTCAGTTTGGATCTTTTATCAAGCTATATTATTTATAATACTCTAATATGGATAATTATAAAGTATAATTTGGATGGATGGATAGATGGATAGATAGATAGATAGATAGATAAATATAAGCTTTCTTTAAATGTAATATATAATTCTGTCTATATACATCGATAAGTATATAGACAGATAGCTATACAGTACACTTTAAGAGAGCTTATATTATACGATGTTGATAAATAAAAGCGAACATATATTGTCATACATCGCTATTATAATTCTAGGTATTATTATAGATTCACACTTTAGATATGTCTGTATAGAGTATTTTATAATTAAATACTATTATAAGATTTTTACAGATTCTAAATCATAATGATAGACGATGGATATTAAAATGATAAGGCTAGATAGTTGTCATAGTCATAATTTATAAATTACAATAGACAGACATATATTTAAGGATTATTATAAATTGTTATGGACCATGATACTATATAATTACCATTAGCCTAAATAATACCGATAGAGGAAATGTCAGATTGTTATAGATGTAAACGACAAATGACTTATAATGAGATGTAATGATAGTTATAGGTTATGATGGGAACACATCACTGCTTATTACAGACAGCATTCTACAAGATACGGGTTAATATGAAGTGAGAAATGCGGCTGCTCTGTGATGTTCTGCAGTTATTACTGTCTCTATATATTATATGTGGTTATCACATAATGACTTGTAGAGCTCGCATTACTATTTAACCTGTTCATTGCCACTTTTCTTACCATTGCTGTCCTGACAAGGGGAGCTCCTGTCTATCCGCACATGGTGTTCGTTTCTCTGGATGGCACTGAATGTCTGCACACATTTGCCCACCGGGTTCTTGTTGTAAAAGGAGTCATTGTCCAGAGGGTCCATAACATGTTCCAGGGCGCCCCCTGCCCCCATGTAGAAGTCGCTACCGGCTTTACTATTTTGGGTCTTTATAGAGAATTTGTCGCTTAAATGATAATCCATAATCATGTAGCCTGCTGCTTCTCCTATTATAATACAGGCAGTAATAGTGTGTGAGCTGCTAATGTCCAGGAGGGGGGACCGCAGGGGGCTTATATACAGCTGCAGGGCCTGGAGCAGCCTCCCATCATCAACACGTGGCTCCACCCTATCCCCTACCCCTAAATCTCTAGCCAAACAAGGGGGTGATTCAGGGCTCACACCAGTAAAGAGGAAGTCCTCTTCATTTTAAGAATCAATCCTATCCCTAACATGTCGGTTAGATTATATACATGTATAGGCCAGTAATCCTTAATAATGTGCATACAGCCTCTGTTTATATCAGGACTATATACTTCTCTCTGAGTAGCAAAACTTTACGTTGTTTCCTTCTTTTACAATATCCAGTTCATGTTTAACACTGTCTTTGCTGCATCTATGATGGATTGATGAATGGATAGACAGACAGATAGATAGATAGATAGATAGATAGATAGATAGATAGATAGATAGATAGATAGATAGATAGATAGATAGAATAACTGTCAAAACTGTTTACATTATGCTACTTTCATTAACTTACCTGTACAAGTTGTTGAGCTGTTATTGTTGGAAAGAACACAAATTCATACCAATGAGTTCAAGCTAGATGGTGATGCTTCTATAGCCGCACTAGCCCCGCCAATTCTACACAATCCAACACAAGAAAAGCTGATCCGGACATTCTGGTAAGATATTTTGAACTGATACTTATTCCAATACTACTACTATACTATTATTATTATTATTATTATTATTATTACTACTATTGTGTGTTAAAAGCTTAACTCGGTTAATACCAGTACAAAGTGCTGCTATTATTATTATTAGTTCTGTTGTTTCCAATAATAATACAATTAACATATAATAACTATATTTAATATATGTGTGAAGGCTTGTAAAACATCTATCTATCTTTCTATTCTGTAATAAATGATATGCACTTAGCACATTGGTAATTCCAATTCATAAAGCGGGATTTGATGAGTGACTCTGGGTAAGACTTCTAAATTGATTCTGATTTTATATCGCATTTTAGCATGGATCTAACAATAGAAATATTTGCTTTATAATGGTAAGTATGTGAGTAAACTCTGCAGCCTCACCTGATGGAATGTACTTCATATTTTTACCTTATCATACAAATCATCCATTTCTTACTATGGGCCATGTATATCTAATGAAGGTCCCATTGCATAAAATTGTTCTCATCTACAGTATTTGTGACACGCTCCTGTGTATTTGTTTGTACAACCTCCCATTCCTTAGTATAAGGTATTACCTTAAATGCATTTCATATGTGAAACCCAACAGCGATTTTATATGGCAATAAAAGTGTGCGCTTTACAGGAGGTTAGTAAACTGCAGGAGTCCCTACACACCCAGGCCAGATTACCTTCAGCAGAAAACCTGGGTTTTACCCATCTGTGCAGCAGCCTGTAAAGAGGGGTATTTATACTCTGTATTCGGAGCTATCTTATCTATCTAATCTATCTATCTATCTATCTATCTATCTATCTATCTATCTATCTATCTATCTATCTATCTATCTATCTATCTATCTATCTATCTAATGTTTGTGTGAGTGTGATATGTCCTGCCATAACATGTTATGTAGAAAGTAAATTGAGTTTGTATTTACTGTTTCATTACTGTCGTTTGTGCACAAAGATGTAAAAATCATAAATCTACAATTGTAATATAACATATAATCTATACCACATAATCCGACATTGTCCAGTGTCCTCTTTCAGAACATCCTTTCATTAATCTTCCTAATGATGAGTCGGAGAATTCAACAGACCTGTCAGGGTGGATGTCATTGAAGAATAGAGAACTCGGTGCCCTTTCCCTCCTCACCTCATTGTACATGATAAAAGGACTTGGTTATAGATTACACTTGTTGGTAGACTTACTTTAAACACTTGTTTGTAATTATAGCTGGATCCCCTGCCATGTAATATACAAAAATATAGAAAAGATGAACTACCTGTAATAATCCCACTTGAAGAACTGACATGAAAATCATTGCCGGAGAAAAGAATAGAGGAACTGGAGGTGTAAGCCGTAAAGCCTATGTGGGCTATACATATGTGTGTGGCACACGTGTGTATATGTATGTATATATATATATATATATATATATATATATATATATATATATATATATATATATATATATATAAAGAGAGAGAGAGAGAAAATACAGAGAGAGAGTTCAATTAGCTTATTTGCTAATTATTAGCTAATTTCTCAACATTGTATAAGGCCCTGCCAAAGATGTGATTTCCTATCATTGATTGACTTTGACGGATCCATACAAGGATATGAGTTTGCGAATGATTTGCAATAGTTTTTTCTGGATTTGGCTATACAGTTTATCATAATTCTGGAAATCCTAATTTGGAAGAAGAAATGGAATGTCCAGTGTAATACTCATAGTAGCAAAGGCAGTAACAATACCTGTAATCATAATAGCAGTTTTAGAAGTAATAGTAGTAGTAAAACTAGACTAGTAACTGTAGCAGTGATATAAGTATCAGTAGTAATAGTAGCTGTATTATCAGACTGGTTATCGTAGTAGGAAACTTGAAGAGTAGTAGTAATTGTGAAAAATAGCAATAGCAAAACAGGCAATAATTGTAATGAACGTTATAATACTAGACAGTTACAATAACAGCAATAGTCATACCTAATAGTAAAAATGCTATTGATGCTAACTAGTACTAGAAATAGTAATCTCAATACTTGTAATAAACGCCACATTGAGCAACTATATGGAGCATAATAAAAACTTGCTGCACAGATTTATTCCCTATAAATTTCAAAAAATCTTGTCCACTTAGTTTCTATAGCTTTCGCTTGTTACAGGAATATCAATAGTAAAAGTCGGCTTACTGATACACTTCTACTCACAATATATACCAGCCATGCTCTACAACATTAGAGTTTTGTATTTTAGTCAATGTGTTGCTAGAGGAATTACTAAGGCTTTATAATAGCGGCTTGAAGGACAAGTATAGTTGTCATCCTGAAATGTCTTTTTATTCTGTTCATCTAAATACTATATACTATGCGAAGATGTACTTTGTCTATAAAGAGATAACATGTGAGTATTTAGCAATACTCTTATCTTTTCATTGAGTATGCAATAATTGTTAGTTTATTGGAAATTAACTAGTAGCAATAGTAATCATAAGTTCATTTGCATAATCAAAAATAATATGTTAATCATATAAGTGCCATATATGTGCCAATCATATTTAGAGTACCATAAACTTATAAAACAAAGAAAACCCTATGGTATATTTTCTAGAACAACTTTTCCATCCGATTTTTGGACCAAAAATAGTGTACCAAAATAGGGCAGAAATAAAGCATATTATTTTGAATGGCTGTATTCACAAATCCAATTTTTTAAAAGGAGTCCGAGCAAAAAAAATCGCAGTATGTTCCACTTTGTTGCGCTTTTTGAACGGACGTCTGTGGGTGCAACTAAAAATGGACTGCACTCTTTTGATGCGATCCTGCATTATTGCTAAAACCATAAAAAAGTGTGCAGAACTTACATCATTTGGCCCATCACACTTTCTTTTTAGTACACAAAACAAAAATTGCATGCAAAACGGATGAAAATTGTGTAGAAATATCACAGGAACACAAAAAAAATCACTTAAAAATTCACATGAAAATTCGGTTTCATTTTTCAGGACAGAAAAAAAAACTACCCATGTGTATATGCCTTTATAAAGTGAAATACAATTTAGGAAGAACATTGAATCAACAATTAGAGATTTGCCCTTAAATCTTGTACATGACAAAAAGCTAATAACAATAATGTAATATGAACACAAATTAGGAGCTGGGTGTGTAGACATTTACCCCTGAGCTCAGCAGCTCAGCAGTGTAATTCCATTGTAACACATTACAGAGCAATATATCAGTAAGAGAAGCTTTTACTGAGCAATTTGCTGCTGTAAATAAGGAGCAGGTAACATGCTCTGCAGCCATTGCCTTAATTGTAACCACACAGCTCCCATTACTGCAGCCATTTATCTGTAGGCAGTAAATCCTGCTGTCACCGCTCTGCAGATAGACAGGGCTTTCACTTGTTGTATGTGCCTTCTCTTTGATGAGGCTGAAGACTATATACACTATATACCCCTTGTACATCCTCCACTATACAGGTAATCTGTGTGCAGGATTCATGCCCCAGGATTAACCCATTACCAGCAAGGACGAGGAGGATGCTGTGAATGGAGTGGGTCAGTATAAATCTTATCATTCTAGGTAATCAGATCTGTTTACTCTAATGGCAGGTAGCTGCATACCTTGTGTATTAGTAAACTGATGTAAAAAGCCTGAGGATCAAGCACTAGGTGCTCATTTATTTGCATCTCCAGTTACATGTAGGCTGTTGTTCTCTGCTCTTGGAGAAACAACACATTTTCGGCTTTCCATATAAATATTGATGTTGGCAAATAAGAGAATTTCCCATATCCAATGCTGAAAACACAGTTATTTCTGTAAATGCAGTGTGATCAGATAGGCAGCCATGTGTGGGTGACAGGACACGTTGTAGGCGGCACATGCTGAGAAGTGCACCCCACCGGCTCCATACCCCTGTGGAGTCAGTTCTGCTTGGTTTCACACCACATGTGTCCATGTAGAAGATGAGTGATCTGCCTGGACTACTGGTAAATCGGAGAGATTCACAGGATTTGGGGTATGTCAACTAGAAGGCTCTGTGCTGCAACACAGGAACGTGTCTTAATGCAATATATAATTATAATATAAAGGAGCATCAGAAAAGCAAATCATAAACTATACTAACTATATATGAAATCTTAGGCTACATGTATAAGTGCAGCAAAAACAGCTTGTTTAGTTCTAATAGCCCTTCATTGGAACTGACAGAACCATAATACATCAATGTAGGGAGGAAGATGGAAGCGACTTTAGAAAATGAGAAACATAGCCGTATATACGGCTGGCTACATCTGAATGATGTGACTATACATCCTCGCCAGCAACATATACTCTAGTGTATTCAACAATTTGAGACACTTTTCTGAATAGTGCTGAATGACTGGTGATTGAATAGGTTATAGACAGATAGATGGACAGACAGACACAGATGCAGTATGTTAAACCTGTCATAACAAATCATGATGTAAATATCTATCTATCTGTATATATATATATATATATATATATATATATATATATATATATATATTCATAGAATGTATATATATATATATATATATATATATATATATATATATATATATACGCATTCTATGAATATTAGCACTTGTAGCACGTGATACTTAATAACACTGCTCAAATACATATCTGCCACATAGAGCTGCATACCGTAAATGTGTATATATGGTTATAATATATTTGCATATATGGGAAATATACATGCATTCATGGAATTATATATTATTTTTCCTATACATATATTTTATCCATAAACACATTTTTATTGAACACAGTTCTCTCTCTCTACATAACAAATATATATGATTGAGCGCTGTTACAAAGTGGCATGTACTACACACATTAAATGTCTCTACTGAAGACCTTGAACAATTCCCCGTGAATTGTTGAGCTCTTCCGCTGCTTCTCTTATCCTCTCTTCTGTAGTAACTATTGCTAAAAAGTGAGTAATGATCGTTCAACTTCAGTATTTACCTATTCCATGCAATAAGTAATGTTCTCTTGTGAATGATACAAGAAATGAGTATATGAATGATATACAATGTATCAGACTCATCACATCCTGTCTTTAAATGACGATTTAGATGAATTAATAGTTACAAACAGTAGTCATTACTGGCTTCCTACTTCTCAAAATTCAAAGGCGAAAAAGAGAAGAAACATGCATGCTTCTAGAAATCCCCCAGCATTTTTAATCAGCTACCCTGTTGCTAAAATGAGATCTGGATGACTGCATCCAATACTAATATATATATATATATATATATATATATATATATATATATATATATATATATATACAGTATATATATATATACAGTATATATATATATATATATATATATATATATATATACACACACATACATATATATATATATTATATATAATTTTTTTTTTCTAAATCAGTTAGTGTGTGAGATTAGATAGCTAGATAGGCAGAGTTGTCAATAAACAAGGGTGATCTAATGAATCATTTGCTCTAGCAAAGCTTACAAACATAATATTTCAAAGAGGGGCTCATTCACAAAGGTGTATGCAATTTCGGGCCATGAAATATGAAGCATTTTTGCTGCATGTATATATGCATATTTGGTGTGTATTTAGTGTTTTCCGTTTTTTTGCATGTGTGTTCATTGCATTTTTTAGCACGCAAAAAAATATATGCAAGAAGAACCAATTGGTGTCACTTTTTTTTACACTGTCTCCTCGTTTCATGTATAAAAAAATGTAGTAAATATGCATATAACATAACATATATATTTGCAGCATTTTTTTTAACACTCCCACAGCCTTGAATGGTCAATTTTGATCTGTAATTTTCTTCACACGCATAAAAAAATGCAGGTCAGAATACACTAATGGAAAACAATGGTGTTATATGATGTCCGTATTGCACATATAAAAAATACATGAATAATATGGACTTGTGTGAATGAGCTCTATGGCTACATTCACATGGGTCAGAATCTTGAATGAGTTTTGTGCGTTGCGAGACACACAAAACTCGCTCAAATATGAACTCCATTCTTTTGAAGGACTTATTCACATGTGATTTTTTCCCTCACAGCGATGGATGAAAGGATGGAAATCACAGCATATTCTATCTCTTGGTGTTCCCTTTGAACGCCTTGTTTTTAATGAGGCCTAAAGGACATCGTATGGCACTTGCATGGCATGCAACGTGCATGCGAGTGCGATGTGATGTTTCCCATTGAAATCAATGGGAAACACTTGCGATCTTTTAGTGCATGTGAAACACGCGCCTGAGGATCGCAATTTCACAGAAGCGATGCGAGGCTACATTTACTCGGGCGATATCATAATCCACAGTGTGAATGTAGCCACAGATCATCAGATACTTTCACTGAATATAGCTAGGAAAGGTATGGAACAAAGGAAGCAACATTATGTTTGAAGTCACCCAATGAAAGTTGGAGATGCAATACACACATATCTACTACATATCCCCTGGATTCAAAGCAGAAAGCTCTTTTCCTGAGATGCTGCAGTGCTGTGGTGGCTTACACTGAAATCACATTGCAATCCGAACAATGATATCCTGGTAAATAACTTATTTATCTATGTATGATGGCTACACAACAACTAGCACTGTCACTATCCTAATGTTCATACAATGTGTTTGGGAGAAGTCAAGTCCTGGATACATAAGGGAAGTTAAGAATGATGGTGATGATGTCCAGACTTCATAATTTACATAGTAAGAACGTAAGAATGTGACTGCAATGTTCCCTTTTCCAACTAGATACTCCATACTTGTATGGGTTATGTTCATTTAGATAAATTAAAATATACGCTCTTTGAAGAAAAAAAAATCAAACACCTGGAAGAAGTGTTTTTGCTGCAAAACTCGGCATGCAGTTACATCTCAGGCAGATATGCTAATGTTTAGAGTTGTGGCATGATGAGTGGTCTTGACATCTGAGGCCCTAAAAGGGGTTCCACCCTTGGCCTATAAACAGGCTCTCAGGCTTCTTGTGCATATTGGACCTCTCTTTCTGCTTGTGTAGAGCTTGTTGACTACTAACCATGCCTATGGGGTGCAACTGAAGAGATTTCGCTCAGCTTACAGAGTTCATGAGGGGGCGCATTATTGGAATGCAAGAAGCTGGATGGTCAAATCAATGTATTGCTCATCACCTGGGCTATTCTGACCAGACTGTTAGATGTTGGGACCAGTGTAGGGCATGCACACAAAGTGACCAGGCTCTGGACACTCTTGACAGACAACCATTAGAGAAGATCGTCTGATTGTCCAACAGGCACAAGCAGTTCCCCATTTTTTTTATTGTCTGCCATCCAGAAACAGGTGGCCCCTGAGTCTGACAGAACCATTTCCAGGAGCTTTGCTGAAGGACATTTGGTCTCACGGCACCGTTTAAATGTACTGCCTTTGACACCCACCTGTCTCTGCAGTGGTATTATGAACAACGAAACTGGACTGCTATGGAGTGGAACCGGGTAGTCTTCAGCAATGAATCCAGGTTTACTTTGGACACTGACAACAGCTGTGTTCATGTCTGGAGAGCAAGGGATGAGCACCGTAATGCTATCTTTGCTGTGGAGCAGCACACTGCCTCCACTGCTGGTGTTATGGTTTGGGGAGCCATAGCATATGACAGTCGGTCACCCCTAGTAGTGGTATGAGGCACAATGACAGCTCAGCTATATGTTCAGGACATCCTGCATCCACATGTGCTCCTCTCATGGTGGCTTCCAAGAGGCATTTTCCAGCAGGATAATGCTTGGCCGCACACACAAGGGGGTCACAAGAATGTCTCCACAACATTGTCACACTTCCGTGGTCTGCCTGGTTGCCAGATTTATCGCCAACAGAACATGTATGGACCATCTAGGATGCCAATTTTGACAGCCTATGAATTTGCACTAGAAGCTCAGTTATAGCAAATGTGGACCGATATGCTGCAAGATACCATACAGAATTTGTATGCCTCCATGCCCGGCTATATTCTGATTCTTCTAGGGAATAGATTTTATTTGACAATGAGTGTATTATAAGAATTATTATTACAGCTATTATAAGTCATAATTTAGTGGAAGACTTAGGCCTCATTCCTATATGTCCATTCCCTTGGTATGGCATTAAAACACCAGAGGGAAACTGTTTTCTATGTGATCATTTTTGGCAGTTGGTGCATCAATTGCTGCACTGAGCATGTCCAAGAGCCTGATCAAAAAATACGGACAGCAGAGTTTTTTCTATCTGGTAATTACGAGCAATGGATGCCAGAATGCTGCACAAAAACATTATGTCTGGTTCACATATAAAACAACTGGCTAGACACAAGGAATACATGTGAACGCAGAACAAGTCCACTCTAACATCCTTAGGTGTATCATCTCATAGATATTTTCTATGCAGAATTAATTAAATAAAAGGAAGGGAGGCAAGTATACTTTTTTTTTGCAGAAGAGACCCAATAGTGCAGCATGATACATTACATAAATACATCCAATCCATGCAAAGTGCTATACTTTGATGCATGGGTTATGCTTTGTATGCAATCATTTATGGGATCTGGCCACCCAGTTTTGATGCCAGAAGTATCATGTAGCATTCTTCTCTCCAGCTATGCAAAAATGGTATAAAACAGCTGACCAGACACAATTGATATACAGCATCTGCACCCAGCTTCACCCACTCCTTCACATATATCAAACTGGGAGATAGTGCCAGTTGTTCCCAGGCAAAATGTGTGAATGCAACTTTCCACATACTAGTGTCATTTAACAGAAACCTATCATGTCACTACAACACCATAAATGAAGTTATGGTACTGTTGGGGGAGGCAACAGAGAGTTGACTTGAATGGAAAGCACATGCTCTGAAAAGAGTAAGATTTCCATGTGCCATGCAATCTTTACACCACTGAAACCAGCGAGTGCGTGAGCATAAAACATATATCCCCCAACTCCCTGTCACCTCTCCTAATAGCACTATAACTTAGTTTATAGTGCTGTAGGGATATGACAGATTCCCCCCTTTCCAATCCACTGTCTTGACGTCTGAAGACATTCTGATTGAAGGCTGTAAAGCTCCGATGTTGGAAGACATCCAGCAGGGTATTCTTACTGTAAATTGCTGGCCCCTCTGTTGTCGGGGGCCTCTCCAGCATGTCCCATACCGCAGTACTGGCTCTAGCCAGCAGACGGCGCCATTGTATAATGGCAGAAAGAGAAAGCCTCCTAGGAAACCCTGAATCCTAAATTGGATTGCAAAGGGTTAAATGGGAGGTGAGTTCGGTTTTCGATATAGCCGATGGAGGCATTTACTGAGCTCAGGGGTATTATGTAAACTCTTTTGCAATTTAATTGAGTTCATGTGCATAATTGTATTGTTTGAAGAATCTTGAATAAAACATTTTTAACAAAAATGGGAGCTGAGTTCACACTACTGATCCTGCTCAATGTTTGGGGGGAATAGATGTTAATGGATTGCTCAACAGATGTCTAAAATGATATAATTTAATTGTCAGAAACAAACAAGGGGGAAGGGGACTTGTTATTTGTATAGCACCAACTTATTCCGCAGCACTGTCAGGTAATTTATTTATCACCCCCCAGCAAGCTGGGTACTCATTTTACCAACCTCAGAAGGATGGCAGGCAACCTTGAGCCAACTACCTGAAATATGCTGGGATTGAGCCTGCAACCTTCAGGTCGTGAGCGAGAGCTTAGGACTGCATACTGCTCCCTTAACACTCTGTGCCACACTAGGCTCCATAAGGTAGGGTAAGCTTCTATTCGCGTATCTGAGTTTTAGATGTGAATTCTGAGTTTGTAACTGAGCGAACTTGGATAGAACGCACACCCATTAAAATCAAAGGGGCTTTTCAGACTAGTGCTTTTTTCATAGACCACTGGTCCATGTAAAAATTTGCACTATGTTCTATTCTGGTCCGATACACAGATGAGAGTAGAACATGCAATGTCTACTCTCCGGCACGATGGACTGAACACAGCCAGGTGTGCTGTCCGATGCGAGTTGCACCTGAGAAACTTGGCCATTTGAATGTGGCTCATTCAGATGAACGTAGTTGTCAGCGCTGCTAGCAGTGAGAATTGCTCATTGCTAACAGCGCTGTGAAGATCGTGTGAACGGGCTGCTTTAAGATTCCTGAAACAGCACGTTCGCATGCTCCGAGGTGCGGGCTGCATGCTTTCAAGGCTCCCATAGGAAAGCACGCAGCAAAGATAGAACATGTCCTATCTTTGCCTACAGCCTATCTTTTGTTAGGTGTTCTGAGTTTCGCACACCTAACAACCTCCATGTGAACACTTCTATAGGATCCTATTGGTTCCTATTAGAAGCATGTTCTGCGCGCTGCTAGCAGCGCAGAAAACTATTTTCATCTGAATGAGCCCTAAGTGTTTTAACTGCTACAACATAATCTGTCTGCAAAAGTTTGCATTCCATATAAACGAATAGGATCTATGAAATGATCCCTGTTTTCATGTATTAACCAAATTTATGTAAAAGAGTTATAAAAACAAATGCAAGTGTGAATGGGCCGCTTTGATTGCCTCTTTACCGGAATCCCAACATGTGGTGTGGTGCATGAAATGGACCCCATAAAATAAATTCATCTTGACTGAATGAAGGATCACTCCACTTCTCAAAGAAATGAATGGCATCTGTCAAAGGATAAATTCCTGTTATTTATTTTTTCAGGCAAAATGCATGATAAAACACCATGAAGATAAAGTTCCCTGGTGCATCTGAACTTACATCACCATAGGCTGTAAGCTAGCCTAAGTTTACATACAGAACATTTGTTCTTCAATGCTAGTTTAATCTGCCCCAAGGAAAGAATCTGGAATATGCTCAATTTCCTCTAATGAACTTTGTCACCTGCAGAAAGTTTTTTCATCTCAGTATCCCTCATAGGAACAGTGATTTTATAATCACGTGCACATAAAAATGTGTCAATAGCTTATCACACTTAACCAAGGATCTCTATACACAGTACATCCCCAGGATCAGTTTCATGGCCAAAAATTGCATGCAACATCCAATAGATATCTGTATATACAAAAACAACAAGCTGTCCCCCAACTCCCTGAGGCATCGAATCTCACTCCTATATAGGATGATGTTGGACCGAGAGATGAGGGATGAGTCCCCAGGGTTTGTGGGGGCATGGGAGGAGGAGGTGGGAAGACGCTTTTCCTCAGTGAACTGGCAGAAAGCTTTTACCCTAACACATAAGGGGACAGCCTTTTCCAGATTGCAGGAAAATTATTTCAAGATTTTAGCATGGTGGTACAGAACCCCAGAGCGGTTACACAAGATGTTTCCTCAGTCTTCCCCCCTCTGTTGGAGATGCTCCAGTGGCAAGGGAAATATACTCCACATTTGGTGGGAGTGCCCCCCGGTGGCTGCGCTGTGGACGGACGTAACGAGGTTATATAATGACATCTGTGGCCTCTCGGTGGTCCTCTCCTTTGAGACAGCAATATTATCCAAGTATCCGGGGTCAATCGCAAGCGTAAAAAAGGGTTGCTGCGCTTATTTGTCCAGGCTGTCAGACAGGTCATCCCAAGATTCTGGCGCTCCAGCCGGCACCCCTCTAGGGCCCATTGGGGGGAGGCGGTCAACACACTTGCACGGTACGAGGAGATGAGGGCTAAGGAGGACATGGCTATAGCCGGGTTCTACCCGATTTGGCAGCCTTGTCTCCATTTCAGGTCAAACCCAATATTTGGAGACTGGGTATCCATGGGGTCAATCACGTCATAGGTCCCTCATCCTCCCTTATCGTCTGCGTAACAGAGTGAGTCTCCTCTCCTCATCAGCCCAGCTCAATGGGGCCAAGGTTTATACATGCCCGCGGTCCCGCATACTTAATATGTAGATGCATTCCTTGCCTGCCCCCCTCTCCTTTCTTCTCTTTTTCTTTCTTGCTTTCTTTTAGTATTTAGTTAGAGATATATCTTCATTAAAATGGAAAAGTTGGATAGAGGTTTGTTCCTATATGGAAGGATTCAAGGGCCAAGTCCCAGGGGTGTGAGTAAGCTATGCTCTGACTTGTGCATTTGTGTACTTATTATATACCCACACTCTTGTGTTACATGTATTTTGAACAACCTGTCTGAATAACAACCTTTTGAACCCAAAACAATAAGCTGCTTACGAGTTTGCAATGTCTTGCATAATATAATAATATATAATATAAGCGCTGTGAAATAAATTGGCGCTATACAAAAAAATTTATTATTATTATTATATATGACTGTATAGTAAAAAATAAACCTACAAGCATGTACACCAACAGCTGCGGTAATGAATTCGTAGTGTGATCATGCATTACTTAGAACAGATGAGTGTTTTGTAATACGTTCATAATACAGATCTGTATTATGGATGTGTTATTGATGACATTACACTTGTATGTCATCTATATGTGATCTGTATTTACCTCCATGTTTACTGTTATTGTTTTTATTTGGTAAATACTGACTTGTATTTGCCCAATACAAAGAATACCAATATGGAGGCACAATTGCAAAAAAATATGTTACGCAGCATTTTTAAAAAACAGCAGGGAAAAAATGCAATCATGTGAATTGATATATAGATTTATATTAGCTCTGTCTTACGGTCAGCAATATTATGCAATGTTCTGCAAAAGACAATGGTCATTTCAGGGCTGCCCCAGCCGGCACATACAGGTGAGCTAAAAACACACAATTTCCATCTTTTCAAACACATGGCCAGAAGTTTGCAGATGTGTGCCAGGATGCTACTGTATATGTAGATACAGCTGTATACATCAACTATTAACTGCTAATTAAAAGCTGCACATACCGCGTACAATACTTAGTCCTAAAAGGCACAAAATATGTGGGCAAAAGTGTAAAATAATAGGAACAATTGAAAGAAATAAAGAATTGGACTCTAGAGAGGCTCGAGTATCAGTTTGTCTGAAACAGGAAAATGGTACAGTTATAGCGAGAAAAGTTTTTTGTAAGACATGGCTACTATTGTTATAAATGTAGCATCTCATTGTAGCATTTGACAACCTAAACCCATCATATAAACGTCTATCTAGTTCAAGGTGTGACGATTTAGGGACACATTAAATCTCAATGCAGTGAAAACAAAAATGTTGCCCAAATGATATTCTCAATTTATGACCCTTTAAAGGAATCATGAGTTTATCTAACTAATGATAAATAGGAAAGGGAACCCTGCCCCTTATATATTATTTGTCAGCTTCATCATACACATAAACAGAGGCCATACATATATCACTAATGTCAGTATGAGAAGACTTTATTTTTAACTGCACGCTCACACAAAGATGTTCTCAAGATTCTGCGAGTGTTAAGATCTATCCAAGCATTTAATACCTGAATAACTTTACATTACTTCTATACTTTACATGTGCACATTTTGATCAATTTATAAGAGTCTACCTACTACAAGGCAACTTCATTCTAATAGGTTCTGACACTATACATTAGAGCTGTGCAACAGAAAACTCACCTCTCTTTCTTGGCTATGCAATGTATTAAGCAAAGGTAGGAACCATCTTCTGCTGCTCTAAGGCCGGGTTCCAGTAGGTCTGGCCATTAGGGCTTTTGTCCCTCCAGCACGGTAGTGAAACATAACATAGGAAAGGATAACAGAACTGATCCGTGGCTGTCTATGCCATCCAACACATCAGTTTAGATGCTGGATGTCTTCCTGAGTTGAACAGAAAAATAGTGAGTGCAGCATCTGGTTGTGGACGCCAGAACGGTGCATAAAGTGAACAAACATTTCATCACTTGTGTTTAATGGCTCAAGCATATAGCAATTGGCTGGACACAACCAAAATATATGCATGCAGCCTTATTAAGAACAGCCTTGGAAGATGAGAGGAGTGTACAACCAAAATGGAGGCAGATTTGTTTTAAAGTTCTGATAAATCTGCAACATATTTCTGAAAATGTCATAGGATCGATCATGAAAGCTATCAGCTTTCCCTACATGCATACTTAATTTTTGTAGGTAGGAAGAAATGGCCCACATATGTTCATGCACTTCTCGGCATACAACTCACAGCACCCACAACTGCTTAACTGGAAAAAGAATGTTGATATTTGGAATAAAAATTGGAGTAATTGGTTGGTAAGACTAATAAAATTAGTGCAAACTTACTTCTTTTGTACGTCAAGGTCAAGTTACGTCTACCTAAACCCATTGAATGAGTTGTTGAAAAAAAATAGCACACTCTGATGGTGTTGTGCAGTTAGGCCTCCCTCGCACAATTTTTTTGCTTTTTACCTCTTTTGGGACTTTTCACATAAATGTAATATTTTGGGTGAAGCATGCATTTTCTGGCTACATTTTTTGGTAGTGCTTTTTAGTCAGATGTGTGTTAATTCTGTGCTTTTTTTTCCTATAAAGAAGCCCTACGTGGAAAAGTGAGAAACAAACACCAGGCCCAGAACATGCTTTTTGAAAAAAAACATCATGGGCTCTCAGAAAATGGAGCAACAGTGAGAAAAAAACACCACCTTAAATGCAATACCTGTAGGGCTTTTCTTATTTTACTGTTCATCTACAGCAAACATTTTGATGCTGCATTTTATGAAAATTTATAAAATTAAGAATAAAAGCACAACAAGAAATAACATGTTAAAATTGATAAAAAATGTTGTTTTTTAATATGTGGTTTAGTAAATGCCCCCCTTTATAGCCTGTATGCAGTGCAGGTGTTCAGGATAGAACACAAAATGCAGAGATGACAATAGTTCCTTTGGTTTGTATCCATCTTTCCTACTTAAAGATTCTAATAGCCGCCATGGAGCAAAGAAATAGCTGCAAGTCTTTAGTAGAGTATCATTGACATACGGTCTCTGATGTTGTAATGGCCACATGCTGTTCATCAAAGAGTTTAGATCACATGGATAGATGAAAATCTGAGATGTATCATATGAGCTGTCATGCTATGTCTAATGTATTTTCACATATGTTCTCCTTACATACAGGTACTGCAGTTTTTTTCTTAATATGCTGAACTCTTTTCTTGCCTTTTTTCTGTACATTTCTTAAATATAGTTTTATTACAATTGGTGAAGAATTAAATGTGTGAAGCTGCTGTCTGCTACTGGAAAAACTGATGACAAAAATAAAAAGTAAACAACTACAGTAATTTTGTCAAATGTATGTAAAAACAGCATTACAGGAGATACAATTCCCATTATAGAGATCGTATGGATCATCAAGTTTCTGATCCGGAGTACAAGTAAAACTACAATCAAACCCCTAGTTTTGTTGTTTTCTAGTTTCACCAGTTTCCAACTTCACAGATTTTTCAAGCCTCTAGTTTCACTGGCTGCTTCTAGTTTCACTGGCTGGTTTGGCCGATTGCTTTCATATGAATTACCAATGAAACTATGGGTTTGACTGTATATGTATTCCAGTAATTAACACCACACAATGGTGCAGATCATAGAATAATATTAAAGTCTGCAGAGCTATTTGTTCCATTAAATAACAACCACAATGAAACAGAAATAAACTGATAGCATTCCATTTTTTTTATTTAAAACCCATGGAAATCAAAAGGGAAAAAAGGACAGGCTGAATTCTATTTGAATTCCATTTTTCTGCTCTAACAATCGAACGGACAGGTGGAATTGAAATGGAAATCACTAACACAGATGTAAATGAGCCCTAAGCTACAATACCAGACACAGCTCATAGACAAGAGTGAAGCAGTCTTTTAAAGGGGTTGGACGAGGATCATAAGTTATCCCTTATCCACAGATTAGGGGATAACTTGCTGATCATTAGGGTTCTCACCGCCAAAACTCCCACCATTCTCGAGAATGGGACTCCTGTTCCCAGGATCGATGGAATTCCCAGTGGTCGGACTCCCACTGATCATAAAGTTATCCCACATCCTGTGCATAGGGGATGACTTTAGATCTTGGTACAACCCTTAAAAAAAGAACAATGGTGATTCCCATTTACCTATTATTCGAACTATTGGTTATCTAGCTAATTGATTACCTATACTCAGGAAAGGCCATCAACATCTGATTGGTGGGGATCTGTTGCTCAGGCAGCGCTATTTGTTCCATTGGACATTGACTTATATGTGGTGCTGTTGAGGATTTTTTCCATCTTTCTGATTTGCATACCTTTTCACCATGGATCATTGCATGGCATGGTAGACTCCTTACCCCCCTGTGGCACTTTCCACAAGAAGAAACAGTAACCTTCACAGACTCTTCCAAAGAATCAAGATAAAAACGTGGTCATGAGCTACTAGAATTCTCCAGGTTGAGTAAGGAGGGGGTTGACATTCTGTAATTTCGTATGCCTTTGTCATTGTGCATGGGCACTACATAACATCAAGAAATGTGATAATATGTGAAGATGCTGTAAAGGAGTTTTCCAATATAAAAAAGTGTATGGGCAGGGAATGCTAACATTTTTTAAAAATAAGCATACTCACTGGCCAGCTGTCCCTCCACTTCAACATAGCTGCCCTGATCCCAAAAGAAGCAGCAGCAATTGCGTGTCATTCATTGTACACGTGACCACTCAGTCAATCACGGGCTTCATTCATGGCGGGTATTACCAGTGAAGTCAGTGAATGGCTGAACCGTCACATGTACAACGAATGGCACGAAACTGTTGCAGTTTCATCTGGGACCGGAGTGGCGGCACAGGAGTGGGTGGGACATCTGACTGGTGAGTATGGCTTATTTTTCTTTTATTTTTATGCATTCCCTGCTACTATATTTTTTGTTTATTTCGGAAAAGCTTGTTACGCTCCATTAAAGTTTTAGCATATTTCCAGCAGAGAGCAGCAAAACAGGGAAGAATTAACATCTGTAATAACATGCAAAAATTTTAGGCAGGGGCAGAAACCTTCATTTATAAACCAGTCATTGGTTCGCCTTCTAAAATGATAACTTTCCTTCATCTGTTAAATAAGAGTTTTATAGCACTACGGAGCATAAACCACTTGAATGTGATTTCCTTCAGCTTTCAAAATGTTTGCTTTGCTACATTTTTATATGTGCTAATCCAGAAATAGCCTAATGACGTCATTTCTAAGACTGATTTTAAATAAGCTCATTTTTGAAACAAACGTTCTTCAGTACTTGGTAGTAGCATAACCGAAACTGTAACTTGGCATAAAGCAAACCGTGTGCTGAATTTCAGAGAACACTTTTTTATATCAAGGGGAAAAAGCATTTCTGTCCAATTCTGCCTCAGTTATCTCAGCAGCGATCAAGTCAGATTTTTTTACTTACCCACAAAACAAAAATGTGCAAACATTTTCAACAAACATGGAAGTAACGCTCTTTGCCATTTCAAAACTGTTTATTCTAAAAAAGTATCTTAATATTCATTACTCTGGTTCTATTTACCCAAATATTTTAAGTACCACAGCCTAATCATACAGGGCAAGCAGCAGGTACCACTTATTTAGAAACCATGTATTCCTTCATGCAGCGACTTAAGAAGAAACAATTGGATCACTGTTTCCAACCATCTTCTTTGCGGATGTTACCTCCAACAAGTAAGAAAATATTTTAAATGCATATTTGCAAAAACAGAAATACAATAGGAAACAATAAACGTTTTTAACATGTTTTTTAATTTGGGTAGCTACGTACATTTGTGTCACTGCAGTACTGAGTGGTAACTCACAATTTGGTGAAGAACACCCTATTGGATAAAAAAAAAAATCGATTATTTTAGAGGGAAAATACACGGAATAGCAAAAATACATTGGCATACTTTCTGTAAGAAAACCCTCCACATTTGCCTAACTGCAGGGCTCTCACTCTTAGTAGAGCGCCCCTGCTCTATATTGGCTGTCTACTGTTACACACATAGCAAGCCTAGCACCAATCGATAGCGCCGATCGCATAAAAGTTAAAAAAAGTTAAAGATTAAGCTGCCCTCATGGATCGGATCTATGGGGGCAGCTGAGATTACTCACCCCTGTCCGCCGCACTGCTCCCCACTGTCCTGGTCCTCCGGGCCCCGAAGCCGGCCTTCTGCGCATGCGCGCCAGGCGGCATTACGTCAGCCGCATGCGCAGAAGGCCCGGAGCCGCAAGAAATTTTAAATCTTCTGGCTTCTGTAGCTAGGAGGCAGGAGATGTCAGCGGGGACCGCGATCGCCGTTATCCAATGGATAACGGCGATCGCGGAAAAGTGAACAAAAGTTTTAAAAAAAGTTAAGTTTCACCTCCCCTCATGGATCGGATCCATGAGGGGAGGTGAAAATACTCACCTCGGTCCTCCCCGATGTTCCGGTGTCCCGGGAGCCGAAGTCCCCCTCTGCTCATGCGCGCCTGACGTCAATCATCGGGCGCGTACACAGAGGGGCTTGAGCCCCCGGAAATTCAAAATCCCTCTGGCTCCTGGCTACCATGTGTAGCCAGGAGCAGAGAGATTTCACCGGGGACATGATCACTGTTATCCAATGGATGACAGTGATCATGTAAAGTTAAAAAAAAGTGTAAAAAAGTAAAAAAAAGTTTTAAAAAGTTTAAAAAGCTTACATTTCATCTCCCCCAGATCATATCCGTGAGGGAGGATGAAAGTATGTACATAAGGCCCCCGGATTTATCCACGGACTTTACCCCAGCTTCTGCGCACACGCCCGTCGCCAAAATGGTGGACGCATGCGCAAAAGCTGTAGATGGCCAGGATAATTTAATTTATTTCTCCCTGCTCCTGGCTACAAAACTGAGCCAAGAGGCCGGAGATTTCACAGGGGGCCGTGGTGAGCGGTTCCTGGTCACGTGTTCGCCGTTATCTAATGGATAATGGCAGTCACGTAAAAGTTAAAAAAAAAATTTGAAGCTTCATCCCCCCTCAGCGATGCGGATATACCCGCAGCCCATACGCAACTACATTGTGTATGGGCTGCGGGACCCCGAGTCATCGCTAAGCGACGGTGCGGGAAATACAAACAAAAAAAAGGTGTACTGCGTATGACCGCCTGTGTGAGTATGCTGTTATGCGCAGTATGTTACGTGGCCATACGCAGGGTCACAGCTGGGATCCGCTGCGGGGCCTCTGCAAGTGGATTCCACCTACGGCTGCGTGAGCCCGGTGTTATTCAGACCGCTACCTGTAATACGTATTTTACAAGAAGCCCCAGGAACGCTCGCCTTCCTGCATTTCCAGGAGCAGTTTGTTGAGCGCCTTCTGTGTGAGACCGCCGCACCTCCGCAAGCTTACGAAGACTCACGGAACGCCACTTTTTACACTCCATACCCGCCAACGAGGTCAAGAAATGACCCCCAAAAAGCATGAGAGGAGAGGGGATACCTGGTTTTATGGCCCCATTCCAACCAGCCTCCGTAATTACCCCTGTCTTCGGAAATACCACATAGTTCACATTATTACTTTTATCTAAGATTTAGGGAACGCTGAAAAGGGCGCGGGGGGGGGGGGGTATTTTTAGGGAGTCAATTTTTATTCCGTACAAATGAGCAATGGGGCCTGGGATTTATTCCGCTGTACCCTGCAATCCAAGGGGTGTTCCCTCCATTATAGGCCTTGCCATGGGCCCTGTAAGTAGATTAGGGCCCCAATGGGTATGTTTCTGAACACAGGACAAACGGGGTGAACGTCTTTCTATCTATTTTGGGGTGAACGTCTTCTTTCCTATGTATGCTGTACAAAAAAACTGTTTTTAAATTTAAAAAATTGAAAATCGTTGTTTTTTTCCTTTCTGCTTTGCTTAGATTTATTCAAATACTGTGGGGTCAAAATACGCAGTACACCCCTAGATGAATTTGTTAAGGGGTCTAGTTTTCAAAATGGGGTCATTTGAGGGGGTTACTTATCGTTTTGGCCGCTCAATGGCTCTATAAGTGTGCGATGGAACCTGGAATTTATTCAGTTGTACCCTGAAATCCAACGGGTATTCCTTTCATTGTAGGCCTAGCCATGTGTCCTGTAAGTAGATTAGGGCCACAATGGGTATGTTTCTGAACATGGGACAAACAGGGGTATCCATTTTGGGGTGAAAGTCTTCATTTATATGTGTGCTGTACAAAAAAACCAACTGTTTTTAAATTGACGCAATTGCCCAAAAAATGAAAATCGTAATTTTTTCATACTGCTTTGCTTAGATCTATTCAAAAACTGTAGGGTTAAAATACACAGTACACCCCTGATAACGCGTAAAGGGGTCTAGTTTTCAAAATGGGTTCATTTGTGGGAGTTCTCCGACTGCTCCTTTCATTTTGGGCTCCGTTGTGTATCCAGACATAAGATTAGGGCCACAATGGGTATATTTCTGAGCACAGGACAAACAAGGGTATCCATTTTGGGGTGGTGGAGTGCAAACAAAACTGATTCTTAAAACAATGGCAGCACTAAGCTTCAAATATACATAAGGCTCTAGTTCAGTCTTAAGACAATGATGATAGATTTGCATGATTGATTAGACAATAGAACAAAAGACTCTATAGACAATGGTGGCAGAATTACAAGACAATGGTGACATTATGTGCAGATATGAACATGGCCTCCAGCAAGTCTATAAGACTCAGTTACGCAATCCTTATAATTTATACAGTGAACAATCATGGCTATATAGATACAAGATGGAGGGCTGCAAATAGCAATTTATATTTGCACCACACATGAGTTACCACTGTTGTTTCTATATAATCTCTTTCAGTCCTGTATCAGCCAATATAACTGTTTATGTACATGTTGGTGTTTTTATGGAATCTTAATAAACTATGTTTTTAATGGTATATGCACATGGGCATGTTCTCCACCCGATTTTCTGACCCCCCCCCAAAAAAAAATCGTCCCAAAATGTGACGGAAGTAGAACCCATTTATTTGAATGGGTGTATGCACATACTGATAGTCCAAACAAGAGAAAAAAAGGCAGCATATCCTACTCTTGTCTGATTTTCAGACGAGAATAGTACACGTCAATGTGACTTCAGCACATCGGACAGCACACAGACAGAATGTTCGAATGCTGTCCGATGTGAGTTGTGACCAAGAATCTCGGGTGCAACTTTTTAATCACCTGTGTGCGTGTACCCTAAAATAAGGAATTTTTGCTGTGGTGTTTTTTTGACAATAGTTTCTATAACAACTATTTGCAGTAATATATAGGTTCATTTATGGTACAATCTATTCTTAAAACTGGCCTCACTAATGCTGAGCTCCAAACTGAAATTTCTTTTAAATAGTAGAAGTAGACATAGTATAACTACCGTAAGCATAACAAAAAGTAGATATACTGTAGCTATAACTAGAAATAGAAAGAAAATATTGACAGACATAATATGAAAATAATATATAAAAAGTAGAGATGAGCGAGTATACTCGCTAAGGCACATTACTCGAGCGAGTAGTGCCTTAGCCGAGAATCTGCCCGCTCGTCTCTAAAGATTCGGGGGCCGGCGCGGGTGACAGGCGAGTTGCGGCTGGGAGCGGGGGAGAGAGAGATCTCCCCTCCGTTCCTCCCCGCTCTCCCCCGCCGCTTCCCGCCGGCCCCCGAATCTTTAGAGACGAGCGGGGAGATACTCGGCTGAGGTACTACTCGCTCGAGTAATGTGCCTTAGCGAGTATACTCGCTCACCTCTATTAAAAAGGCTTTTTCTGGGAGTGCAAACACATACAAAAAAGTACCTATATGAATCTGAATGATTTCAATATGATGATCCCATGAAAAATAATTACTTCTTAATTTATTTGTCATTAGCATCATGTAGGCATAAAAATCAAACAGCAATCCACCTGTGTAAATAGGCAGTCGTTCCTATATGAAAAATACTACTATTTACCGTGAATGGAGGCGGTCAGGTGGGAATACCTGCAACAGATCTTTCTAATGTTTAATGCTTACACAGATAAGCCATTATATTAAAACAACTTGTAGGTGAAGGGAGCAACATAGAGAATTATCTTATCACAATAACACCTGTCAAGAAGTAGGATATATTAGGCAGCACTGAATTATCAGTTCTTGAGGTTGATTTGGTGGAGGCAGGAAAAATTGGCAAGTAGAAGGGTCTAAGTGACTCTGACAAGGGACAAATTGTGATGGCTGGACAACTGCTGTATGGAGTACAATAATAGAGTTTGCATTAAACAAGAGATCTACTATATTTTACTAGTTTTGTTTTTATTTCTTGGGGATTATTCTATAGCTGAATTACAGAGTATATGAGGTTAATTTCTTCTTCTTACACCCCCACAAATTTGACTCTGGAAGTAACCATTCCCACAACCGAATACAGAAATATACTGCTACAACTCAACCAGAAGTCACATGACCACACATTTTTATACACAGATCAACCATAAAATTAAAACCTAATGTTGTGTACAGAAAATTCTCCTCATTCCGCCAAAACAGGTCTGATCCATTGGCACATGAAGCCCACAAGAATTCTGAAGGTGTCCTGAAGTATCTCATAGCAAGACATTCGCAGTAGATTCTTTAAGTCTGGTAAGTTGCGAGGTAGGGCACCCATGAATCGGACATGTTTTTCCAATGCATCCCACAGATGCCCAATTGGATTGGGATCTAGGGAATTTGGAGGCCATGTCAATACCTTAAACTCTTTGTCATGTTTCTCAAAAAACCAAAAATATAACTTACATATTGTATAATGCAAAAAGTGACAGCATCCCTCCAGGTGTTAAGCAATCCAGATAGCCTTTTTTATCCAGCATGGCAGAAACAAGTAACGTTTTGACCCATGCTGAACAATGTCACAGCGAAAAAGATGAATGGCTGGTAATAAAAAGCTTTCATTTGACATATATTATTGACCTGGGGGGGAAAGAAGATGGAACTAACTCTTCAAGAACTACCTAAACTTGCTGACAGTGTTGATTGGCATTAAACAAGAACTAGGAGAGACATTAACTTCAAAAGGAATCTGTCAGCTAGAAAATGATGTCCAAACTGCAGGCAACATGTTATAGAGCAGGAGGAGCTGAGCAGATTGATATGTGGTTTTATGGGGAAATACTCAGTATAACTTGTATTTTATCCATTGATATCTCTGCACATTCTAAGCTGAACAGTCCAATGGGCGGTGCTATCAGTGCTTGACAGCAGTGTATGACTGTACATGCAGAGCAGCTGTCAATCACTGATAGGACCGCCCATTGGACTGTTCAGCTAAGAATTCAAAGAGATATAAATGAATAAAATACTGAATCTTTCCCTATAAAACTATATCAGTCTGCTCAGCTCCTCCTGCTCTATAACCTGCGGCCTGTAGTTTGGACAGCATGTTCCAGCTGACAGACTCATAGAATCATAGACTGGTACAGTTGGAAGGCACCTCCAGGTTCATCGGGTCCAACCCCCTGCTCAGTGCAGGATTTACTAAATCATCCCAGACAGATATTTGTCCAGTTTTTGTTTGAACACTTCGATTGATGAAGAAGTCACCACTTCCTGTGGTAACCTGTTCCACTCATTGATCACCCTCACTGTCAGAAAGTTTTTTTTAATATCCAATCTGTGTCTCCTCCCTTTCAGTTTCATGTCATTGCTTCTAGTCTTTCCTTGTACAAATGAGAATAGGGCTGATCCCTCTGCACTGTGACAGCCCCTCAGATATTTGTAGACAGCTATTAAGTCACAGCCTTCTTTTTGCAAGCTAAACATTCCCAGATCCTTTAACTGTTCCTCATAGGACATGATTTGTGGACCGCTCACCATCCTGGTAACTCTTCTCTGAACTTGCTCCAGTTTGTCTATGTCTTTTTTAAAGTGGGGTGCCCAGAACTGGGCGCAGTATTCCAGATGAGGTTTGACTAAGGAGACTCCCTTTAATGTTGACTAATTATCTGTTTTGAAAATTACTGAACAATTGAGGTCCAACATTTGCAACCTCTAATTGACTTTTGAAATTCAAAATGAAACAGGTGTATTAAAAAAAAGAAAAGCTAAACATTTTGCTTACAAAATGTACACTTTATTCATATAAAGACAGCAACTAAAATGCCTATATGTGTTAAAAAAGCATTTAATCTATAAGCCTTTAGATCAAATGCATCTGAATCCAGAGAAAACCAACATACAATTAGGCATGTCTAAACTTTTGACTGGTACTGCATACCATACAAAGTAATGCTGCATATTTATCCTCCTAACAATGGTATTTACATCACTGCTAGAATAAATTCATTTTAGAATAAATGTAGTTTCTTGAAAAATGTACAAGAAAAGAGCTAATTAAAAGGAATATCAATAATTATATATATATATATATATATATATATATATATATATATATATATATATAATTATTAGTAGAGATGAGCGAATCTACTCGGTTCGGGTGTTTTTGAACTCGAGCACCGTATTTTCCGAGTAACTCACTACTCGGACGAAAAGATTCGGGGGTCGCCGGGGGTGAGCGGGGGGTTGCAGAGGGGAGTGTGGGGGGGGGGGGAGAAAGAGAGCTCCCCCCTGTTCCCCACTGCTACCCCCCACTCCACCACGTCGCCCCCGCCCCCTGAATCTTTTCGTCCGAGTAGTGAGTAACTCGGAAAAAGCGGTGCTCGAGTTCAAAAACACCCGAACCGAGTAGATTCGCTCATCTCTAATTATTAGTTATTTAGTTACTGTGATAAGGCCATGCTTCCCAAGTTTCCTCTGCCTCAGTTATATAAACCTGGATCTATTAAAGAGCATGTATTTTGAATATTATAAAACAGTCTAAATGAGTCATCTGTACATCTTAAAAAAAGAACACAAAACACCTATTTTATAACTTTTCCCTTCTTTTTTCCTCCTCCCCAGCCAGTACTGAATTGTATTGGATTGTCTCGAAATGAGATGCGTTCTTTCCGCTGAGGTCCGTAATCATTTTTCTCTGGTACAAATACATTTCTATCTAAAGAATAAAAAAATACAAATATATCAACACATTCAAATAAAGAGACAGGTCTAAAAATTGGCATTTGTATCTTGAGTATTAATGCTGCAAAAGCAATCACTTCCAGGTGATGGCACTAATATAGGTAACACATTTTCAAGCATAGAGCCAAATGAGCTAAAACATATTCACTAAATAGAATCTAGGTATCTATTGACAGCAGGCCAGAAGGTAAATATTACGTATCAGACCATCTAATAACTGGCAATGCTTCATAAATAAGCTTTGTTTAAGCAAATAAACAACCCAAACAATCTCACATTTTGAGCAGGAGAAAAGTATTGATGGCAACCAACCACTAAATCTTGAAGAGACTCTCAGTATTCTGAAGTGAGATATGATTTGAGAATGAGAGATTATTGCAGGTGCCACATGGAGCTGATATTGATGACTTTTTGAATATATTTTACTGGATATCTATCTATGTGAAAAACAAGTTCCATCAATTCTTTCCCAAAGTTAAAAAAAATGTGAATACAACATGAAAGAGTGTTGAAGAATCACTAATGTCCAGAATTCAGGGACAAACTAGCACCACTCAGGGTCCAACCCTCTGTTAACCCTCTCCAAGTCTGTAAATCACAACAACCCAAACAAAACTGTTGGTTCATCAACACGTATGGATCTACTTGGTAGCTGAAATGTGAAAATCCTACTGTTGAAATGGAAATAATCTAGTAATAATGTAACAAAGACTTCCATTTAAGTAATTACTAATAATATCCTAGAAGGTGGCTCCAAGGCAAAACCTTACTTTAAAGACAGATGTCCAATAAAAAAGAAACATGTGTTTCTATCTCTAAGAATACGAGAGATAACACAAACTCGCACTGATACTTCAGAAGGCTTGTTCAGATGAACCTCTGAATAAGTTGGCCAATCAGCGGGTTTCCAGATGACAGGCCCCTACAGATCGACTATTGATGGCCTATCCTGCAAATAGACCATCAATGCTTTACAACTGGACAACCCATGTAATGCAAAGGAACAACGGTTACCTGTAGACATATTTGTACTATGCTATTTTATCAGGAATGTAACTATTTACTACATAAACTACATGTCAATGTAAAGATAGCTCTTTATATATCATGCAATTAGAATTTTAAAAGCTTACTATCTAAGTATAATACTTACTAGAAGATGTTCCAGAGCTTCCAGTTCTGACTTTTTCTTCTCTGTTCTGAGAAAATATACTGCCTGATTTCACAGACAACAGGTCTAAATCATCAGCTTCTTTGCTTAAAGGATCATTAGTCTGAAAGTTGTGATAGAATAAACAGTATTTACTATTCCAAATACATGGATCAGATCATACCAATAACCAGAAAAGACTACTCCTAAACCAAATAATTTAATGGATAGTCTAAGAAATGCTGAACTAAGATGTTCACTTTTCAAGTCAATTTTACAGCCATATATAGAATAATTCTACAAAAAAAATTCAGTAACTTTGTGAACCCATTATATTACTCACTCTGCTCGGGGCTTGAGTTACAGCCTGTAGTATAGTCCAGAGTGCCCAGTGTTGGAAATGGTCAACAGATTTACTGATACGCATATTCCTAAGGCTGCCTGTCCACAGGCGTTGCGATATCCCGTGGCGGAGATCCACCACGGGATAACTCCGGCCAGGAGCAGGAGCAGACAGGTGCAGGTAGGTGGATCTCCGCCTTCAGCCTATCCGACAGATAGACTGACCGCGGAGAATCGTGGTAACTTCGCAGCATGCTGCCAATTGCCAGCCGGGAGCGGAGAAACAGTGGGACAGGTAGATTTTCTTATACGCGGATGTGTACATCTTTACCTATCCAAGAATTTTGGTAAGGGCTACAATTCCTCACTATACAAATCCAATACATTATCGTGACATGCTAGCAAAACCCTCAACAGGCTGCATTTCCCATATAGACACTTATAGCATAAACAACTTCTGGCAGAGTATTGTAAAATCATGTTTTTTTTCCAAAGCTGTTCATCTCACACCATACACCCTGGAATATGTCAAGACAAGAGGCAAGGTCAGGTAAAGAATACAAATTACCAGAATAAGCTCTGCTCGGATACCGAACCAGCAAGGCGTGCTGAAACATTTAAAGGGATTGTATACAATTACAAAAACAAGTCTGCTTTCATTCAGACTCAGCCCTACTTTTGTCAGTGGGCTGTGTGTAGACCTGAAGCTTTGCCCCAGCAAGTGAAAATACTGAAGATTCCTAATGTTTCTGTAAAACTTTCAAATCAATCTATCCATTAAGTTGTATCCGACTTTCGGTGACTTCATAGACGGACATTCTCCATGCTTCCCTGTCAAGCACTGCTGGATGCACATATTGGTATACATTTTGATGGTGTCGAGCCACTGGAAGCGGAAATGCTTGGCCAGCTGAGACGTCTTCTGACAAAAACAGCTGGGAATCGGAATCAGGATAACTAGCTGATCGACAAACCTTCTGAAAAGTGTTGTCTCTGAGGGGATAGCCACTTTAATATTCTCTAATCAGCATCTTCATCTCTGGGCCAGAATAGAGACAAGTGTATCTCCATTCTGGAAGACCTGTCCATCCCTATACAGCACAGACAATCCATTGATTAAAATGATAACTGTGTAATGCCTAGATTTCTCTATGATGGAAATTTGAACATTTATTGCCAGATTTTCCCAGAAATTGCAGCTGATCAGTCCCAGGGTGGAAACATTTTGTGATCGGCTTATTGTCAAGGGCTCCTTCTAACAAGTAGGGATTGTCTAAAGTTGTTCATAATTTGCTCTTTACCTTCATTGTCTCCCTTAAGTGCACTAAGAATTCTCGCTAAGGCTGGTTTCAGACGAGCATATTGTAGCACGTCTGTAATACAGATCCGTATTATGTGTTACAGATGACATTACAGTTACAGATGAGCACCCAAGTGCTCGGGTCCGTGTTATTCAAGTCAAGCTTTTCAGAAAATTCGAGAGCTCTACTTGAGTAACGAACCCCATTGACTACAATGGGAGACTCGAGCATTTTTGCATGTGGGACGCTGGGTGCTGAGCTTTTTTTTTTCTTGGTTCGTGTTCTCTCTCTCTCTCTCTCTCTCTCTCTCTCTCTCTACCCTGCCTGCCAGCCCAAAAATTTGCCATTGACGCACGCGCTGCGTCACGGCAGGGAGGGGCCAAAACAGGCACATTACAGCAGGGAGGAGCCAAAAACTGGGGCAGGGTCTAAGATGGCGTGATGCTCGTTAGAGTAACGAGCACCATCGAGTACGCTAATACTCGAACGAGCATCAAGCTCGACAGAGTACGTTTGCTCAACTCTAATTACAGTAGGTCATCACTATTTGTTCAGTATTTGCCTCCAAATTTTTCATTTTCTACTGGAGAAATACTAATCTGTACTTAGCCAACAGTAAAGAACAGCAATATGGAGGCAAATATATTAAAAAAAACCATCTGTGTAAAATATGGCCATGTCAATAGATACATTGATTTACTGTACATTAGTTCCATATAGTGGTCTGCGCAACACAAACTAAATATGGAGCTAAAATCCATTTGTCTGAAAGCGGCCTAATGGGAATGCCACCATTGACATTTTCCAGTCATCCACCAGTTTTAAAGTTAGTAAGTTCATTTTAAAACCATAGCATCATAGTCAATGTTGGTTTCATATTCCTCTTTCAGTTTTTAATGTATGATGCAAAAGTTAAACTAAGCTTCACCGCTGTAGACCAACTGGTAATACGTATCCATAAGGTCCATGTTCAATAGATTTTGACTTTTCTCATACAGGTTTTCACTCAAATGTCTATAACATTATCAGAAATTTAGGAACATAATAACGCAAAATAATTGTAAAAACTTGAGCCACAAGAGGATGTAATATCTAACACTGACAAGGAAAGCATAACTAATTAGCATGGAAATTGTACCTTAGCGTTCTGGTTCTTGATGTAAACCATGCCAGCATCAACAGTAATCTACACAGTATATTACCAAACACCTTGTTGCAATTACGGATCTATTATTGATGGTTTGCCCTCTACGGTCGGTGCTATCAGAGACAGTTCTCTGGTATGTTTAACACATGGCCATTTATTATATGCAAATGTATTCAGGAGTATTTATTCTGAATATTTAGCGGCTGAGATAGAATCAGATAATAATCCCTAAGGGAAAAACACAGCATAATATCTTACCACAAGCTGGACACGTCCTCCATTCAGAACGTCATGCTTTAATTCAGGCAAGAAACGCTTACTGTAATAAAAGATCATAAAATGATACAAACTATAGATTTTTTCTTCTGCCAGGTACACAGAAGTAGGATCGCATATCAAATGCCTAATTTCTATATATACTTTCTTCCAAATATGAAATACTTGTGAAAGTGATGACTATGCAGACTTGTGGTCTACACGTGGTTTGTGGGAACTTGGATAAACCATCCAAGCTGTTTACACATGAAGTCCATGGCTACGGGGAGCGTATAAAACAAAGCAATATGGTTTTTAATAGTTAATTAAACTATTGTATTTATTTAATGTTGCATCTCTAGCAGCTGTCATTAAATTGGTTCGCAGTGCTGGTATAAATTGGTTCGCAGTGCTGGTCTCCATTGAAAAGTTTAGGCAAATAGTTTTGGCATAATTACTACATTTTGACCATTTTTTTAATGTCACCCTTCCTACAGCACAGGCTATGTTCACATTGTGTTTGGTGTCTTAGGCCACCTTCACACAGGCAGTAAACATTTCGCAGCATCTACAGTACAAGCCATGTGGAGGGGATTTCAGAAATCTCATTCACATAGATTGGAAACTTTCTGCAACTAATCCATAGCATTTTTTTAAAGCGTTGCTATGGAGAGCGCTTCCCCCCTGTCCACGAGTGGAGAATCATTGCGATTCTCCGCTCGCGGCCAGCAAATTGCAGCATGCTATGAATTTACCGCGATTCTCCGTGGTCAGCCTATCTGTCAGACAGGCTGACAGCGGAGATCCGTCTGCCAGCTCCTGCTCCCGGGCAGTGGTATCCGACGGTGAATCTCCGCCGTGGGATATCACAATGCCCGTGGACAGGCAGCCTAACTCTGGTGTTATTGGTGACAGGTGTTATTGGCTCCTCCATTTGGTAGTCAGCTACCTACATGGTGAGAGGAGGATGCATCTATATGCACTCCTCAGTCAGTAAGAAACGGCCATTTTCTGTGATTGTTTTTAATTTTTTATTTCTCCTTCTGTGATGCATTTATATTAGTGTAGGGACCCACTACAACGCAAGGAACCATGAAGTGGTTAGTGGGCTCATGTATCTTGGCCAACATCCAACCAATGCCTTGCATTTATTATCTATCATTCTCCTGCAGTGTGGCATTAAGACTTCAGGGGGAGCCCAGGGTGACAGTACCAATGTGGTTCACTGATGGAAATGCAGGGCAACCCGCCGAATTATCATGGCGTCATTAATAGGTTGCTGGTCTGCATGGTGAACTACATATATCAGAATGGTCTGGCACCCTGTATCCACTATGTGTGGAAGTGTACGCCAAGCACCCACCCCCCTCATTATCAGGAGGCAGTGTGAGTGGTTGTCTTATCGGTGTCCTGCACAGGTGTTATTGGCTCCTCCATTTGGCAGTCAGCTACCTGCATGGTGAGAGGAGGATGCATCTATTTGCACTCCTCACTCAGTAAGTAACGGGAATTTTCTGTAATTGTTTTTAATTTTTTATTTCCCCTTTGGCAGCCTAACTCTGACTTATATTGCAGGAAACACTCTCAGTATATATCCTCAGTATATTCATAGCATGTAATGGTCTGGAAATACGCGAAAGAGTCGGTGTGAACGCAGTCCGATTCCTTTCTTTCTCATATTATATGTTTTTAAGTGCTGGATTTGCTCAATAGGCTGGATTATTATCATTATTATAGTTACTATACTATATAACACACAACTATTATTTTGTTTGTGTTTCAAAGAGAAGGGCAACAGCAAAAATACTCATAGTGATCAATTAACTTATATGAGACTCTATATTCTGTATTAGCAATCAACTTGTAGAATAAGGCGGCCATTACCTCATTGGAGAATTAGTTAGATTTACATCTCCACATTGTGTATGAAGCCACTGATAAGTAAGTTCTCTGCTTCTTGCTAATGGCTCTGAAGGAAGTTCCCTTAAATGGCATAATTCTTCCTCTTTACCTAAGAAAAAGTTGTACGGGATATAATGAATTAAATACAGAATCCACATAAAACTAATCTGACAGGAAGACAATGACTATACTCACATGGTCCTCTTAGGCTCATGTGACATCTGTGTTAGGGCTTTCAGTCAGAATTCCATCTCTCCGTTCCATTTTTAAAGCAGAGAAACAGAAGAAATACACTAAACGTTTCCGTGTTTCCCCAATGATTTTAATGGGTGTTCACAAAAACAGACAGCAAAAGAAAAGCTTTCTTTTTGCATCCGCTCTGTTAGGTTTACGTTTTTCTAACTGAACAAATAGCCCAGAGTCTGCAATCCTAAATATGCTTGGGGCACACCTTTTACAAGGAATGCATTACCTATATTTTTGCTGATTAAATCGAAATCATGAAAAGTTTTTCTAATCTGTTCTTCTAATTGTAGATTTTTTTATGCTATTGTCTGTATATTGCCTTTGCTGCAAAAATATGCTTTACTTAAGAAATGCTTTACAGCAGCCTCATCGGTCATTCACACAATGGGCAGGAGGGGACCCATTGACTTCTATGGGAGTCTTTTCTGGACATGCTCTAGGACGTGTTCCCTATACTGCGCATGGTCCTCATGGCTCGCCGTCGGACATGCGCAGTACAGTTTTTTTTTTTAATCTCCTGCTTGATCCGCGGCACATCCGCAGTGTCAGCTGTGGACATGCCGTGGATTGGACGGCTCCAATTCACTTCAATGGAAGCCGTCAGTGTGGAATCCGCACAAAAATGGAACCTGCTGCGATTTATTTTCTGGACCAAGAGGTCCGCAAAACAAATCCACATGCTTAAATTAATTTGTGGACGCCCTATGCTTCCCTATAGGTGGCTTGAATTGCGGATCTCCCGGAAATCAAACACACCCGTGGACATGAGGCCTTAGTACGTAATTCATAGCTATTAGAGAGGAGCGAGCACCCAAATGCTCGGGTCCGCGTTATTCGAGTCGAGCTTTTCGTAAAGTTCAAGAGCTCTACTCGAGTAACGAACGCCATTGGCTACAATGGGAGACTCGAGCATTTTTGTATGTGGGACGCCGGGTCCCGAGTTTTTTTTTTCTTCTTGGTTCGTTTGTTCTCTCTCTTTCTTGTGGCGGGGGCAAACATGGCGTGATGCTCATTCGAGTAACGAGCACCATCGAGTACGGTAATACTCGAATGAGCATCAAGCTTGATGCTCATTCGAGTATTACCGTACTCGATGGTGCTCGTTACTCGAATGAGCATCAAGCTCGGCAGAGTACGTTTGCTCAACTCTAGTAGCTATATTATGTTACTATTATTTATTTTGTGTTATTGTACTAATGGCCATTTACCAATCAAATAAATGACTGATAAACAATGACGTTTCATACATTCTGTTGTGTGTGCATGTATTTCAAAAAGATCTATAATTTTTTTAAATTAGGAGTCTACTTACTGCTTCATGCTATGAAGAAATACTGTATATAAAATTTTTACTGTTTCACGTCTATGTTTTTTAAAGCTGCCTGGGAAAAACAATTTAACAGCCATTGCCTCAGAAGCATTAGCAACTGAGGAGAGATTGAGAAGCAGAACACTGAAATATCAGAAATAGAAACCCACATAGGAAAAAGCCAGTATTTGAGTAGTAATTACAGTAAACAAACGGTAAGATTTGAATCAAGTTATTTGAAAGCCCAAGTCGGAAAAACAAACTCCAGTTAGATGTAGAAACCGCTTCCCAAGATTTGTAAATGCATTTGTCCTGTGGGCAAGTAGCTACTCAAAACCAGCTGCCATGACAAAATCTTTTATCCAGTGCAAAAAATAAGCTATTGTTTATTGATCAATCGACAGATAAAGAAAAACAGAGAGATGGATATCTTGTGTGTGTTATAACCCAATGCCAATCTCCTAGATTGCTACCAGAACTGTTGGGGAGTCAGAGAGTGTATGCTAAAAAACATACAAGTAGCCAGTAATTCTGCCTAGCAAAGAACTTTAATACCATGGTCTTGTCGAGGATTAGAATGTGAGAACTGTCCTAGATTTCCAGAGGGAAACATATATGTGAATAATATTTTTCAGCATATAAGTTATTTATTCCACATAATTTTGTTAAATGTCTTAAAATTACTAAAAGTTATTTACTTTTGTAGCATACATTTTTAAAAAATCTGCTAAATGTTATACAAGACACATAATAAACATACACAATCTCTTCAATATTTAATATTCAAAACAATAGTTTTTGTTATGTTTTACTACTTTAACATAATAAAACACTTATTTTTAAAGTTTCTTTTTCCATCAAACCACTTAGGTGCCACAGTCAGCACTGACTGCGGCATTAGAAGGGTTAAACAACAGGGTTCCAAAGTCAATAAAAAGTGTAATTAGGTTCTGAGGTTTCATTGGATGAGCAAGTGTTCATCTAATCATTCCTTTGCTGGCAAAAAAGAGACCTGCATGTGTTATAATCAGAGAGCAAGAGTAGTGGCCCAGCGTTAGTGGGGCCCCTCATTAATGTTATATGTCTGTCTCGTGCCATTGTCCTGTCAGTGTCCTATGTTAAGTATGCATGTAAGTCATGTGTATTGCACCTCTGCAGGATTGAATAGGTTAATGTCTAGGTTATGTCTGGAAAATGATTAACTTTGTGTGTTGTGTGACTATATTTTAGGTATTTGTGTTTGCAAGGATGCTATGCAAGTCAGTTGGTACCATAGTAGTCTGTGGAAGTCAGTCTGCAAGAAAGGAGAGGACAGTTTAGCAAGAGTCTGAGAGTAAGCAAGTGAACCACTCAGGCACTGATCGGTCCCTGTGAGGAGAGAATGGGGGAAGCCGAGCGATTCTCTTCTGCTTGGCCTAGGCCAATCTACCCAGGATATGCCGGTGCCACCACTAAGCACTAAGTGAGAGAAGGACCGCTGCATGTCTGGAGAAAGGCACAAGTAATGTGACTGTTGACAAGTAGAGAGTAATAGAAAGAGAGAGAGAGAGTCGCTGCGAGCGGGATCGCACAGATAACTTGAACTGTGTATCGTCCAGAATACCCCGAGACTCCTCCCTGTCACACTACCTTATCTTGTTGTATCTGTGCCAAACTGCTGTTGGACTTTGCTAAAGTTACAGTAAATGGACACTACCGACTGTTCTGGTTTTCTCCAGAACATTTTCCCTGTGTGTGGACTACTTTATTCTATCGTCAAGATTCACCACAGAGGGCGGAATGGTGGTATCTCGTGTGATAAAGAGACTACAGGTAACCTCCGGTTACTTTTACCCTGTGAACTCCCCCAGCAGTAACTTGGTCGGGTCTCGAGCTAACCCCAAGGAAGAAGATGGTAGAGCCCCGTGACAAGACCTTTATCTACCCTGCTATCTCCTCGGCCGTGGGCCCACTCTTCGGACGCTGCACAAGCATGCCCTCTGATTGATAAAGTGTGTGTGGGAGGGGTGATAATATGGACCAAAGTCCATGTTACCCACTTCCCAGGGGTGATCGTTCTCCCTCCTTGCTCCTCCTGCTTTTTTCTGCATGGATGAAGTTACAGCTGCAAGTTTAAACTGCTCTATCTCCACCTAGAACAGAGCTGCCGATGCAGTTTTGGTGTTGTTGGAAAGCCAAGGCTCTTCACTTAACCTAAACTGCGGCTCTAGTCCCATTCTAGGTGGAGATACAGCTGTTAGAATAAAGCCTCCCCCCTTTCTGTCTGAACAATTCTCGGGGTAAACTGTAAGGTCCTTTTCTCCTAGCTGGAGCATCACTCAGGCAAAACTGTTTAGCAGGTAAAGGGGTATTTCAGCTGTAGCAAGTGATGGGATATCACGCTGTATACATTGCTGTATTGTCATTGGATGATGGAATAAAAAGGTCACTTTTTAACTACTAACCATTTAGAGTGCAATGCTTTGGCAGCTTCTGTTAGATACTGTTTGTAGCTGTAACCTGAAGCCAAATTTGAATGACAAGACCGTGAGTGACGATTATGGCTACATTAGATTTCCTGATATATAGAAGGAGCCACAGTGTTTGTACTCTTGTGATTAGTGTGGGCCCTTGCAGTTGGACTACCATGATCAGCCAGTAATTACACTGGTTCATTCTATGTTTTCTCAACAAATCATCTGGACAGGAGCTATTTCCCCCTTCAATGTAGTATATAGTAAGAGGTCAAGAGAACAGAGCATCTACATCAACCACAATGTTACCCTTATGTCTATGCTGCAGACACATGAGAGCTATATCTTCACTGCACAATCAGCAGCAGAAATCTATTCTCCCATACCCCCAAATGACCAAGGTGGTGTTTCTCTATCCTTAGAGGGCCACTCCAGCAAAAACATATTTTTTCATCTTTGCCTCCCTCACCTGATTGCCTGTCACATTCTGAAGGTCTCCTACTGCGGCCACTTCCATGGAGTGTAGACTCCTGTCTGATACTTATCAGCCACCATCTTTTGGTACAATATTTTACTTTCAATTTAAAATCAATCCCATAATGCATCAGTACAATATTTCCTAGAGGTTATACTTTTCGGTCTGCTGGGTGGAGAGTTTAATTATGGTTACCTTCTACATTCACTTAAATCCTAGAATGGTAGAGTTGGAAGGGACCTCCAGGGTCATCGGGTCCAACCTCTTACTAAGTGCAGGATTCACTAATTAGCTAAATAAGTTACAGATCATAAGAATACAGTCAGGAGGATGATCTGTGATTTCTTGTATTATTACTGTGTGACGGGAGCTGTATGATGATCATCAGTAACTGTTATAGGACTGCCTATGTCCCCTAGGCAATTTCTGTGGTAGGGTCCATATAATAGCATAACACAAACTGTGAAACTGACTAGTTTCAGAAAGCATAACCTCAAGTAAATCTGAGCTGGCAGAACTGAGATCACATGACCACTTGTGGAAAAAGAGGCCAGGAGTTTGAGATAGAAAGGAATAACTAACTAAAGGTAACATTAGTTCCCTTATACATACTGGGGGGATACCTACATAATGAATTTTTAAAAATCTCCGGAGTGGTCCTTTAACAAAATTAGTAAGACCTACACTAAACAAAACAAAAAAAATATTAAACAATAAATGTTACATTCCTCAATTACATGCAACAATAAGATAAATAAAGTTGGCAGGAATTCATTTTCTGGAAAAGTTCAGAAAAAAATTGACTGAATTCCAGTAATGGATAATCAATGCCATCAGGACATTTGGATGAATGCTCATTTAAATATTCCAACTTTATATAAAACAGGGACAGATTTTGTCATGATGTAAGGACAGGCGTGCAGGCACATATTTAAAATAACCGATGAATGGCTCGGTACACTGGTTTGGTGTATACATATCGTAATGTAAGAGATTAAAGATGAGCGAGCGTACTTCCTAAGGACAATTACTCAAGCGAGTATTGTCCTTAGCGATGAACCTGCCCGCTCGGAAGAAAAGATTCGGGTGCCGACGCGAGTGAGCGGTGAGTTGCGGCAGTGAGCAGAGGGGAACGGGGGGGAGAGAGGGAGAGAGAGATCTCCCTTCCGTTACCCCCTGCTCTCCCCCGCTGCTCCCCGCTGGCACCCGAATCTTTTCTTCCGAGCGTGCAGGTACTTGCTAAGGACAATGCTCGCTCGAGTAATTGTCCTTAGCAAGTACGCTCGCTCATCTTTATCAGTGATATAGTATCTTCACTTCTAGTGGTAATGGTACAGCAAAATAGATCAGAAAGAGAGAATGATACAGCTTTTCTCTTGAAAGCATTACCTTCTTCTATGGGATCAATTCCCAATTTACTTTTTAAAAAAATGAAGCATAACAGCAAGCTATAAACTAATTGCTGAGCCCTACACAGTTGCCAATCCATAAAAATTATTTTTACTTCCGGTTTCATATGGAATTTCCCACTTTGGTCTTTCCTTGAAAGGTATCATGCTTCATCAAAAAGTATCATGATTCATCAAGGATGGTCAGTGATATAAAATTAGAATTTGTGCTTTTTTATTGACTTTGACTTGCTTGCTGACTTTCACAAAGGGTGGGAAAACCAAAGCTGTCATTGGGACAGAAAGAGAATCAGTGGCTGAACGCAGACTGAAGATTACTAGATCTGATAGTATGTTGGCAGTCTGCAGACAGTAACAGAGGAAGAATTCCAAGTAAGTGAGCCAGTGTATTTAAAAATATGTGAGAAGGATGATCCGAGCCAATAGTAAACAAGGAAACTTAATTTCGAAGTGATATCACATCTGCTATATCCAGATGGACATCAAAGTAAACGGTATGTACACTTATAACAATCTATTGTAAACATTGATATCTGATTGGCTGCAAAACAGTAAACCAAACCAAATATTCCAATACTGTTTGTTTCCCATCACATGTGTTCAATATTTCAGCATATAAACATACTTGTCAGAAGAAGCCATCAAATGAATGTTTTAGTGTCCAAAACAATTATGGCTGAATAAGTTAATCTTTGCAACACAAACTGCAACCAACACTAACACTATGTATTTACCAGAAGCTTCATGCCTCAACTTGATCTCAGCTTTAGGCTGCTTTCACATGGGCGACAAAATCGTGAGATTTTGCCGTGATGCGATAGTGCGAGAAAACGCATGTATGTGAAGCCCATGCTTTCCAATGGGTTCCTTCACATTAGCGCTGTTTTCTCCAATGTTATCTTGTGAGATAAAAAAATTGTGACATGCACTATATTGCCGCAATTTGCAATTTTTTGTAGCCCACGTTTCCCTATGAAGCCTTCGTTTTTGTTGCATCGCACAAAGTATTTTAAAATAAGCTCTACCCTGAAGCTAAGCCTAGCTGCACTCCAAAAAATAGGGAATACTTACTTAAAAAGCTCAGTCCGAGTCCTCCTGCAGTCCTTGTTGACCCACAGAAGATCACTTCCTGGTTGCTGGATTCATAAATTCAGAAAGCGATGGCTCTAATTGGTTCAGCCAGCACTGCTCAGCCAATCACTGAATAAACCAATGCGTTGGCTGTGATTGGTTCATCCAGCGCTGCATTGATTGGCTGAGTGGCGGCCGAAGAACCAATTAACAGCCAGTGTGTTGTGCAGGTGGGATTTATGAATTGGCCAATCAATGCCATGGCTCAGCCAATTCATAAATCCCGCCTGCATAACACGCTGGCTGTTGATTGGTCCTTCGCCCGCGGTTCAGCCAATCAGTGCAGTGCTGATGAACCAATCACAGCCATCGCATCAGAGGAAGGATGACTCTTTTACTGTAAGAACCACAGAGGCTCTTGGAGAGAAGGATTCTATCCTTTGTTGGTCCTATCACTTTTTTTGGCTGGGTGGACACAGCCTATGCTGGACTTCTCTCATCAGAGGAACTGTATTGATTGCAAACAAGTGAATGCTTGGTCAAATGGTCATGGAATGAGTGAAGGAAAAAAGGAGCATCAGACCTTCCTCTGCTGGGTGGCACAACCCATAACTGCAAAATGAGGCCCATTTTAATAACTGCTGTAAGGTCCCCCCTTTCCTCGGTGTATGCCACTGTGTACAATTATCCTAGAAATCTTTCACATTGCATAAATTTCAAGGTCTTTTTATTTAAAGGGAAAATAAGCCCTTCTAAAGAGGTTTTCCCAGACCCTCACACATTTAGTTAACCCTTTCCAATCCACTGTCTGACCTCTGAAGACATTATGATTTACAGCTGTACAGCTCTGATGTTGGAAGACGTCCGTCGGGGTTCTCTTACTGTATATTGCCAGCCTCTCTGCTGTTGGAGCCTATCCAACGTGTCTCCTCATGCAGTACTGGCTTTAGCCAGCATATAGCGCTGTTGTATAATGGCAGAAAAAGAGTAAGCCCCCTAGAAAAACCAGGATACAAATTGTATTGGAAAGGGTTAAAGCCAGGGATTGTTTGAAAATACTACAAGAAGCATCCCACATCTGCCCCATTCTTCCTTCATTCCTGCATCATTGCTTCATGCCAGTATTTGTTATGGTACAGTAGTATCACCAATTATACACGTGATGAGTGCAGCTAATCACTGACCAGTGGTCACATGGGGACTGTTCTTTTTCAAGGCGTTTTTATTTATAGGAGTGCTGCTGTATAGAATATGTCTTAACATTATATGATGGGAATAACCTTTTAACAATAAGGTATATCAGATTCGTATAGGCTCAAATTATATTCTTGATACACAACCTTCAATTTTGTAAATGTTTCAAGAAATGTATGAGCAGCAGGGCAGCAAACAATTTTGTCCGATAGACTTTTTTTTCATAACAACATTAATAAACGCTGACTTAAGTAGAGCATGTTAATCTTATCAAAATGGCCTGGATACCCCAATTGTTGTTTGTATTACACAACAACCCTGTATGAATATCAGTTATTTTTCATTGGGTTGACAGTTTGTTTTGTGATTTGATATGGCGTAAGGGCAGCGTGAAGATTACATTTAGAGACTCTGCAACAGAGTAAACTGGAGGAAGAGGGGGTGGACAATACCACATCCAAAAATTTATTATATGGCAGTCCAACTTCAACATTTGCAAGGATGGAAATTATCTCATTCAGATTCCTCTAAGGCTGTACTGGAACATTTTCTGACAACAGATCAGTTACTTAAAGCTTCAGAGCAAATGTATTTAAGATACACTCTAAAAGATGGCCTATGCTCTATTTGATACATAAAATACATAAAAAGAAAGAGATATATTTGGTATCCAAAGCTGTACACGGGTAACATAAGTTTGGGACACACCATAGTTATCGGAGTTGTCAAAATCAGAAGGTTTTCGCAGATGGAGAGTTAAGAGCATAAGATGTATATTACAAATATTGGTAGAAGACCTCCTTAAAGCATTCTCTGCTTCAGAGGAAGAGTTTGATTTACCACACACCCAATTTTATAAGTATCTGCAACTTCGTAATGGCTTAATGCTGAGGGAACTTTTGTCAATGACCAATTTCCAGATTATAACTATGATGAAAGAGACAGAGTGATCCAGAGGGCTTATAACAAGATTATTCTAATACTTGCTGTCTTGGTTTCATGGTCCAGTACCTTTGGGGCTTAAAGCAAAATGGGAAAAAGATCTTGGTCCATTGGAAGATGGTGAAAGATACTGGAAAGAATTCCTCAGCTTTCAGTCAGTGAAGCTCATAGGATCTCATACTTATTTGATACAGAACACCACTCTTCCTATATAACATTAGCCTTAGAGAATCTTTTTTCTTGTAATACGCTTTCTGCTGATCTCCTACGTATGATGTGGACATGCTGTAGGTTAACAAGATTCGGGAAGGGAAATTTATTTCAAATTTTGCATATAATATAACATTCCCATTAATAGCTTATGTATATATACTCAGTTATGTGGAATATTTGCCCTCTTCAGAATGTACAAAATTGGTAGTAGCTAGAATATTGTACCTAGCACAAAACTTGGTAGCTCAAAAAGTAAAAATAGTCAATATATGTCTATGTATGTAATTTTGTTTACAACTGTTAAATGCAGAATATATGTATTTACCAACATATTGTATAAAATATGATGGTTTATATATTGTGATGCACTTTATTTATTTCGGATTTGTAATGAGGGGAGTCTGAGAGGGAGGTAGGTTGGGTTCAGGGCAGGTTAAGCTGCATTTGAGATTTCATGATTTGGTGTATTTATTAAAATTTCAATAAAAATACTTAATTAAATTTGTTCCCAAGGCTGCTGAGAAAAGGAATGTAGTTTATTACAAGGTCACTACATCCCTAAGTGCCAGTCAAGTCTTTTCCTCCAGTAATTTAACTTGCACTTTCACCCTGAAGACATGTTTAAACAACACTTTAATTGATGACTAAGTGTGTGGCTGCCCAATAGGACTTATCCTCTTACATAAGATCATCAATGAGATAAATACTCACAGTGTAGAGTCTATATAACCGGTCTGGCTTAAAACAGGTGATTTATAGTAGGACACATTGAGCAGTAGAAAATCTGTGATGGTTATTGAAACAAGATTATAGAAACATGAAATATACACATTTTAGTGTTATATGCATAAGAATATTACGCTATAGTCTGTTAAAGATGGCAGGTGGGTCCTCAGAATCATCTACTCTGGTGGGACCAATGAATCCCAGTCTGACACTAAACTGCAGGTCTTTTGATCTTGCTATAAAAATCTCATTGAATATAACACTAAAGGAACACAGGAGGCGTATGTAAGCATAATAGAGAGCCAAACCCTAAAATATATCACAAACAACAAGTAAAAATCTGAAAAAATTGACACTTGAAGAACACTCCAGAAGTAAGTATAGACCCACAGAACCATCCCAAATTGTGTACCATCATCGGATGTGTTACACAAAAATACAAAGTCAGTAAAAGCCCATTTAGATGGGACGAGTGTGACCTTACTACACAGGCAAATAGGATCTCATTATTAACCCTTTTGGGACCCACCAATTGCTTGCATGTTTTAAACACCAGCTGAACTGATGAAGGGGTTATCCCCGAAACGCGTTTTCATAAGATGATCACGTACTTTATTAAATAAAAGGAGAGGTTTTCCACACCTTTGGTCACTTCCTATTTGCTTTAACCTGGAGTGTTGCGCCTTCTCCATTGACAGTTTTTAGTCCTATTCTCTTTTCACCTCTACATGGCTTTCCCTTTATTCTGTTATGTTTGTAATACAAACATGTAGAAATAAAAAGATGTATATAAAAAATGAAAGTGTTTCTACTTGTATTCCCTCAGCCAACATTAAAATGGGTTCTTTGTAACCTGAAAAATGTGGTTAAAGGCAGAGGTTGTGACAGCAAAACAAACACACCTGGTATATCCTCAGCCGTTCCAGCATCACTGCTTCATGGTACCACCATTCTTTGTTACTAGTCCTGTAATAATGCAATCACTGGCCTCATCAGGGATGTAGTCGTCACGTGTAGGTAGTCAGCACATTATCACAGCAAGACCACTAACAAAGACTGGAGAGGTGGGTGATATACATGGTCACATGTAAAGTCTTCCTGTCATTTCCTCATAAACCATTATTTAGCCAGTCTTTGGGGATTAAAAAGCCCTTTAAAAAAGAAAGTCATTTTTTCAACATATATTAAAATTATATATATATCTCAAAAAAGTAGGGCTACAGCTACAGGGAGTGCTGAGGTAGCATTTTCACCCAGAGTCTTAAGCTTGTGGGGGCTTAAAGGTCAATCTTCTATATGAAAAGACAACAGTACTATCAATGGTACATTAGAAATCTGGCTCATGCAATAAAGCTGTTGTCACTATAGCCAACCTGTTGAGTTATAGTTATGTGTAGAGATGAGTGAGTATTCGGGGACCAGCGGGGGGCGGGGAGCGGTGGGGGAGAGCGGGGAGGAACAGAGGGGAGTTCTCTCTCTCCCTCTCTCCCAACCCCAACCCCCCCGCAACTCACCTGTCACCCGAATCTTTAGAGACGAGCGGGGAGATACTCGGCTAGGGCACTACTCGCTCGAGTAATGTGCCTTAGCGAGTATACTCGCTCATCTCTAATTATGTGTTCAGATGCCATCAAGAAGACATTTCTGTCCTGGAATTTTGATGTTAAGAAGCACAAAATGTACCAAGTAATGGGCTTGTTGCATATAAAAGCTGGAAACATGAAATATGAACATCTACAGCAACCTCTTTTGTCTAGACAGAATACCTGAGCCAGTAAGGCCTCATTCACACAGTAACATTTTGCTGTGGATTCCATGCCCAAACCCTGCTGCACAATTTTAACAAATCTAATGAATGCTATGACAATTTGCTCTACAGCCCATGCAGTGCAGCTTTTTGCTTTCCATGGATTTTGAAATTCATGTTGCTAAAAAAAAAAAAGAATAGATATGTTAGTTCTTGGCGTGGAAACTGCGCTGGGCAGCCATGTGCAGATTTGCCCCACTGACTGGGGTAAATCTGTGTGTATCCGCATGAAAATCTGCAGCAGAACTCTGAGGCTGGGCCTTGGAGTCGTGTAGGCGATGAAATTGTCAGATCCACGGTGCGTTTTTCCTGACGATTAAACGGCTGTGTGAATATATATATATATAATCAGCCTGAAAGGAAGTCCTGGATGTCTGCCTCATGATGCTGTGACCCTTTTCTGTGTGTTGGATGTTTCAGAGGTAGCACAGTAGCACTCTGCAGTCTTGCGCACAGTGATGAGTATACATGGTCTGTCCTCATCTTTTTATTGCCAGTGTTATATATATATATATATATATATATACACACACACACACTCACACACACATATGTATACATACACACACGTATGTCTGTTTTCCGTTCGTCTCCAATAAACAAATAAACAAGTCCTACTTTGAGTTCATTAGACTTGGAAATATTGTATATTCCTGTTCAGACAAGTTTATTTTAAATGTAAAAATCTACTTCCAATACCTTTTGAGGTGGGGAAGGAAACTTGGCTAAAGAGCAGGAGTCATGCCTATTATCTGCAGCTCTCAAGGGTATCATGTAATCTGAGGTCACAATCGAGGCAACAGAAGCAATGTCACAATATCAGAGAATGGGCCAATTCAGGGCTCCCCTGGACAGAATGAAAGGTCAGGTCTTAAGGCACATAATTGTATTAAAAAAACAGCTCTGTGCACACTTTTAGAAATGTCATCTGAACAAACAAGACAGGGTCATCTGTAGGTTAAATTAGATCAAACTATTGCCTTGTAAAGGTTTGGGGCAATCCATTAAAAGTCTCAACAAAATAGTAACATTTTAAGACTAGTTAATTCTACCAAAACATTGTAGGATCCAGTTGTGTACAAACTGAAAATACTATTTATTGGATTAAAACAGATGCTAGAATCAGACAAAAAACATCAACATTTTTGTAATTTGTTTTCAATTTACAATATACATTTCATAAAGGACTGTAATTTACAATAACAATTTACCTATAAAACCACTTATTTCTAAAAACCAGAATTTTACAACTGTTTTAGGGCCTAATCACACGGGCGCATCAGCGCCCGTGTGACTCAGCCCTTACTGCAGGAAGAAGACGGCCGTACTTCAGGACGGATGACTCCCCGCAGCGCTGAAGAAAGAACACATGACAGGCAATGAAGCCGGTCACATGTTCTTTCTTCCGGCGCTGCAGAGAGACGTCCGTCCTGAAATGCGGCGGTCTTCTTCCAGCAGTAACACGGGCGTCGATGTGCCCGTGTGACTAAGCCCCTAAATGAGAAATTGTATACACTGAAAAATTAAAGAAAATTCTAAGGTCCCCATCACAAATGTCTAGCGATTCAGTTTTGTTTCCCTTTAGCGTGGTATTGAAATGTTCGAGGGAAACTGATGCTAGAGCTGATCCCATGCTTTTCTATAAAAGCAGGTTTGGTGTCTGATGCTAGACCCTTACATGTCACTTATTGTGTCAGACTTAAATTTGTCATCAGTTGTGTCTGGCTTATCGTTCGTATTCCCACAATCCAGCGAGAATCTAAATTATCATTCACTGTAAATATATGCAGCAACTGAATGACAAGAGAGAACTTAATCATTTCTCGTTCAGTTTGTGCATGCAAAAAACTCAACAATGCATTGTTCTGTGTGAACAGGCAGTTGTTCACTTATGAACGATTGCTTGCTTACTGTGAATGCAGGTGGGTGGGTTAGAATGGTGCCCGGTACGCTCCGCTTTCATTCAGTCAGCAATGCTAGTTCCTGAGCAAAATGATTATCTCTGCAACGACCTGTCGGCATCTGTTACGGGTTATCCTGTGTAAAAGCACCCTTAGAGCTAAAAATGACTAGCCAAACGCAACTAATACATGAGAAGCAGGCTCAGGAGATAGTATTGTAAAATTACTCTAAAACGGTTGTCTAAAATCGGTCAGTACTTCTAACGAGTTATATTAGAAACGGATTTTCACTTGTCAAAACTGTCCAAACTTTTGTTCAATGTATATCAAAATATTAATGACCACCTGTCCGTCCGTGAGTTAGTGAGTTGCATGCTACGCCCCTGATCACATGACAGTGACGTCATCACTGGTCCTTCATCCCTGTGCAGATTACGGGCGGACTACATCCCCTACAAACTCACGCAGCCTCAGTTGCTATGGAATACTAATGAACACCTGTCTGTAAGTGAGTGACTGTGTGAGTTACATGTGAAGATGCCACCGTCATGTGATTAGTCACCAGGGCTCTGAACTTTATTAAAACCCTGCAGAGCCGGACAGCAGCCATGTGCTTACAGGACCTGTAATGATGTCACCGTCATGTGATCAGTCACCTGCGTGGGAGCCGTCTGGGGTCACATGACCAGGGGGTGATAAGTGTGTGCAGGACTATGCTGTGCTGCTTTTCATCCCTGTTGTATGAGGAATGTATGTAGCAGAGCTGTATGTGATGTACATGAAGCAGTGCTGTGTGTGTGTGACGTGCATGTAGCAAAGCTATGTGGTGCATTGCGCCACGAGAAACACTGGTACTATAATTTCCTAATAATTACTAGTCATTTATTAAAAACTAATCATCAGTACTGACCTGCACAGATCTTGTAGTGTGATTTAATTCCTATACATTTACAGCATTGCATTAAGATGTCACCATGTCATATGTCATCGACATCAGCCAATCACTACTAAGTACTGCGGGATCTACCGTAGTAAAGTAATCCTGCCCCAACGATCGCTGTGATTGTTTAGTCAACATTTCAGAGGAAAAAAAAAGCTGTTTTATTTGTAGCCCACACTTTAGCTGTCATTTTAGAGTCAGAGTGGCATTTAAAGCAGCAGCTTTTCATTGAGTGTGCCATCACAGCAGATTTCAACAGAAAACACAATTGTTCATCATTGATCCCCCCCATCATCTTTGTATCAGTAGCCCCTAATGATTACTGATCAGTCAATCAATTTTCTCCCCGTGATAAACTTTCTGTGATCACCTCTGTAGCTCGCTCGTATACAAGTTGTAGTACGCACTTTGTAATATGCTTTACATTTACAGTATATAATTTATGTATCAGTACAGTAGGTAACTTTTAGTATATATTTTGAATCCCGGTGAGTAATATCTAGTACACAATTTGTACACCATGTCATATTTAATATACAATTTCAACACCTTAACTTAGAGAAAATAGTTTTAGACAATATTGATACACCATAGGCTGCTCTCACACAGCCTGCTTTTTACAGCGTTTAGCGCGGCGTTTCAAACAAATGTTTGTCTTGGAATATAGCAACACAGAAACACTTCCTATGATAAAACTTTTTATTATGCAAAAGTAGTAAAGAAAAAAATCTATTTAAATTTGGTATCATCATTAGTTTGACAATCCGTAGAATAAAGTTTAGCATATTATTTATACTACACAGTAAACAATGCAAAAATAAATCCCCAAAAACAAGGACCAAATTGCAGTTTTTGTGCATCCCCCTCAAAAAGATTAATAAAAGGTATTCAATACATGAAATACTTCAAAACGGTTCCTATAGAAACTACAACTTGTACTGCAACATACAAAGTATCATATGAACGGGTCAGATTCCACATGCGGAACATCTGCACTTATTCGCAGAAAGTAATTGCGAATTATCGTGGAAGATCGTCGGATGCAATAATTTTTCTGCACAGAAGTACGCATATGCACAGCGGAAGAAAGATCTCTCTTCTCCCCAGCCAGCATTCCGGCTTTTCAATCTATTTTCCTATGAAGTAGTGAGCATTTCCGCTGGTCATAAGCAATGTTTATTGCGTAAGAGCGACAGAATCCTCACATCCATTGACTTCAATGGGGGCCGTCCGTGTAGAATTCGCGCTAAAATAGAGCATGCTGCAACTTTTTTTCCGCTTGCGGAATACGCAATTTGTATCATGAGCTTGCATGCCTTTCAATGCTCGTATTTACTGTAAGAAAGAAAAACAATCAGGAAAGCCTCCCTAGGATGCTTCCTGTGTAAACACTTAGGCCGCCTGCAGACAGCCGGGACCCGACCCGAGCCCCTACAGGGACCAGTGCGGCGCTCACCTCTCCCGGGGCTCTGACTCTGTGATGTCTCGGCTGCCGGCCAGCCGGCGTATGCGCAGGGTGGAGCAGGCGGCCCGGGGGTGACATTTCTGTTCGGGCCTCTGCGAGACCCTCACAGAAATAGAGCATGCCGCGATTTGTTTTCCGCATGCATTTTCACGCGGACAAATCGAGGATGTCTGCATAGGATTGCGTATTGTAATGCAATCCTTTGCAGGCGGGTATGGGGATAAATTCTGTGGAAAATCCCGTAGAATTTCCGCCTGTGTGCAGGGGGCCTTAGACAGTGCAGCAACAACACATTCTGTGTCATGTATACCTGCAAGGACAAGATGGATGGCCTTATATTCACATGGCCTTAGCAGCACACCCATCCCAGTACAAAGAACCAGTACAGAAACCTTAAAGCCAAATTATATCCTGGACCATAATAGGTACATAGGAGGGGTTGATCTCTTGGATCCAATACTGAGGCCGTACAAACGGGCTGTGGACATCATACAGCTGACACTGTATAATACTTACATGCTACATTGATGTGCAGGACACAGTGGGACATTTCTTATGCTACAAGAAATGGTTATCAAAGCCCTAATATTTGGTGACCAGAAAGGAGGTACCCCAGTACTTCTGGGAATGAAGCCACAGTTTCCCAGTTAAGTGCCCCACATTGGTAAGAAGGAAATGTCCCAAAGAAAAGGAACAGAGTGTATTCTAGAAGGAGAAAAAACAGGATACCATTCATTATTGTGAAACCTAGCCTATGCATAAAGGACTGCTTCAAAACACACCACATATCCATCACTGGGAAGACCACCGTAACAAACTGTGTTGTGATTATCTCGAGTGGCACACTGTATGGTGATTAATGCTAAAAGTCTACCCAATAAGGTTGATGAACTGGAAGTAATAAAGTCTGAGGAAAACTATGACATAGTGGGAATAACGAAGACCTGGGTGGATCAAAGCTGTGAATGGGCGGTAAACTTACAGTTACAGTATGTTCAGAAAAGATCATAAAAACTAGAAAGGAGTAGGGTTTGTCTTTATGTAAAGTCCTGTTTAAAGCCCACACTATGTGAAGATATATGTGAGGAAGATGAATGTGGAGTCTCTATGGTTTGAGATACATGGAAGGAAAAGCAATAATAAAACCCTCATAGGGGCTTGCTATAGGTCACCAAATATAACAAAATCCATTACTGAGGCAAACACATGAAGCAGCAAATGACAATGAGGAAATTATGATATGGGCAGGGGGAGACTTAAACTATCTGGATGTAAACCGCGAAGCTGAATACTGAGGATCTTGTAACAAATCTCTCTCAATAACTAAAGCTAATTACCTTAGGACCCAACTAGAAGAATGGCCATTTTGGACTCAATATTTACCAACAGACCTGACAGAATAATAGGAGTACAGGTTGGCGGGCGCCTGGGAAATAGTGACCATAATATAATAAATTCCCACTTGTTTTTAAATGGGGTATTTTATCAGGGAGCTACAAAAACACTAAACTTTGGAAAGTCAATCTTCAATTAGCTTATAGATGCCCTTAACCTTATTTACTAGGACAAGGTTGTCAAAAATAAGTGTACAGACAGTAATGGGAAATGTTTAAAAGCATCTTAGATGCTTATTGTGAGCGATTCATATTTTACAGAAAAAAAGAGTTAGAAATAGGAGAAAACCAATGTGGCTTAATAAGGATGTAAAGGGGGCAGTGAATAACAAGAAGAAAGTGTTTAACTACTAAAACAAGAAGCCAGTGAAGATCCATTAAAAACTAGAGATGAGCGAGCACCAAAATGCTCGGGTGCTCGTTACTCGGAACGAAATTCCCGCGATGCTCGAGGGTTCGTTTCGAGTAACGAACCCCATTAAAGTCAATGGGCGACCGGAGCATTTTTGTATTTCGCCGATGCTCGCTAAGGTTTTCATGTGTGAAAATCTGGGCAATTTAAGAAAGTGATGGGAACAACACAGCAACGGATAGGGCAGGCGAGGGGCTACATGTTGGGCTGCATCTCAAGTTCCCAGGTCCCACTATTAAGCCACAATAGCGGCAAGAGTGGGCCCCCCCCCCCGCACTGTCAGCGTAAAGATCGTTCTCCTCTGCCATAGCTGTAACAGCTGTAGCAGAGAAGAACGATGTTTGCCCATTGAATTCAATGGAGCGGCAATACAGCAATGGGCTGCCGGCGTGCGCGGGGTGAATTGTCGGGAAGGGGTTAAATATATAACCCCTTCCCTGCAATTCATCCAGAAATGTGTAAAAATAAAAATATATACCGGCGTATAAGGCAACGGGGCGTATAAGACGACCCCCCAACTGTCACCTTATACGCCGGCAATACAGTGGAGCAAAGAATAAAAAGCATTACTTACTTCTTCAGACGATCTGCGGCGCTCCTGCAGGCTGTCGCTCCCTCCTGGTTCCCAGCAGACTATTGCTTTCTCTACGAAAGGCTTGAAATCCCCGCCTCCAGAACCACAGCCAATCACAGCCATTCAATGACATCATTGTCATTGGCTGTGATTGGCTGAAGGCACATGTCTTTCTGGAGGCAGGGATTTAAAGCCTTTCGTAGAGAAAGCAATAGTCTGCCGTGGACCAGGAGGGAGCGACATCCTGCAACAGCGCCGCAGAACGTCAGAAGAAGTAGGTAATGATTTTTATTCTTTGCTCCGCTATATTACCGGCGTATAAGGTGACAGTTGGGGGGTCGTCTTATACGCCGGTATATATTTTTATTTTTACACATTTCTGGATGAATTGCAGGGAAGGGGTTATATATTTAACCCCTTCCCGACAATTCACCCAGCGCACGCCGGCAGCCCATTGCTTTCAATGGAGCGGCTGTATTGCCGATCCATTGAATTCAATGGGCAAACATCGTTCTTCTCTGCCACAGCTGTTACAGCTGTGGCAGAAAAGAAGGATTTGTCTTCTATATGTTCTCAATGGGGTCGGCGCTGCTGCCGCCGGCCCCATTGAGCGCATATACAGAAGATTTATGGCCTTTAGAAGGACCGTTGGGGTTCTTGAAGCCTATAATAACTCCTAACACTCTCCCTATAGCAGCTCCAACACGATAGCACTTTCCCTGAACTAATGTCAGAATGCATCCGTAGCGAGCCGCGGGAGGGGCAGATTTCAATACTCGGGTGACACCTAATCTCGCCAGCCACTCACAGCAGGGGGGTGGTATAGGGCTTGAACGTTGCAGGGGGAAGTTGTAATGCCTTCCCTGTCTTTCTATTGGCCAGAAAAGCGCGCTAACGTCTCAGAGATACAAGTGAAAGTAACCCGAACACCACGTGGTACTCGTTAAGAGTAACGAGCATCCCGAACACCCTAATATTCGCCCGAGCATCAAGCTCGGACGAGTACGTTCGCTCATCTCTATTAAAAACCTATAAGGAAAAAAAAAAATTTCATAAAAAGCAGATAAAAGCAGCAAACGTGGAGACAAATTCATTGCCAAAGACAGTAAAACTAACCCTAAACTGTTCTTAAATTATATTAATAGTAAAGAGATTAATATTAAAACTGTTGGCCCTTTTAATAAATAATGTAGAAAATAGAGAGTGATGAGGAGAAAGCAAATCTATTAAATAGTTTTTTCTCCAGTGTATTTAGAGAGGAAAAGAAAATATCAGATTAGATGCAGAGTGATAAAGTAAACTTGCCACTAAATCTCTCCAGTTTAACCCAGGATGAAGGGCAGAGCTGGCATAAAATTATTAAAGTAGATAAATCCCTGGGTCCTGATAGCATAGAACCCCGGGATCTACGAAACGTGATAGGCAGACCATTGTTTCTTATATTTAAAGACTCTGAAGTGACTAGGTCTGTTCCACTAGATTGGCGTATAACCAAAAAAGGGTCAAAAAGCGGGCCTGGAAAGTACAAGCTGGTCTTACTTCTATTGTGGGCAAAATGTTTGAGGGGTTTTCAAGAAATGCTATCCTAGAGGATCTCAAGTAAAATAGCTGTATAACATATCGGCAGGGGTTTTTGAGGGGTCTCTTCTGTCAAATCAATCTGATCATCTTCTACGAGGAGGTAAGCTCTAGATTGGACCAGTCAGAGTCTTGTATATCTAGACTTTTTCAAAGCGTTTAATACTGTATTTGGTTTGGGTGAGAATGTGTGTAAGTGGGTAAGTACCTGGCTCAATGATAGAAAGCAGAGGATGGTTACTAATGGTACATACTCTGATTGGGTCACCAGTGGGGTACCACAGGAGTCCATACTGGGCCCTATTCTTTTTCATAGATTTATAAATGCCCTGGTAGTAGGGTTGCACAGTAAAATATCAATATTTGCAAATGATACAAAGTATTACATTTGGCAAAGTAATTAACACGAGAGAACAGAATGTGATTGTAAATGAATCTGGATAATTAGGGGGACATGTCTTTTTTCAGCCTATCATCTTTCTTATGTTTTTACACCTCAAAACCTCTGTATTACTAAAAAGCTGCCTGAGAAAGATCCTAATACTAAGGACCAATGTCCACACGTGGGTTTGAATTGTGGAATCCGTGCAGAAGATCCACAGTTCAAGCCGCCCATCGGGAGCCGTAGGCATCCGCACTTGAATTTACACATGCAGATTTGTTTTCCGGATTCCACAGGTGTAAAAAATTGCAGCATTCTCCATTTTAGTGCGGTTCGAGCACAGACGGCTTCCATTGAAGTCAATGGAAGCTGTCCAACCTGTGGCCCATCTGCAATTGACATTGCAGTTGACGAAGATAGCCAAATACCAGTGTTTGGCTAAATCCTGCAGACCCCTTGGAGAGGCACTGTGCATGTGCAACCATGCTCTATTCAATCTCTTCCTCACTGCGGGGGTGCAGAGTTCACAGTAAGGAGGAAAGGGAAACACAGAACCCCAGGGACTGGTGGGTGTCTCAGCGCTGAAATCACCACCCATCAGAGTATGTTCTATGATGTCAAATTAAAAGGATAGGTGATAAAAGTCATGAGAGGGATTGAATGCTAGTAGAGATGAGCAAGCGTACAAATTACTCGAGCGAGTATTGCCTTTTTCGAGTACCTGCCCGCTCGTCTCAAAAGATTCGGGTGCCGGCAGGGAGATCTCTCTCTCCCCTGCCCGCTCACTCCCGCAGGGCAGAGTGAGCATGGGGGAACAGGGGGGGAGAGAGATCTCCCCCCCCGTTCCTCCCCGCTCTCCCCTGCCGCTCCCCGCCGGGGCACCCGAATCTTTTGAGACGAGCGGGCATGTATTTGAAAAAGGCAATACTCGCTCGAGTAATTTGCCTTAGCGAGTACGCTTGCTCATCTCTAAATGCTAGTTCAAGACTAAAGAGGCACCGATTTTATTGTGCAGTCTCTGGTGGAATATTGCATTGCTGTCCTCATAAGGGCAAGATTGCCATAAATAAAGGTAATATCTAAAAGGTGACATGTAATAACATGTACATTCAATGTGCCCTTTCCATGCAGTTAAGCACACCATCCAATTTATCATAGGAAGTTTATAAACTTGTCTGACACTACCTGACTGCTAGCAAACAAGAAAATGACAGGTTGGTCTAACCAAGAGTCTTTTTGATTTTCTTTAAAGGGGCTGTAACTCTAAAGGGTGCATACATTTCTATTAAAATACTACTCTCATGAGTTTTTGTTAGGCTGGTATGAAACTCTATTTAGGCTCTTTTCACACTGCTTTAATGGCTTTTGTTAAACTTATGCACCAGGAAAAGCTCTTGATGTATATGTTTAACAAAGGCCAAGATAAATGCCTAACAGTGGCATCTGAAGCACATAGGATATAATAGCAGTCTGTAAAAAAATGTATCCGTTAAATCTATGCCTTTATAGCCTATAGGCGATTGTTAGACATCCATTCAAAGAATCCATAAGCTATAATGGTATGTCATTGGAGATGAGCCAGTATACTCGCTAAAGCACATTACTTGAGCGAGTAGTGCCTTATCCGAGTATCTCCCCGCTTGTCTCTAAAGATTCAGGGGGCCGGTGCGGGTGACAGGTGAGTTACGGCGGGGAGCAGGGGGGAGAGAGGGAGAGATTTCCCCTCTGTTCCTCCCCGCTCTCCACCGCCGCTCCCTGGCCCCCGCCGGCCCCCGAATCTTTAGTGACGAGCGGGGAGATACTCGGATAAGGCACTACTCGCTCGAGTAATGTGCCTTAGCGAGTATACTCGCTCATCTCTATATGTCATGAAAAGCTATTGAAAAGCTCATGATGTGTCTGTCAAAAGAATGCCGATAACGGATGCCATAGAACATTATGGTATTTGCTTAATATTTACGTTTTTCCAGGACGCATTTGGATAAAATGGCGCAGTCTACAGCGCTAGCCCACTCACAATGAAAAAAATTCTACATCCTCAACAGATAATGCGCAAAGGAGCTCTGTTTGGTGAACAGCAACCTTTAAATCTGCTTAATGGGCATATTTTAAACAGATCACAAAAATGCAGTGTGAGAGAAGGATTAATCTTCTCACACTAAGAAAAAGAAACAATACATGATGAATATTTTGAGATTAGGGGCTCCTGCTCACGGTCATCATCCGCACCGCGAATCCACAACAAATACCACCCATTACTTACTATGGATATCCGCTGTTTCCTCCACACAGGCGGAAATCAATTGCGATTTCTGCTTGCGGAGAAAAAAAAAATCGCAGCATGCTCCATTTTTGTGCAGATTCTGCACAGACAGCTTCCATTTAAGTCAGTGGAAGCCGTCCGTTCCGCGCCCCGTCTGCAGTGAACATTGTACTAGGTGATGACGTGGGGTAAAAAAATTGGAAAAAAAATCTGTACTGCGTATGTGCGATGGCGAACCACCAGCACAGATTCTCCCACCACAGAGCAGGTATACGCGGACCCCGCTGCTGGCAGAGCCAGATTCCGCTGTGGGATTCCACATGCGAAATCCGGCTTTGCAGTGTGCAGGGGGCCTGAGGGATCATGCTTGTAGAATTAATTGTGGTAACCCTAACCTATCTGCTGATCTTGAAAATGGAATAAAAGTGTATAAACGTGCACAATACTATTTTACTATACACTTGACAGGGTGAGTGCAAAACTACATAAATACATAAAAAACATACCTGGTAATATATTTTAGGATAAGTATTTGTTTTTATCATTATTTACAGGTAACTCATTCCTGCCCAGTGACAAATGTCTATTACATCGCAGACATTAAAATGACATAGCCCTGGCTAAATAATGAACTGATCTGTAATTGAGAAAACTTATTACGCTATCATGTTCACCAGAATTCCAGATCTTTGATTTCATAACGGTAGAAAAGCCCTGAGCATAAATGACTGCCAAAGAGCATGATTAAACCAGTTAACTTCAGGTCCAATTGTCTTATGATTTGTCATATGCGAAAGTGGCTGCTCTGTTTATTATTATTACTTAGAGCTGGAGCTGCCACCCTCAGCCGCTACGGAGATAAATTGCTGATTTTGCAAGTGTTTACATAATTAGAAAGCAGATGCTGTCAGATTTGTACCCAAAAAGCCAAGGAAGAGAGTTGATCTGATAGCTATCTGAAGGACAGTGTATTTTATTTCATAGTCTGGCAGCCTCCCAAAGACAATCTTTCCCTATCAGATTAAAGGTAAATCCATTAAAATCATGTATGACTGGATATTTATAGAAAAAAAATTAACCTTTAGGAACAAAAATATCACACATTTAGATATCTTTACTTCTAGAATCAAATGCAAACACCAGGTTAATAAATATACAGAGGGAGATTACTCAGGTAATCTAAATGCTCATGCACAGTAATGATAAGAAACCAAAAACACAAGTTAATTCATGTCTCAGGTATGGTTTCATACTCAATGGACAACCTCGCATGGACTGCTTTACAGCAGCATCTGGTATATATGGTTCTATATTATCGACCCATGGGTACTCTGTATAGTGACTGCTTCACAGAGGGAATATTGCCCTTCGATCTGAATGTGGCCTTTCTATCAGAACATCTTCAAAATGGCAGGTCTTGTGGAATGTTCCCATTATGCAGTGGTTAGTTCCTCCATAGAGATGTACAAGGAACAACCACCAATTAACTGGCAACAGGGTTATGAGTACAAAAGGCTCAGTGATGCATGTGGGGAGTGTGGGCTAGTTAAGGTTGGCTAGGGTGACTGTCACTTGCACCAGCATGTACAATGGGAAAAAGGAAAGCCGACGGAGAGCTCTGAGCCATGTTCTGCTAGGGAAACCTTGTGTCTTGATATTCATGGGAATGTTACATCAATATATATCACCTACCATCTTTACCCCTTCATGGCAATGGTATTCCTTATTGGCAGTGGCCTCTTTCAGCAGGATAATGCAACCTACTACACTGCACAAATTGCTCAGGAATGAAATTGAAGAATATGACAAAAAAATTCAAGGCATTGACTTGATCTCTATATTTTCCAGATCTCAATGGGATCAAATATCTGTGCGATTTAATTAAAAAATAAGTTAAATCCATGGAGGTCTCACCTTGCAACTTACTGTGGATATAGAAAAGCCTACATGCTCCTGTTAAAGTGCCATTATTTCTGTCATGTTAAAAAATCCAACAAAGATGAATGATTTCAGATTTATTCCCACCTTCCATGTGACCAGTTTTCTGTATAATTCCACTGAAAAAGAAGCAACTCATTTAGGGTGGAAAAAACAAAATAACAAAACTAAAATAATGTGGTTGCATAAGTGTTCACACCTTCTTATATTTGGGGATGGTGCTGTGTTCAGCATTAGCCAATCACATTTACACTCATGATAACTAGTAGTCAGCGCTCCGCAGGGATTCTCATTCACCCCATATAAAGTTCAGCTCTTCCAGTAGGATTTTCATGGTCTTAGTTGCATTTTTCAGCAAAAGCCGTAAAGCGCTTACAGCACATCACAGGGATCTGATTGTTGGAAGGTATCAATTAGGAGAAGGGGACCAAAGCATTTCCAAGGCATTACATATGCTATGGGACAAAGTGAAGACGGTCATCAAGAAGTGGATTAAATCTAGCACAACAGTAACATTACCGAGAACTGGATAACCTTCAAAAAGTTTTGAAAAGACCAGATTAAAATTGGTCAGAGAGGCTGCCAAGAGGCTGCCAGCAACATTACAGGAGCTGCAGGAATTTCTGGCAAGTACTGGTTGTGTAGTACATGTAACAACCATCTCCTGTATTCTTCATAACTCTGGGCTGTGGGGGAGAGGGGGCAAGACGGAAGCCTTTTCTAACAAAATAAAAACATCCAAGCCTGACTATCTTTTGCCAAAACCTATATAAATCTGCCAAAAGTGGGAGAACGTGTTATGATTTGATGAAACCAGGGTTGGACTTTATGGCCATAATTCCAAAGGGTATGTTTTGTGAAAAGCCAACACTGCGCATCAGCAAAAGAACACCATGCCCAGAGTGAAGCATGGTGGAGGCAGCATTATGCTTTAGGGCTGTTTTTCTACTGCTGAAACTGGGGCTTTAGTCAAGGTGGAGGGAATTTTGAACGGTTCTAAATATCAGTCTATTTTGGCGCAAATCCTCCAGGCCTCCGCTTAAAAGCTGAAAATGAAGAGCAATTTCACCTTCAAGCACAACAACAACCCAAAGCATGCCTCCAAATCAACAAAAGAATCGCTTAGCCAAAAGATGATCAAAGTTTTGCGATGGCCCAGTAGGAGCTTAGACCTGATTCCCACTGAAGATCTGTGGGTTGACCTGGAGAGGGCGCTAAACATGAGATGCCCCTCACAATCTGACAGATTTGGAATGCGTTTACAAGGAAGAGTGGGCAAAGATTGCCAAGTTAAGATGTACCATGCTGCTAGACACCTACCCAAAAAGATTGAATGTTGTCATAAAGTTGAAGGGTGCATCAACAAACTATTAGTTTTTTTGTTTTTTTTTATAAACTCTTTTTTATTTGCATTTTCATAGATTACAAACATGGATGTACATTTCTACTTCCTCTGTCTTTGCGGTAACAACTTATACAAAAAGAAACTATTAGTTTTAAGGTGTGCACATTTATGTAGCCACATTATTTTAGTTTTCTTATTACCTTTTTTCACCCTAAAAGATTTCAGTTTGTTTTTCAATTGAATTGTACAGATTGGAAAGGTGGAAATAAATCTGAAATGATTTATCTTTGTGGGATTTCTTAACATGACCAAAAACATGGCATTTTAACATGGGTGGGTAGATTTTTTATATCCCCTATATACTATTAGGCCTTAGTCAGACGGGCGTTTTTTCGCGCGATTTGCGGATCGCATGTCGGGTGCGCATCTGCAAATCGCGTGACCGGTGCCCGAAAATCTGCTCCTAGCCGTGTTTCATTAGAAACGGGCCGGAGCTGTCCAGCGCATTGCATTCAATGAAGCCAGCAATACAGCCGGCTCCATTGAAAGCAATGTGCTGCGGGCGAGTGTGGGATGAATTGTCGGGAACAGCTTAAATATATAAGCCCTTCCCTGCAATTCATCCAGAAAAGTGTTAAAATAAAAAAAATATACATACTCACCTGCTCCCGGCAGCCGGAGTTCCCCGCGGCCAGCCTGCAGTGGGTGTGAAGGGGGTGTGAGTCAGACCTGCCCCCTGATTGGCTCAGCGCTGAGCCAATCAGAGGCAGGTCTGACTCACATCCCCTTCACACCCACTGCAGGCCGGCTGCGCGGAACTCCGTCTGCCGGGAGCAGGTGAGTATATATATTTTTTTTATTTTAACACTTTTCTGGATGAATTGCAGGGAAGGGCTTATATATTTAAGCCCTTCCCGACAATTCATCCCGCGCACGCCGGCAGCCCATTGCTTTCAATGGGCAAACATCGTTCTTCTCTGCCACAGCTGTTACAGCTGTCGCAGAGAAGAATGATTTGTCTTCTATATGTTCTCAATGGGGTCGGCGCTGCTGCCGCTGGCCCCATTGAGCGCATATAGAGAAGAGAACAGGAATCGCAGATCGCAGATAGGTGCGATCTGCGATTTCTGTTCTATAATTTATCGGATGAGCGCATAAAAAGCGCTCATGTGTCCGATACCATTGCAAAGCAATGGTTTTAAAAAATCGCCGGACGCATGCGCATGCGCAAATCGCGCGAAAAAAACGCCCGTCTGACTAAGGCCTTAAAAGGATGTGCTGCTAAGGTCATGGTGCCAAACACCTTAGGAGACCTTCAGAGTTCTTATGGAGTCCATGCCTTGATGGGTCAGAGCTGTTTTAGCAACATGAGGGGGACCTACACAATACTAGAAAGTTGGTTTTAAGATTATGGCTGATCAGAGCATATCCAACATTTAAACAGAAAAAATGGTACTAGGGGTTGCAGTGAAAATTTTTGTTATTTGCCATAACTTGACATATGCCAAATATTGACATGAATTCCCATGGGTAGTTTTTGACCCTAATGGGAACCTGTTTCTACTTGAGCCAGTGCAAGATTACTGCAGTGGTGCCAATTAGCACTGTTGAATTGTACAGTGTGATCCAAAAGGTATAGAGGCACCTGAATAAATGGAAAACAATGGTTGGGGACGCCTTCCTGTGTATGGCATGTTGCAAAGGGAAAAGGGGCAAATCTGTGAGGGGTGGTGTTTAACATGGCGGCTATTTTGAAGGCTGCCATCTTGGAACCAAGTCAATATTTTTAAAGGAAGGGGTGCATGTAAGATATGTATCTCATAAAAAATTTGATGTAAATCTTAAATGACATGTACCTTTATTTCTGCCAAAGTTATTAACAAATTTTCCTCGTTAGGAACACTACTACAGGATATGCTCGATGTGCTCCCCATTGTTTTGAATCATTAAGGCTATCCTCTTCTCTCATTCATGATACTGCGAGCAACACATCTGCAGAAATGCCTGCGGGATACAGTGATGCATGTGCACAGTCTGAATTTTCATTGCGTAAACCCTGGACTTGATATCTCTACACAGGTAGAAGGTGAAGGGAGTGAAATTCAGTGAGCACAGAGGCCACAACACCCAATCCACTACCCCAGAAACTGCTCATCCAAAAACTCATGGACATCATTGCTCTAATGTGAGGAGGCACCATCTTCGTTGCAGTAACAAGAACACCTCGTTACATAGCAATTGTGGATACTTGGCAGCAGTAAGGTTACTGCCAATGACATTCTGTGTGCCAACCATCTTGGGGTGATCTGTCCAGTGTTGGACCAGTAGTAAAGTTTTGTTTGTTCACCTTTCCATTTACATAGAAGTTTGTTTCATCATTGAAGAGTACAGTCCCTGTGAAATGTGGGTTGTATTGCGACTGCTGTCACACCCATTCCGCAAATTCAATGTGGAGATCGGGATCATCCTCATTACGATGATGCAGCAACTGGATCTTGTACGGAAGCCATTCTTGCATAGCCAGTATCCACCCAATGAAGGTTGGGCTCACTCTGCTTTTCTGTGACAGATGTCAGGTGCTACGATGTGGGCTGTTGCAGAAGCACACCAGAATGGGAATTGTTGTTGCTTCATCTGTGGCAGTTTTGTTATGTCCACTTTTTGGCAGGTCCAACACAGACCCTGCCTGGCAAAATTTTGCAGGCAATTTGCCAACTGTGCCATGGCAGATGGGTGGTCTGCTAGTGGATGACTGTTGAAATCTGCTGCAATGACTCGGGTACCGTGCTCCCCAGATATCAGGACAATCTCCGTCTCCTCCTTGTGTGTTAATCTTATACCTGTGTCTGTAACAAAGGGAAAACTTTTTGTGGGAGTAAAAGTATATCACATATAAGTACATATTTGGATTCCTTATTGGACTCTCTTTCAGATACACATGTCACTTGCACCACTTTCCATTTGAAAATATTGACTTGGTACCATGATGGCGGCTTTTAAAATGGCCACCATGTTAAACACAGATTTGCCCCCTTCCTCTTAGCAACATGCCACACATAGGTTGGTGTTCTCGACCATGGTTTTCCATTTATCCAGGTATCTCCATACCTTTGGATCACACTGTATATAATATCTTTATAAATGTATAGTAATATTACACTGATCCAGTGATAGATGGATTAGATATACCAGTAGTCTAGCAACACTAAAATACTACCAACTTATCTAAATTTATTTAGCAGTCAAAAATAGAGCAAAAAATAAAAATAAAAGGAGAAATCTAAAGCTCATAAAACAACACGAAAGGAAAGAGACACTAAGTAAAAATCACCAATGAGCAGAAGGCTTTTTGTTTTCAGGATTACACAGGTGCTCTTTTTAAAAAAACTAACTGATATTGTCTCAAATATTTCTTTCAGTGTATGCATCATCATATATTTAGCACAACTTCTTTCTGTTACTCAATTATATAGCATCACCATATTGAGCAGCGCTGTACATGTCACATTAGGCCCTATCCCCAATGAGGCTTACAATCTAATCTGAAGCATATATGTCAGCATATTTTTGGAGCACGCACTGAAATCTACAAAATATATGGCTCGGGTGCCTACAGACCTAAAGTTCATTTACTTTATAGCCAAACAACAATTGTTTTTCATTGCTTGCAATTTTTTTAATGTTTTTTTTTTTAATGTTTTTGAATTGTTATATATATATATTTATATTTATATTTATACGCGTAAAGCTAAAATAACCTACACTGTATATACTCTGTGATTCCAGTTTAAATCAGTTAAAAAAAACATTTGTAAGTAAAATGGTCCTTAATCGGGATGTCTAAGCAGGAAGAGACTCAAGAAGGTGAATTGAACACATCTTTAAATCTGGCATTAATGGCATGGAGGAAAACACTGCTCTTCCATTTTCTGTTATTTTATTTAAAAAACAACGTCAACCTTCTGAACTTCGGAACACGGCAACAGACGGTGTGTTTATTTTTAACCGTTCCGATTAAGTCCGAGTGTTGAAAACACTTGGTTCAATAAGGAATTAATTCAGACTTTGTCCTCCTCCAATTAAAAAAAATCATTCAGGTTTCAATGGATTCTAAAATTATCTGTATTTTGCTCTCCCAGACCCAGGTCGTAACCTTGTTTAGGCACAGGAAATAGTTATCAGGTCATACAATGGTCAGATGTAAAAGAATGTGAATGGCCCTAACCCTGTCTTAGTGGGAGTGTGTTCAAAAGAAGTTGTCTTAAGAAGAATCAAATCAACAATAAAAGAATCTGTCATATATTCGCAACAATTACTCACGTGTATTTTATTCATCTGGCCATTTTTCATTACATGGGCTCATGTCTAAAGACTCTATGTAAGATTAATGGAATGTTTTGCTTGTAAGACAGTGAGATTCAAAATTACTTACAGGTTTCATCTCTCAATTTATTCTTAACTGCAATTCTGTGGCTATTACAATGATGTCCATGTAGCCCAAGTGCATGCTACAGAAGGTCAAAGCAGTATTTTTCATATGGCTGCTCCAGTGAACTGGGTTTGCACTCTGCCAGCAGAGCAAATCTGACCCATGGAGAGCACTCCTTCAGATCAACACTGCCTCAGGCCTTACTACTTTCTCCAAGAAGTCTAACATTTCAGGCATCAAGTTGAAATTCTTCTGGAGATGATTAACCCAAACCCATGACAGATTTTTTCCAAGATATCCAACTCCTCATGTTTATTTTATCCTGGCTCTTTTTGGATGTATTGGACATAACTAACCTACTCATTTTACATGTTAAAGGGCTGGTAGAGAGCCATTTATTTCTTCAAATGAGAAAATATTTCAATGTGCAAGCCTCTATTGTTGTGTGAGCTCACACTAGATAATAAGAAACAAAGCTATACTTTGCTCTGATTCTCAAACTTCCTCCGTTTCATCACATCTTAAGATAAAGATCTTTCATGTTTTTGGAAATGTATATGTTTAAGTTTTACTTGCTACATACAGAGCTAGATCTGAACTGCTTTAATTAAAAGTTGATTGATCAAAACAAAAATTTGAGCCAACCCCCCCCCCTTCCTTGCTAATTCTATTTTTAACCAGATACGTATGCTTCTTCATCCAGTGACATTTATTAGTATCTATACAAATAAGACTAAAAGAGTAATGGAGTTTTCAGTAGTAAATGAGAAGCTGATTATTTGTTATGGTGCTATTAAAGCTAAACTGATGTAACAAATTCACTTATACCGTATAATTACATAACTACAGGGTTTTTTTTTTTAAAATAATCAATGGATATAAAATTTTGTTCTTATTTAGTTAACCAAAGGTTTTCTTTTTACCTATATACGGTATACAAAGTGGTCAAAACGTTGTTGAACATTGAGCAATGCTATGGGCTTATCAAAGCGTGAGGAGCAAGTGTCAAGTAATCATCACCTTCTAGCTTGTTGTAGTGTGGGTTGTAGACCTTTTTTAAAATTAAAAGTAAAATAAAAAAGAAACATTCTGCAGCAAGCAAAAATCTGAAAAAACAAACAGCTATGCATTTTTTTTTGTTTTCCATTAATAGCAAATAGGTGGTGGTGGTGGGGGCCGTAGATCCACAGTAGTCCCCCAACGGCCCCCAGATTAAAGCCAATGGAATAGATTGTAAGACAAATTAATTTTGTGTATTGATTAACAAATATATATCTCCAGTCATTCTTAATTTTAATAAGGAAAGAAAAGGATCGCTCAATACATAAATTGCATTACTGAACTGAATGACGCAGCATTTTATTGTTTCATTCCACTAAGGAATACGTCCTTAAGAAACAGATAAAACACTAAAGCCAAACTGAATAGACGGCTGTCATAGTGAATTCTGTAGAAACAAATGCAAATCTGCAACAGATCTCTTACCTGCTTCAACAAAACTATTGCGAAAATGTGTATGCTCATCTGTTAAAGTGAGGGCACATCACTAGGGCATTCTATCACTTTGATTGTGGAAGCCTGATCTATAGGCCCCCACTGATCAAGAGAATGGAAAGGCTAAAGCATGCAGAGACGTAACTTGAAGCTGCTGGGCCCCAGTGCAAAATCTGAAACTAAACCCCAACTATTAAGTTTCATTGATAGCATTGGTTTGCAATATAGGGGAAGGTAGACTTTATGGGCCACCTAGGGCTCCTGGGCCAAGGTGCAACCGCACCCTCTGCACCCCCTATACGTATGCCCCTGACTGCAGGCATTCAAAACCCTACCCACCTGTAGCAGTCAATCGACGCACAATATTGCCGATAATGCAAAACGTTCTATTCAATAGAATGGAAGAGTGCTGCACAAGTGAAAGCATTAATGCTGATGGAACAATAAACCAGTGATTGGGCATTCTCATCTATCATTTTCAGGATTGGTGGGGCCACTATAGGTTACAACGATAAGCCATCACTTTCCAATATCGGAACAATTTGGCAAGGACATCACAGGACATGTTAAAGAAAATCCATTCAGGAGTTAGAAAGTGAATTTTAATAAGAGATTACATTGTTATTGAACATGATAACAATATGACCGGACATAATAACCTCAACACAAATTAACCATTTTGCTATAGCTCATAAACAGGATACAGACGTTTATAAAATAAACTTACTCCATATTCCATTGTGAAGCACTAGACCATTCTAGATTTTAGACTACTGCTAGCTGGTGTGCTATTATAGCAAATGCAAGGAATGGAATTGCCCTGCAGCTTCCCTTTTATAGTTTTGGATTGCTAGAAGAAACAGCTCTATCAGTTAAAGAACTATAGGTCTGCATTAATCTGTATACCTCCAATCCAGAGATTAATTATAAAGAAAAATGGCACTGTAACAAGAATTAACAGCTGGTGGAAATCCTATGATAAGTTCCTAATTTAAACTCTACTTCATTACAACTGTTGTATTCTTTATACACAAATACTTTCTTTATGCATTCTGTATAATGAATCAGGAGTACAATCTGATTAATTAGAACAGGATTATTATACACATCAGTGGAAATGTTCAATTTACGTTCACTTAATTTTCTACGTTAGTAAAATATACGTTTGGTAAAAACAAATTCTGGTACCAGAACCTAATGATTATGCAGATGAATGGCGCTCCGTTGGCATTATATATCTCTTTGTGCCAAAGCAGTCTGTTGCAGACGGATTTTGCAGAAAGTTCTTTCTCCTGTGCCAACAACTGATTTTCTCACATGCCATGCTCTCTATTTTTCAAAAAAGAGGTTCCTCAGCCGTGTGTTTTATAGAGTTCTGTAACTTTGTTGCATCATAAAACACAACTCAAATGCTGCCAACCTTCTTTTAAAGGACGAGAGCATTTTATATCATTATAGTGGACAGGAATCCCCCCTTACTTAGCAAAAAGAGGTTCTGCCGGAACTGACATGTGTATGTATATAATGTATCTCTTGTTATAAGTTATAAAGCACATTTGAAGTCACCTTGGAGTGTGAGACCTCATGTCCACAGATATTTCATGCAGAATTCTGTAGCAGATGTACTGCGGGTAGTCTTAAAATGTAACTTGTTTTTCCTTGCAGAAGATTGTGGACTTACCGCGGATGTACTGCAAATCATCTGCGTTAAAAAAAATCCACAACCTCACCTCCCAGACTTTTCCCAACTCCCTAATTGCTTCTAACCTTCAAATCTGCAGCAGATCCGCAAATGCATTTTAATGTATCTGCGGATCCTAAGCTCCCATACAAATAAATGGAGCCAGATCCGCGCGTGATCCACCGTAAAATGGAGCATGTTGCAATTTATTATCCGTGCATGGCATCCGCGAATCATTTAAAATCAAATCCGCAGGACTTAAATGAAGTGCGGATGCCCAATGCTTCTCTATGGGCGGCTAGAGCTGCGGATCTCCAGCGTGGGACACCCGCACGGATTCAATAAATAAAATCTGCCTGTGGACATTGGGCCTTTTGGGCACATACCCTTTGGCCTAGTGGTTATATATATGATCATGAAACGTATCAGTTTTTACTTTCTTATAATTTATAATATTATAACAGGGGGTATTTATTAACCCCTGTATACTGGAAATACCCCACAAGATTGCTATTTTGGAGAGGTTCTGACCAAGTCATCTAACCATCACAATTCAACCTTGTCACATTCATTCAGATCCATGCACTTGCCCATTTTTCCTGCTTACAAAATATCAACTTCAAGAACTACTTATTCACTTGCAGCCTAATGTATGCCACTCCTTGAAAAGTGCCATTGTAACAAGATAATAAATTTTAATGTTATGGCTGATCAGTGTATACACAACTTAGGCCTTATGTCCACTAGAAAAATACAATCCACGCAGAATCGGCCACGGATTTCCACGGCAGATTCCGTGCGGATTTGCTTTAAATGGTATTTTTTTTGCCTGCAGATATCCACACACATTGCTATCAATGTGATAGCAATGTGGCCGATCCGCGGCAAAATGGAGCATGCCACATTTTTTCTCCCGCGCGTGAAAAACGCAATTCTTTTAAAATGCCATTGCGGATGCAAAAATCAATTTAATGGACCCGCCGATGGCCAATGATTCCCTATGGGCAAAATACGCTGCGGATTCCGCAATTCCATTTACCCAGTGGACATGAGGCCTTAAAGTGGTTTGCCCACCCAGACACTGATGATATATTAATTAGATATACCAATAATGCCTAGGGGGTAAAACCACTGTGAACTTACAGTGCCACGATGGAAGCCACAGCATTACCTTCTTATCTTGTCCTCTGTTTCTGATCTTCACCCCATCACTATTTCCAAGATGCCCACCGCATCCCTACCGATATGCAGCTTGAAACTACATTTCGCACATTTTCCCATTCTGCACTTTCTTCCTTGTGCAACCCCGCTAAGCGTTGCCCTGCTATTGGTCAGCAATCCAGTCCCGGGAACTGAAGACAAGAAAAGCCATCCCTAGTCGTTCCTGCTAAGCAAACCTGACCTGTAACACTGGAATGCTACAGGTCGTATCCAGGGGAATCTGTGAAGTGCCAGTAGAAGGTGATGGTTTATAGTGATACAGCACAAATCCAAAGCAGAACCACATTACAAACTTTAATAACTTTGATTATCATTCATTTGACAGCAACCTTGCATAACCAGAATACCCCTTTAAACCCTCAGAGAACTCAGAGACAAGAACATCAGAAATGTAAATAATGTATAAAATATCCAAAGAATAAGCAAAGAAAAAAAGTTTTCTCTTTCTTACCTATATTTTTACAATTTTTTTTTATAGTTTTTTTGTTATGCATATAGAATTAGGATTATATTAATCTGTTACTGAGGTTTCTGCCAAGGTGTTTGCTCACGCTGTATCATTTTTACAGTGCTACATTTATAGTTGCTTCATATGTATAGACACATACATACCATAAGATGGACTAGTTTAACCAAAAGAATACGGTGTTAAAAACTGTCAAGAAAAGGGGCTTAGAGAAAAGAGGCATGGCTAAATTGCACCAAAATTGGCACAAAATATTGGGCTAAAGTAACTAAGAGGTGGCATAAGGAAAAGAAGTGTGTGTAACATGTCTAGCAAAATGTGCCAAATCTGTCATATAGCGTGAGCCACTGCGATAAATTTGTAGCATCTTCTGCCTGTTTAGTTGAGTGTTAAGCTATTTAAGTGTAAGACAAGAACCCCATTGTATTCCACAATACATGTTGTATATGCCATATTCAGCTGTTCAGTTGCTTATGGTCATTTAGATATACCTAACATTCATATGCGCTTCCTAATCTCATTCTAAAAACAGTGGCATTAATATGAAGGTGGTCTCCCCTATTTGCTACTATAAATACCTCGACTCTTCTACAGATGCCTCTCACTAGATCTAAGAACATGACTAGGAAATCATCTATTAAATCACTACAGCTAAGTGTAATTCTCCAATTCAAAGAACATTCTGCCAAATCCAACAGGATGTGCACTATTCCAGTTATTGGCTGGCATTGTACATGGTGATCTCAAGTTTAAGTGTGACTGCTCAGCCATGGAAACCCAATTAATGAAGCTGGCAAACATTGCATTTACCGAAATTGCTTCCATAGGCAGTTATATAGTGATTATGAAAACTAGAACAGATGATATTTAGGCAATACATATTTCCATATTAGCTGTCTTAGCTTGTGTGGCCTACTACTTGGTGGTATAGCAGATATCTCCCACTAAAAGTAATAGCACTTACAATTGACCAAGGCAGCTCTATCAGGGTAGAAACTTGACAAATTCATTAGGAATCATACACATAGGATAGGACGTTTGGCCAGCAGCTATCTCTCTGGAACCCCCCCATACACATGCACGTTGGGCTCGGCAATGTGCATGTGTTCTGAATTGGCAGAATAGAGTAAGCTGAGAACAAAAGGACTGGACAAGTTGAAATCCAATTGTACAATTCTCATCTCCCCTGATATCTGCTGTTGGTGAAGATTCGGGATGCTTCTATACACAGTAGCTTGTCTGGTTCTGCCAAAATTGTGTATGGCCTTAAGTACAATACATTCTTCAACATATCCACCAGGGCATTTTGCTTCTTTTGATAGCATTAGGTTATTCATTACTAGATCAATTTGGATACAAAAATGTACAAGAACATAAAGTATAAATTACGTATGTAGTTCTTACTAATACAACAAACCAATTAGCAGCAAAATAATCTTTAGAGATTCTCTAATATTTGGGATACATTCTACAGATGTCAAATGGCAGACATATATCCATACTTTGAGATATAGTCAAGGACTTGCATACTTAAAAAGCTAATAGGTTTTTAATACACAGAACAGAAAATTGTCTATTGACATGTTCGTAAAAACAATTTTGTAAGCAACATATTTTGGTACCAGATCTAACAATTGTAGAAAGACGAGTGCTGCTACATGGGCACTATTTGGGGAAATTATTTTGGCATCTCGATAAAATGGCTTTACTCTAAACAGCTTTGCTCAGAACATTGCCGATTTGAATTCTTTGAAAGGGTAAAATGTGCTTTTACTAGTAAACTTAATAATGTGCAACTACAACTGAGCTCCCCGACTTTTAACTTCTTTTTTGCAGAGCCTCCCTGAGATGACCTATAAAGACTATTAGAAACTTATATAGGATTTCACATTTCCTGGTATTCCGGCCCGACTGTCTCTGTTCACTTTGATTTTTCCCTTTGTGAGGATTTTATGTCTGTATTGCTTTCCTAACCCTGACATTGAAGAGTAATGGAATTATGTCTTTTTTACCATAGGCTTTCTTGCCACCCGTCATCTGTATTCAATGAATATTTGTTATCGTTTTGGCCCTTTGGAGCCTCATTGCTCTTAGGTGTAAATTATATTGATTCAAGCTTCACTTGTCAATTAGAAGATGTTTCAACTTAAAAAAAAAAACTTTTTGGATGTTTACATAGCAAGATAGCATTATAAGATTTTTGTATATACAGATCGATGTGATAAGAACTTCTGCCAAATCATATGCGGCACAAACTATCACAGCCAATGCAATATGCTAATGTAATAGTCAATTATATAGCAGTGATAAGGAGTTTGTGGTTTATCCATTAGAGCTGATGCAATGGTAATAGCATGTGGGATCTTTTTCTTAAAAAACACCACTTTAGATCTTTTGTTAGAATTTCTCTGGAATGTACTTCTAGTATAAAAATTAAAATAAACTACTAATTCAATCTACTTATACTACTAATAAAAATGAAAATACCTTAAAATGTGATGCTGTTATACTTTATTCTATCATATGCTGTATACGAGTTGCATGTGAAACCAGATAATAAATACAGCAGTATTGACTATTGATAACTGCTTACATATTTTCGGATCTGTTTATGTACTGTATTCGTTTTTTTGCCCACTTCATAATGTCACAATCTAGCAACCATCCTCACCACCATGGGTGAGCCCACAAATCTTTTGCTCCAGAGATCTGACAGTATCATTTAATACAGTGCAAATGGGCGACCGGTACATACATAAAAGCACACATCCAACATTTAGCAAGGGAGGAAGAAAGGAAGTTCTCAGGGTTGGGGTGTAACTTGTCTAAATTTTTGCTTACTTTTTAAAGCCTCAAGAAACAGTAGATCAATATGCAGTAGGTGCATTGAGACAAACAATGGTTCCATGTGCCTCTGCATGATATCTTTATACATAACTGTTCCATGAAGGTATTATGACGTAATGCTGCTTTAAGGAGAGATAATCCTACTCTTAATAAGGCATCTGATGAAACATGACATTCTTCATGAAGCTAACAAAAAACACTTTGGCCTAGAGGTAGATGGAGGTACAGTATGGAACCAAAGACTTCTACTGGTGCTGTATTATGCCTCCACACAACCTGAAACAACCGTGTGCATGAGCCCTTGGTGTCCTGTTCAAGAGGGAAGAGTGCCAGAATAAGCACTGTGTCTCTGCATGGGAATTTTTTAAAATTTTTACCCTGTATTTGAATAACACCGACAAAATGTACTATGGAAGCCAAACAACCAAGTTCTTAGAACATTCACATGCTTTTTACAAGAACTTTCTTATGATTTTAGTTCATTCTGCATTTTGCAGATCTTCTGTGTTTGTATTCTTCCTTCAAAAACATATTCCCAGAACTTTTCTTTGAAAAACAAATTGTGAAAAACGTATAATAAAGATGTTTTTTTTTTAAACTATTTTTGAGGCTTCTCCACTAACTCCGCCGAATAATGGATCAGAAGAAGATGTAGAAGGCCGCTTCTAAAGTGCGGTAACAAAAATGAATCTTTTTATTCTATAAAAGGAACTTTATGGTTCTATATGGTTGGGTAATCAGGATTATCCCCATTTAGGAGGTGTGCATCCATGTTCTTTATATGTTTGGAGAGCTGTGCAGCTTTGATCATTTAGCCCCAGCTAAATGCCTCTTCATTTTTGCATTTCATTTTTTAGCTAATCATGGTATATTTAAAACTGAAATAGTAACACAAACAATGGCTAAACTGTTCACTGAATATATATCGTATTCGCTGTATTGCCTTGTGTAATTTCCTAGCCTGCAATTCCTACATCAAATATTTACCTCTAGATATATTTACTATCATTATTTGAGCGGATAGGAGGGAGAATGGAAAGTATTGTAAATGGATTTTCCATTGCAATGAGCAGAAAGTTGGTATTGGTGTTGATATTTGCATGGTTAAATAAACCTTTATTTGGCTTACCAGGCTGAAATTAAGCATACTTTCTTCAAGCACATTACGGAAAACAATGAGATCAAATAGAGCTAGCCAGCAAACCTCAGTTTTATGAGGAACATCTTGCTGGAAGGGGCCAATGTTAGGGTCAAATTGAAAAACATGAGGATGATCTTTTTACATACATTAGCGTACTCCCTAAATACAAACCCCACTGAGCTACTATCCTTCACATTCTTGCAAATCTGTGGCTGTAGATTAATAGTAAGATAACTACAGAAGATAAAAGAAAAATCAATTGTGTGTGTAATGTATTCAGTTGGCTTATGGATAATTATGAATGTCAGACGAAGAATGCTTCGTATACATTGACTGGAATATATGAAGCAAACACATCCAACATACATGCATATACAATATATATTTATCTATATATATATATATATATATATATATATTATACATACATTTACGCAATTGTGGTTACATTTGATAAAGGATAAACCAAAAGATTGGCACAAAAAAATGTATATATATATATCCAGTTTTACATTCTTGAACACAAATATCCAAATAGATAAGAAATCGTCTTTGATACTAACCTCGAAAGTACTCTATTTTAATTGGCTGTGCCTTCTTTGGTGGCATTACAGGGGCATGTTTATTTTCATTATTTTTGAACAACGCCAGGCGCACAGCTGGGTCTAGATGAAAAGGTACATGTTAAAATTAAAAGGATATGATTTGTTTTGCTCTTGTAAAGGTTAAGTTACTCTTTCTAGGTCTAAAAGGCAACATGGTTTCATGCAGTTTCAGAAGAAAAATATGGTATCTTCAAGAAAATATCCTCCAAAAAAAAAAAGCTCAACAGTAGACCAGAATAAAAAATGTTTACTTTTACACCAAATATTCTGTGACTGTGAAAAAAATTGGGCTAAGTTCCTATTAATTAGAAAAAAATCTATTGTGGGAGGATAATACAAATCATAAGATGCAAAATTAAATAAAAGTTTGAAAACACTTCCAGACAAAAATATGTTAAGAAATGCTGACATTTTCAACATCTAAAACAATAATATTACTTTTTTGTTTCAGAATTCTGGAGAATAAATGCAAATAAAGCATACAGATAAAAATACAGATACAGAAACTAGTATTGATAACCCTTTTTTATTACAATTGATGAACTTAACACAATAAATAAAGAGTTTTACGAAATGGGTTTATTTCGCAAAGGTCTTTTTTTAGTCTCTAGTCAAGAATCAACTATGTAGGTTGTAGATGAAGAATTCTTTAGCACAGAGGATTCTGAAACCTTGAATCAATTTTTCTAACACAGTTTCGTCTTCAAAGCATGTCTGTGTTATGATGATTCTCATTTCTTAAGGAAAAGCCTAATTTTTTAAAGACTTCCTTTGAAAACCACTGGAATCTGAACGTGAGACTAGATGCAATACAAACAGTGCATCATATTATCAATGTGTCTTTCTGTTCGCCAATGGGTTTTGTACCACTGTTAGTAAAATACAAAACTAGCAGAAAAAAAAGTAGCCACTACACACTGCAAAATAAAGCGCTAGCCACTAGATGTGTAATAATATCAGAAACTCTTTTCTAATCTGCATAAAATAAAATAATTAGTCTCAAAAGGGGTTTGTGAGAATTTTTTTTTAAAACTATGCTCCCCATGCCCAATCATAATAAAACATTCTATACTCACCTCTCCATGGTCCCTGCAACTCTAGCGCCACATCCTCCAGTCTACCCTCTGATGCTGTGTTTATAGGCCGCATTCAGTCTGTACGGGACATCACAGGTTTCTGCAGCCAATCATAGACCTCAGTGTTCAAGTGGTGAGGTCTGTGATTGGCTGCAGCAGTCTGTGATGCAACCTGTAAAGAGACCAGACACTAAGTATAAAAGTGTGGCTCTGGACATGCGGGGAGCCAGGAGAGGTGAGTATAGGATATTGTATTATGATTGGGCATAGGAAGCACTAATTAAAAAAAACCTCATCCAACCCCTTTACTTCTAAATGCAGGCAACCTTAGCATTAAGAAATTGATTTATGGCATTTTACCTGTCCTGACTGAGATGTTTACAGCTTAATGATTTACAACAATAAGTGCAAATTAAGACATTGGAGAAAACTTACTAAGCTCAGCATTTCCAACTCCAGGCTTACTATGGTTTTCCACAGTGCACTTAATACACGAAGAGATGCAGGTGCATTTTTGGCACCTACGTGCATCTATTCAGAAATGTACACCAGGTCTGACCTGGCATCCATTTCTGGAATAATTTGCACCAGTTTCTGGTGTAAATTTTACCTACATCTGTCTGTCCAGGGCAGCCATGCCCCCTCCAGAAAGCCCCATCCCCTTTCAGAAAAGCGGCGTGACTTTTTTTACATGTGAATTTTGTGAATTTTTTTACACCCGAAACTGGCATTAAAAGCTTTGTAAATGTGCCCCATTGATGTTGTCTACTGCAAGCAGTAAGATTCCAGCTGCCATTCTTATTGCTTCGGGTTGCCATTGACAATTTATCATTTTCTTTTCATAAGTTTCTTTTTACACAAAGTCCCTACTATGTGAGCATTAACATATTTCCATATAGTCTGATCAAATCCTCAACTACCGTTTCTTTCCCTGGCATATCTAGTAGCCAGGTACGCTGTTGTACATGGGAACCCTCAGTCCCTTCATTCCCAGGATCTGCGGTGGTCTCTGAAGTCAAACTCTTGCCGATCATTATGTTGCAGATTATATAAGCGATATTTCATAAAATTAAAAACAGGGTATGCCACTTTAAATTAACATACATTGTTGGGTTACACAGTAAGAAGAGCTAAATTTGCAGCTTACTCTCCAACCATCATACCAGTAATTGTAAAATATAAGAAAAGAAACAGTGTCCTAGTGGATATGTGTCTGGCATAGGGAAATTAGGCTGTGAGCTCCAATGGGAACCAGGACTTTTGTAAGGACATAAATTCTTCATACAGTGATACAGATTATGTGGATAGCATACCAAAAGAAGATGGCTAATAACATATAATAATTGACCATAAAAAGTGTATTTGGCCTACTGACCAGCTTTTTGGCACTCCATACCTATATATGTTTTGTCTATTATTATAGAAAAGAAAAAGAAGAAGATTAATATTGTATTATAGATACCTGATTGTGCTTAAAGGGGTTGTCTGATTACTTTTAACACAGCATAGCAATGAGTAATATACTTGCTGTTGAAATTCCTGGCCACTTCTGCTCCCAGGCGCCCAGTCACATGGTCCTGCTTACTTACATCCTTCATTTTCCGTTGATCTGCCGTTCATTTCAGGGTACATGGATTTAAGCCATGACTCCGAATGGCTTGTCATCAACAGTGTCATCAGGCCGGATGTTCTACTGGCCTCTTCTGAATGACAAGCGCATGTGCAGATCGTCTGGTTTACTGTGCATGTGCCAGAGTTTATATGGATTGTAGGCAAGTGAAGATAGAAGTGACCCTACCAGAAACTGCCCAGGTAAACAAACACAGCAATCACCGGGTGGAGAAGGATGCTGTCAGGACTATCAAGCAGGGTGTCAGAGGTGATTTTAATCATCAACAGGCCATAATAATGCTAGATAACAGAATTTAGATTTTTGAAAATATAACCCGGGCAACCTCTTTAAAGTTCCTTCAGTCATTATTTGTAGGAAGGGAAATCAATGTCTTTATTCAGGGCTGGAATAGGTGACGGAACTATGGAGCTCAACTGAGGTAATTTGTGAACTCTGATGTATTCCATCTGTCCTCTGAAATATTAAATACATCTTGACAGACCAAAAGCGAATATAATCACGATTTTATGCCCATTTTCCACTTTACGATATTTACCTCCAGGAGAAATAAACCCTTGGTGGCTACAAATTAGGGCAAAGTTCTTGATGGTACATCTTTGCATAGTTTTAGGCTTATATCAATATCGGTCTTAGCAATAAAATTAATAAATCAATTAAGAAGTTATTCCAGCTTTATTTACACTTTGATCTCTATCACCAATGAAATAAACCTATCAAGTCAAATAAAAAAATTTCACATTACACAAAAAATACTTGAAATTTCTAGAAGAGTAAAAATACAGAACGCTGAAATGCCAGTAGACAGTGTTTGTTCAGACCTTCCAGGACACTACGTAGCCTTTCATGTGGGGTAAGCTATGGATTAGATTTGCATGCCGTTTTCATAAGACTGTACTCCAATTCTGTCCCTCAAATCAACGAAAACACAAAAGGATGAAATTTAATGGAAAAGGCATGTTTTATATTGTCTTGTGGTGCAATACTATAATACTGTAATGTCAAAGCTTTAAGGTTCTCTGGAAGGACATGCTGAGCATTAGAGACATGAGACCTTGTTATAGGTTAAAGAGATAGGATGGACCTTAGTACTAAGAGGTTTAAATTAAAAATCTGCAACCAAACAAGTAAAAACCTGCAAGAATCATACAAATTTCCTTCCATGCGGCGACTCATGTAGATACGTCAACATAATAGACTGATTGGAATACAAATCGGTCATGAAAATGTGTGGTTCCAAATTACTTACCCAACATTTTTTTATGTTTTGCTTGCTTACACTTCATTTTCTGGGCTCTTTTCAGCATCAGTTGTGCAGTAGACGCCTCTTTAAACCCCCTACAGGAAAAGACATTTCCATACATATAAGCTGAGCTATGATGGTAAATCTACTAAAAGGAAGTATTTTACATACCACTCCTGGGAAATTTTTTCTTCTTTCTCCAATTTGAAGGAAACGTCAGTATTGGACTTCATGCTATACACATGTGACAGATTTTGTTTCTCCAACCTGACATCAGATGAAATAGTAGGCCAAATCAGTTAAAATGGAGAGGTACTAAGGCTTTGTAGTCTAAAGCTGATCCAGCTAACTGTTTATGCATTCCAAAATCTAAAATAAAATCTACTTTAAATAGCAGTAGAAAGCTTTATCGTGAAAGGCTCTAAAAGTCTGTTAACATTTGGAAATGTTTACTTTACAATTACTTAAAGAACATTTCAAAAATTACCGACAGCACACAAATCCTGACCTGCACAGTAAAAACTTCCATATCCGTGCCTACATATATTAAGACGTGTTCTCCCACAAAATAGAAACACTGGATGCCTTTAAATAATAATAATATATAATGCAATTTAATTAGCTCAGCTGATAAAAGCTATCAAAGATTTGGATAAGTCAATAACAGCATATAATAAAGATGACTGTCATTACAAGGAAAAACTAATTACCCGTACTTTCAGTAGCACACTTTAATGTTCACCCTTTTATACCATTTATTTTCTATTTAAATAGTTCTTAAATCCTGTGTTGATTAATTCCTTGAAGGGATTGTGTGGGATCATCATAAATTGAGCCCCGGGGATAAGTAACATAAAATACTCAAAGCAGCATACCTTTTCTGTTGAATGCTGCTGCGGTTCCGGAGCCCCCCCGATGGTCTTTGTCTACAGTGTTGCACAAAGTTTGTGATTTTGACACATATGACCGCTGTAGGCAAATCACTAGTCTTAGGCCTCATGTCCACTAGTAAAATAAGATTTTAAATCCGCAGCGGTTTTCCCACAGCGTGATCCGCACCCCATAGGGATGCATAGGACACCCGCAGGTAGTTAAATACCTGTGGATGTCATCTTCCCTTCAGGCGCGGATTGAGTCTGCGGGAAAACACCCACGACATGTTCCATTTTTAGTGTGGGTCTCCCGCGGGGGCGGCTCCCGCAGGCTTCTATGGAAGCCGTCCAGATCCGCGGAACACCCGTACTTGAATTTCTGCTCTCTGGAGCAGGAGAGCAGGAGTTAAAAAAAAATTGGAGTGCCCGGCGCATGCGCGTGGCACGCTGCCGGCGTGTCGAGCACATCCGCCGGGCCGAAGAAAGAAGATCCGGTCGTGACAGAGGGCAGATCTGCAGCGTCCGGACAGGTAAGTTTAATCTTTTTTTAGCCTCATGTCAGCGAGAAAGGAGGGACCCGCTGCGGGATTCTGCATGGAGAATCCGTGGCGGGCCTGATTTTCCACGTTGACATGAGGCCTTAGAGATGCAAAGCATAAGACCACTGAGGCCAGTGAATAGCTTGTAGCTGTCAGGTGTGTCGATGTGATGTCATGACTGCACCTCTGTAAACAAAACATCCGAGTAGCAGGAGATTTAATAGGTAAATAAAGCCGCTTGTATTATTTTATACTATTTTCCCCCTGGGCCAATTTTTGGTTAATTCCCCCCAAAAACCTTTAATACCGTATATCTTTAAATTAGTCAAGAGATCAGTTTCAATGATAAATAGCTCAAAAATCTCCAGCATTCATATACAGATAAACGATACAATTCTGGCTACCTGCAGCCACCACTTTAAGGAGCTTACTACATCTTGGTTTATTGCAATGTAAAACCAATAAGGAAATATAAGAAAGCATTATGGTATAAAAAATCCTAGTTTCAATATGCACCATTACAAATTGACCATTTCACCGTGTTTTGTTTTTACCATTCTTTAGCTGTTTTACCCTATCTTTTGTCTTGACCGGGATAAAGGATAGTATATCTGTCATCAACATATTTAGATAAAGATATGTAAATAATTTTATTTCAACCATGTATATTATTTTATTAGTAATAATATTGTCTTAAAATCCCAAGGTCAAACTCTTAATACAACCCCATTTAAAGTGCTTAAAAAATTCACAACTTCAAATGCAGAGCAAGCAAATAAACTTGTTGGCAATGCAGTAATGTTCCGTTTCTCTCTGGAAATTGAACTTTCTACTTATTAAATTACTATTAGCTGTTTATTGGATTTAGCTGTCAGGTGACCCTTTTAAAAACAGAAATATGTACAAGACTTGCTGCTTCTCTCTTGGGCTCCTGGCTCGTATCCTTGTGGTTTTGTTACAACTTTGTCAAGTTCTCAGGGAAATAGGCAACTGTTAAGCCAATCCCAATCTGCATGCGGGGGCCCAACCATGTAAGGTCTTACCATGCACATCCTTTGAATTTATATCTATTGTCTTTTCTATTGCTTTTTCTATTTGCATTTCCTTGTTGTTACACTTTTAATGAAGAATTTTAGGAACATTAAAGCTAGATGTAAATGAAAATGAACAAGATGTGAAAACCTAGATGTGAATGAAAACGAACAAGATGTGAAAACCTAGATGTGAATGAAAGAAAACACAAGAAATTCATTCTTGTAGTGGCTGTCAGTCTGCTGGCATCGGAAACAAACAGTCTTGTAGAAATCTGGTGGACAGCAGAGAATTCTATATTTTGCCAGGGAGTGGAGAAAGTTTCCTTCTCCAACCAGTTACATTAAAGTGTACCTGAGTTTTCAACAGGTTTTCTAAAGTATAACAGGTTCTCCTTATCCACTCATTTGCTGCTGTTTGCATCCTGTTTCGGGCTTGTAAGTTCTGATTTTCAGGTGGTCTTTCCCATTTTCTGCTACCTTGCTGTTTGCAATCAACTTTCAGGGAAGGAAGATGTAGCAAACCTAGTTCACTGCCCTGCACTTTCTTCTCCTGACCGCCAATGCTGCGTTGCACAGTCTGCGGTCCAATCAGCATGGGGGCAGTATCCGAATACCTGCCCCTCTGTTCTCCCAGGACGATTTAAGTATTCTGGCTGAATGGTGAATAAACCCAGTATAATGTGTGTCGAACACACACACACAGGGGAGGCAGAAATTATTATAACTGTGCCTGCAGATCTGTCAGAGTGCAGTGGAGTGCCCCTGTGAAGATAGCTTCTCCCCCCATTGCCAATAATAATAATCTTTATTTTGATAGCGCCAACTTATTCTGCAGTGCTTTCAAGAATGTGAGAAACACAGACAATACAACAATTGCATGTGATATACAATGAGTTTAAAACAAATAGGGTAGGAGTGGTACAGGAGGTAAAAGGAGGGGGGGGGTATGAGGCATGGGGGAACACAGGCAATATGAGAATTATATGTGGAAATCAGTTATTAGAAAGCAAACGGGGTGGGACGATAAGGAGGTGCAGGGGTAGAGGATACATCCCTGTGTCCTTGTTACTAAGACGTTCTGTACCTAACAAGAGACAAGGAATGAAAGAGAAGCTAAAAGGGAAACCCATAGTGGCAGCCACTTCAAATGTGATTTACAGAAGTAAAGCAAAAAAACTCTTAATGCAAGTATTTTACATGATTATTCTGATTGCCATTAGGGAGTCGGGAAGGAATTTTCCCCCAAATGGGCTAATTGGTTTCTGCCTCTTGGGGTTCTTGCCTTCCTTTGGATCAACTAGGGGGTGGAAATAGGCTGAACTAGATGGACATTGTCTTCATTCAGGCTAACATACTATGTTACTATGTTATGTTACAGAAATGTTGAGTCTAACAGAAGTTAGTAGATGAGGATAAATTGTCTGAAAAGTTAGTGTCCTTTAAAGCCAAGAGGAGAAAGATAGCTGAACTCTTGGGACACAGAGTTAAAGCCCCAAAATATTAGATTCTTATAACAAACATACAATTACAAGTTTATCAAGCGCCGCTGTAATGTGTGAAGCCTCATTAACTGTTAGACTGTCTTTTTCATTTAGGTAGAAGAAAAAGTCTGAGCTCTCTCACACAAGCCTTATTTACCATGGTTTTTTTACCCACGCACGTGGGTTTTGTGCGTGTAATATGCGATAACAAACTTTACATTACTTTCAACTGTGCCTCTCACATATAACATGCAACATGTGCACTTAAAAAAAGAATATGGTATGCACCCTATTGGTGCGCATTAAACACACAAACGCACCAACATTATGTATGGAGATTGTTGGCGTGCAGCATTGTGTACTGCTGCGTGCTACCTACACAGGAGATACGCACGCAGTGCGCTGTATGAAATGCTCATGTAAGAGAGTCCTTAACTCCCGCACACTAGAGGGAAAAATGTAAACCAAACTTTATTGCAACATGCTAAAAAAGCAAATGCACTTGTATTTGCCTTTTGACATGTAATAAAGCTTAGTTTTAATTTATTTACTGTAGAGTTAACTCTTTCTTCAGCATGTTATGACCTACAGCCGATGTGATATATCAACTCTGTGTACCTGTCCTATGGAGGAAACGCTAACATTGTAGAGAGCAGTCTTACCATTTGTTTGTTTGATTGGTGTCTTTTTTATGTCTATGCCTTCTATTGAGTACAGAACTCTCTGAACCTGCCCAGGCTTCTTGTGGGAACCATGGTGAGGAGCATTCTTGGTCTTCTTCAGGGCCATATTTCTGTGTACAGGGAAACGGACAAAAAAGTTAACTTTTGCCTTACTTATGGTAAGGGTAAAATATGTGTACACCAAGCATCCACCCCCCTCATTATCAGGAGGCAGTGTGAGTGGGTGTTTTATCGGTGCCCTCACAGGTGTCATTGGCTCCTCCATTTGGTAGTCAGCTACCTGCATGGTGAGAGGAGGACGCATCTATATGCACTCCTCAGTCAGTAAGTAACGGCCATTTTCTGGGATTGTTTTTAATTTTTTATTTCCCCTTCTGTGATGCATGCTGCCATTCTCTGTATGAAAATGACTATAAGTATAAGTTTGTTTTAGTAAAACTTTAAAACTGAAAAATGTAAAAAAGGTAAGTAGACAATTTTTAAAATGTTTTTTGCCAATATTATACGCACAAATAGTTCCACAAAAATATACCCCAACAGTTTACAAAAAAAAGATGTTAAAAATATTTTGTTTGAAGAAAAGAAAAATAAATAGCTGTAAAATGCCCATTCACTTAGAAGGGAAAAAAGTTTAGTTGTGTCTTGTAATGAAGTGGTAAAAAAACCTAATGGCATTCACAAATATACAATAATGCAGGAACATATGAGTAGTGGACCTCCACAATAAGAAATGAGAAAGACATTTTCCTAAACACACCTGAATTCCCATTAGAAATGGTTTCCATTGAACTAAAATGTACAAACCGCTCAGGGTCTGTCATGCAGTTCATATATTATGTATATACATACACACACGTATATATTATGTTATGTTATGCAGTGTGCTAGGTTGTGTATATATATATATATATATATATATCTATATCTCTTTGTAAAAAAACAAAACAATCCCCTAGAAGAAGTTGTTGTTTTACTGCAAAACTCAGCATGCAGTTACCTCTCAGGCAGATATGCAAATATTTAAAGATGTGGTGTGATTAGATGAACGGTCTTGCCACCTGAGGCCCTAAAAGTGGTTCCACCTTTGGCCTATAAAAAGACTCTCAGAGGCTACTTGTGTATAATGGACCTCTTTTTCCACCTGTGTAGAGCTTGTTGACCACTAGATGCCTCTACGACTCAATCAAAGAGATTTCTGACAGTTAACAGAGTTTGAGAGGGGCGCATTATTGGAATTGACCACCACCACGACTGTTCTGACCAGACAAAAGGTATTGGGACCAGTAGATGCATGAGGGCACACACACAAAGTGACCAGGCTCAGGACGCCTTTGACAGACCATTACTAGAGAGTATTGTCTGATTGTTCGACAAGCAGCTCGAACTGTTTTGTATTGACCATTCATTGCCAGGTGGCACCATCGTTACTGGCCCCTGTACATGTCAGAACCATTTCCAGGCGCTTGACTAAAAGACGTTTGATCTCACAGTGCCCATTACATGTAATGTTTTTGACACCCAGCTGTCAAAGGTACCCAACACCTACCACGTATGGAGCAGGCTTGGCTCCCAGGCTTGCTCCATACCCCCCTGGGTACCAGAGGCTATACATGTATGCCTCTTGTGTGAAGGGGTTAAAGAAAAAAAAACTTATATATCCAAATAATCCAGAAATAACATTAGAATGGCATCAAACGCTGTTTGTATTGAATAGCCCTATTCTGGATACTAAGTGATAAAACAGTAGGACAGCATTACAGCAATTGCACTTGCTCAGAATCTCTTCTGATAAGTAGAGAAATGCTCCAGCCTCAGACGCAGCTGGCTCTCGACACAAGGGCACCTGGTAACATTTGATGAGGTGAACACAGAAGAGAAATAGCAGCTGGCGCTATTATAACATTATTTTTTGAATATGTGGGGATATAATCATTTTTAAACAACTGTAAATACAAAAAGTGCTTATAATTATGGGTTAGATTTAACTAGAATTATTAATTTTTGTTGGGTTGCCCAAAGTTAGAAAAACATGGCTACTTTCTTCAAAAAAATAGAGCCATTCCTGATCATGGGTTGTTTCTGATATTGCAGATCAGCTCCCATTCACTACAATGGAGCTGAGCTGCAATACCACACACAACTTTAAGCACAAAGAGGGTACTATGTTTGGAAGAAAGCAGCCCCTTTAAAGACCAAGCAGTTTTCATTACTTTATTTTTCAACACTGCGTTTCAAAATTTATAACATTTTTATTTTCCTGTCACTGTAGCTACATGAGGCCGGTTTTGCTTTGTTAGTATTTTTTCAATACAACCATGTGATCATATTAGAGTACATATAGTTTACTGATACATTTTTTTCTGAAGCAAAAACAAACAAACTACTGTGTTTCCCCCGAAAATAATACACCCCCTGAAAATAAGACCTAGTACAGGTTTTGCTGAAGTGCTACATATAAGGCACTCCCCAAAAGTAAAACCTAGCTCTGTCCCTGCTGTGTGAGTCTGCTGTGATGAGCTCCCCCTGGTGGCCGGAAGCTGCAATACTGTCCCTGCAGTACAAGTGGACAAGGAACTGCTATGGGTGATCGTTACAGTCCCCAGACAGTGTGTGGGAGCCAGGTACTTTACAGCCCTTATCTTTTGTGACCCTGTGAGTCAGGCAACCAGTGTATCACTTTGATTCTTTAGGGGGTGATCGTTACAGTCTCCAGACAGTGTGTACATGGAAATAATGGTAGTAACAAGAAATGCTTGATAGGATTCACAGTTTGTCTGGTCCTGCTGGTTTGTGATGACAACTACTGTACACTATATAATAAATGTTCATTTTTTTGTTCAACAATAAATGTGAATTCTTCTTCAGGGAAAATCAAGTCATGCCCTGAAAATAAGACCTAGTGTATCTTTGGGAGCAAAAATTAATATAAAACACTGTCTTATTTTCGGGGAAACAGGCTAAAACAAAACAAAAAAGAAGCAGAACAGCTCTACCATTGTTTTTTGTATTGCTTTTTATCGTGCAGTAAAAATTAATTAATGCTATCCCTTGAGTCGTTATGATCGCAACAGCATGAACTATGTTTTTCTTATGGTGAATTATTTTAAGAAAATTAGATAATTTTATTGAAAGGGTTTATTTATACTTTATTTTTCAGGTGGGACTTTTGATTAAGCCAATGTAATCTAATGTTATCTAATGCTACAGTTTCTAGACATACATACATTGCTATGCATGTATGGGGATATAAGAGTAGGGCATAATGTATATACTGTATATGTTGTGCATACCATTTATGGATATAATGTATTTTTTATAACGGTTTGTTTATTTTTTCTTCACACTTGCTGCCTGAATTTCTCCCTTGCGGGATGACAGCAGAATGAAGGCGGCTGAGAGATACAGGGCAGCACCAGAAGTGTGTTTTGAAACAAACTTTATAGTGATCACTATGATTTCTGTTATGGTGTTCACATGCCCAGAAACAGATACAATTGTGTCATTTATCACTGGGCAGATGCAGGGGAAGAGGTCAGCATTGGGATCCTACTCATAAGCCCCTGCAGGGGAACTCTCTTGCTTTGAAGCAGGACCTATGATTTTTTTGCCTGATGAACGAACTATTTGCTGTGGTGACATATATCTAAGTATTTTGGAAGTTTAAGGGTTAAGCTTTATTTGCATAAAACTGGAAAGCCCCTTAATATCTCGAATAGCACAATGGAAAGACTACCTGTAAGGAAGCCGATCCCATAACTGCACTAAATGTCAAACTGCATTCATTAACTCCAGTCGCTGCTACTCTTACTGTATAAGCAGCTAAAGAAGCAAAACATAAGTACAACCCCAAAATAAATCATTTTAAACTACAGCAGCAAATTAACAGCGATTGAAGTAATGGTGACCACTACAAATTCATTAGCAGACAACAATCTGCTACTAATGGTGTCTGCATTCTGTCTGATACAGACACATGGGGAAATATATAAGGACGAATTCACACGGGTGACAAAACACAGTTTTTGTGCGGTGTAATTTTTATAGTAGGAAATCCTACTGTAAAAGCCCTAAAATAAGCCCTATCTGTCGTTTTCAGTCAGTACTTCCTGGTTTAGAGGTTCAAAATCCCCGTCTCCAGGAAGTGCTGACTGTGATTGGTTCTCGAGAATGTGATTGAATGGCTATGATTGGTTTGTCGAGTGCTGGCTCTGATTGGTTAAACCGCGGCGCTCAAGAACTAATCACAGCCACCACTTCCTGGAGGCAAGAATTTTGAACCCCTGACCAGGAATAGCTGAGGGAAAATTACAAGCAAGTGTTTTGGAGACCTGCAGAGATGTGTGGCAAAGAGGACAACAGCTGTTAGGTGATGTCATTTTTTTCTTTTATGCAACTAGGGCTTATTTAAGGGGTATGGCTTATATTTCAAGCCGCCTTAAAAATCCCAGCCAAAGAGCGCTACAAATTCGCGCAAAATTGTAGCGCCACACATGACTTTGTAGCGACACAAAATCGCGATATTACCGCAAGAAGATGCAGCGATATTGTTCAGAAAACCAATGTGATTTTCCTGCGGCAATATCTCTGTCGGCCATGTGAGAGAGGCTTGAAACTTTTTATATCAATTTCTGGCATAAAGAAGTTGCAAAAGTTTGCACAAGGCTCACTTGAGCAAAAAGTTTGTGATTTTTTGACTTCAGGGCCACAGTCTGCCACTTTCTACAAAAGGGGAATGGCTTGTCAGGAGGTGGCATGTATAAGTTATAAATTATGCCTGAAATGTACACCAGATCGGATCTGGTGAACATTTATGTGTGGGTACACAGGGGAGCTGTGATTTACCTAATATATGAAGAGCCGTCCACTGCCTGATATACTAGCTGCATCATGTGCTGGTGGAAATAATAAGAACAAAACGCAAAAGTAGGGAATTTATTATAGCCTGGGCTCCAGAATCCTATCAGGAAGTAGTCACAAATTTTGGCGCATGCCACATTTGTACAAAAAATTGCAACTTTTTTCATATTTACACCATTCTTGCCACTTTTTAAAAAACTGTACTGTTCACCATAGACCGGCAAATTTACTATAATTTATGCCAGAAGCTCATTAATAAATTTAGCATATCTTCATCCAACTCACTGCTGCTGAAGACTAGAGTAAGATTGATCGTCGTTAGTAAATTCACCCCAACGTATTATTAAGCTGCCAGCTGTTTTATATTTATTTATAACATGTAGAAAAACTCAATTTCAAGAGCAATAGATGCAATTACGCCCAAGAAGTGGGACACATAATAATAAGAGAAGATAAAATATGAACAAACTAGAATGCTGTCGTAACCTTGAAGATACTCAGCTGTTGAGAAAAGACTTTTACATTGTAAGTGCTATATCAACTAGTTGTTTCTCATCCACTGCCAGAAATGCAGCTGAGATATGTCAGAAATTTGCTTTTTTCTTCATTTTTTCCTTTTCCAACATTAAGCTACTGTGAACAGTGTTGAAAAAAGTCCAAAATAAAGACAGAAAGATAGAATAAAAGAAAAAAATAGCAGCTGGGGAAAAACAGAAAGTCAGTGCCATCTTAACACAGGCCAATAAATCACTACATTAATCACTGCGGCACAGAAAGCTTCAGTGGATGATGAAAGGCTAAAGACATCCCAGTGACATGTTACCTTTGGTCGTTCTGGTTTACTGAAGAGATGTAATGCTTCAGAGTGGGGAAGAGTGGAGTCCACTGACCAGCCTTTTTCAAAAACAGTCTTAAAGAAGAAATATTGTAAATGAGAATCTCAACTAAATCATAACATTTGTAGCAATGCAGAGATGACACGTTACAAGACGTTGTAAGGCATCAACCTATAATGCAGAATTGGGGGTTGATTTAAATCATTTTCCTTCCATATCAAAATCCGCATGGAGCGGTGTGGATTTCGGTGCAGAATTTACCGCGATGTGCCCTTAAATTGTTTGAATCATGGTAATAACTGTACTTTTCCATCTTCACCACATTCTCTTTTCTTTGACATAAGTACAGAAAACACAGAAAGTTAACAAATATAAGGAATAAAAAAAGAATGAATAACCAGTACTTGACTGATGAAGAACGTTTTCATCTGTTGGAACCAGTTACTTTAAGGATCAAAGCCCAAATAGTTTTCAGCAATGATTCAACATTTTTGAAGGTGTTTTCCAGCACTTTGACACTGATGGCCTATCCTTAGCATAGGCTGTCAATATCAGGCAGGTGGGGGTCCGATTCCCAATATTCCCACTAATCAGGCAACTGAAAGGGTGATATCTCTTTGACAGTTCATCAGACTCAGCATTATACATTTGGTAGTGGCTATTACTGGTATTGTAGCTTTATTCCATTCACTAGAATGGGACTTAGTTACAGGGACCTGCAGTACTAGCCGCATCCAATAGAAAATGTACAGTGCTGTGCCTGGTAAACAATGACAGGGAAATGATGCTTGCCAGAGCACCACTACCACTTTGGTTAGCTGATCAGTGGTGGTGCCGGGTTAGAACTCCGACCAATCAGATGTTGATGGCCTATCTTAAGGATAAACCATCAAAGTCCAAGAAACTCCTTAAAGATTGTTAACCAGGTATAGCCAGCTTTTATCTAGTCTAGTATTTTAATGCTGCAGAAAGCAGACAGTTTCGTACATTGTGCAGTTGTTGGTACTGAAGGCTGAGTCCCATTCGCATAAATAGGACTCACTCTACAGTATCAACCTGCGTCACTGACCAATGTGCTGAGCTGTCTACTTTCTGCAGGAAAACGCTAGAAGTGAACCAGCCCTTTTAAAAAGGAACCTGTAATCTGCCTAAAGCACCATAACCTTACTTATGGTGCTGTTACGGCAGGTGACAGGGAGCCGGGTGCTATTTTTTTGTTTACTCAGCCCCTGCCTGGTTCCCACAGTGACTATACAAGTCTATGGAAGAGCGCACACACAGGATTCTGAAAAGATTCAGATTATCGGCCGATGTGTGGACTTCAGTGGTGGGAAACAGGAAGCAGGTTAGTATAAAAATACAGCACATGGCTCCTTGTCACTTGTCCTAATAGCACCATAAATTAGTTTATAGGGTTTTAAGCAGGTGGCAGGTTTCCTTTAAGGCTACCATACACATTAGAGAAAAGCCGTCCGAACTCACCGATTGTGGTGGGACCAGTTGACTGTCACAGGTGTATGGGAGCCTTGATGTCAGGGGCAAAAAAGGATCAGGCACATGAATTTTAACGCTCAATCACTTTGTACTTCCTAGAGATAAGCCGCTATCAAAGGAGTCTGGTGGAAGCTTACTCCACTATCCCCAAGGATAATGTATGAACGCTCAGCAAAACCAAATATGGTGGGTGTCGGGAAGAATAGCTGTCAGCCAATTAGTCACCGTTGAAGGTGTAAGAATACCTTTAGTTGGTACTAGCATTATCTTGCCATGGATTAGAGCAGTTGTCCCATGAAAAATATTGCTTTCTAGTTAATTAAATCCAGCCCATAATACTAAACATTTTTTGTATTTACACCTATATAAAAAAAGTTTCTATCCCCAGATATTCCAGGGCTGATGCTAGAATAGCGCCACCTGCTGTTTTGATTCCGTGTCCAACTCAGTAATTGTTCCACCTGCGCATTCTTGCTTCTTTCTTTGCTCCACTGCATAGAAGCAAGCCTTAGGTGAAGCGGACACAGAAATGCTGTTCAATCGAAGCTGCAGGTGGCAATAATCTAGCATTAGCCCGGGAATATCTGGAGCTAGAAACATTTTTTAAACAATGTAAATACAAAAAATACTTATAACTATGGGTTGAATTTAACTACAAACAATATTCTTCATGGGACAATCCCTTTAAGTTCAAGCTACTGTAGTTTTTGTCGTAAGGATACTCAAAATGATTGCATATATGACACTTGAACAAGAGACATCTAGTCTGTCACACAGGTATGAATTGAGGAACATATGGTACGCCATACAGTATTCATAAGGAGAGTTCCATAGAACACAATTAGTTCTATGCATGAAAATGAAAAATATTCATGACACAAAAGTATTTTCTTACGTCATCAAATGTAAACTCGTCCAAATTCACTTCTTCAAAGTGATCTTCTAACTCTTCTCTATCAATACCTGCAAAAGCAGCAGCTAACTTTTTTCGTAAGAAGAAGCCTTTCCAAGCTGCCTATAAAGAAAAAAACAACGGATACCGCTGAAGAGTCATAGATCATCTCCAAATACAGATTCACAATGTTATCCCATTAGGAAGATAAAACATCTCGGAGCTTTGTTTAATAGCTCAATGATCTGTTTTTTGAACTTTATGTGACATCTAAAACTACAAGACAAATTAAATGCCTGCATGTGTCTGAAGCTAAGAATACCCAAGAGGGTCTCCTCAAGTAAGCAGAAAGGAATTCTTAAACTCCCCTCACTGCATGCAGCCTGGGTCAACTAATTAATAATTTGACAATTCCTTTAGGGTGTTTAAAAGCCTCGGGGAAAAGATGATACAAAGAGAAAGCAAAGTATGTACTTGCAACCTTTAACATCCAAATTAGTGAGACTCAAACAAGCTCTTGTGTAAGACTTGTAGGGTTCGAGTGTCTGGCTATATATAGAACTGAGCTACGGGCAGATTTCGGCTATTCTTACCCTGGGAATATGGTAGGCATACATGGCAAGCATCCTTTTTAGATTTTAAAGATATACCGTGAAAAAAGAAACGTGCCGCTTGTAAATAGGATGATTGTTGTGTTCCTCCGAGAAATGAAAACACAGCATCTAACACGTTCCACATTAAATCGCATGAGTAGAAATGACCCAATGGTTAAAAGGAGCAAGTGTTCTTCTTCTGCCTTAGTTTTAAAGGAGTTCTGTGTTGGAAGTTAAAGGGCTCATGTATGGGAAAGAGACATGAAAATAAAAAAAGGAAAAGTACAGATTGCAAGCTCTTCAGGAAGAAATGTTACATAATTATTACATAATTAATTAGATCAGTCCCATTCTCATTTGCACGAGGAAAGACTAGAATCAATGGGATTAAACTGAAAGGGAGGTGATACAGATTAGATATTAGAAAAACTTTCTGACAGTGAGGGTGATCAATGAGTGGAACAGGTTACCACAGGAGGTGGTGAGTTCTCCTTCAGTGGAAGTGTTCAAACAAAGGCTGGACAAATATCTGTCTGGGATGATAAAGTGAATCCTGCACTGAGCAGGGGGTTGGACCCGATGACCCTGGAGGTCCCTTCGGACTCTACCATTCTATGATTCTATGAACAGATGGGAAGCAACTGTTCCATCCGATGATCACTCTACATAAAATTTCCTCAAGTTAACACTTATATGAACTGGGTATGACAACCTTTTCCATTTAAATATCCAATAGGTCTAATAGGTCCTAACCTATGGGAGGAACTAGGGTCCAATGAGTCCCTGCTGTGTGTGAGAAGATGGCCACAGAGGAGAGGCCGCCTATCATCGTCTATGGTAGTTATAGACACACTATTGCTGCAGTCAACATAACTTTAGAAATAGTTGGCTGGAATTGATGTCCTGCCAAATGTCTAGGACTCACTAAAATTGTAGAGTATCAGGTACATTTTTGATAATCTAGTATGGAAAAATTGAGGACATCAGGTGCAAAATTAGGGAATTTTACTGTACAGTGAAATCCAATTTCTAATTAAAAAAACTAAGAAACACGTGCTTTCCAAAATTTTCTGGTGAACATTCCCTTCTCTTTCTTCTTCCCTTCATTACCATCCTGTGTTTTTGAGGTTTTTGTAATTGATTGATGATATAATGATGTCTGCATCGGATATCCTCATGATAGATGTCTTGCCTTTATTTATTTCCTGTACGAGGATTTACCTCTTGCAGTTAGGCTGGGCTGACACGAACGGGTCGTATTCCACATGCGGGAGGTCCGCACCAGATTTCAGCTCTTCGCCCAGCTGATGATCCTGCGTACTGCACTAACCTGTATTGCTGATGATCACAAAGGCATGCAGGCAGCCATGTGCAGTACAGGTTTTTTTTGTATTTCCTGCAGCGTTACTTAGCGATGATGTGGGTCCCCGCAGCCCATACGCCATGTTAATTGCATATGGGCTGCCGGTTGGACACCTCCATTGAAATCAGTATAAATTTGGTATCCTCCTAATCGTACTGACCCATAGAACTAAGTTCAGATGTTATTTTTAGTGTACTGTGAATGCTAAACCCACCCTTTTATTTTTTTTCATTTCTCCCAAGTTTTTCCATGTGTTATATGGTATATAGAATGATTCCATTAGAAAAATACAACTTGTCCCACAAAAATCAATCCCTCATAAGGCTAGGTCAATGGAAAAACTTAAAAGTAATCGTTCTTGGAAGGTGAGAATGAAAAATAAAAAAATGAAAAATCTCTGGTCCTAAAGTGGTTAAGTTGTTTCATTAATCCAATTAATCCAACTTCTGACAATTTACCATATCTATAGATGCCTATCCATAAGAGCTTATTCTCATGAGAGATTTTCCTATCTGTGTGCTGTCTGTATTTGCAGCAGACTGTACATGGACCCACTGCAGTCCATGGTGCTATGCAGCAAGGTTTTTGTTTTACATAGACTGAAAAAAAAAATGCATGTTTTTTTTCTATTCCTTTTCTTCTCTATTCTATAACTTCTCAGACAACAGTCATCCATTCAAGTCAGTGAGTGTATAAAAAAAAGTGAAGCACACATGGAGGATATCCATGATTGCTCTTTTTTTTCCACTGTTATAATCATTGCTGAAAAAAATTGGTCCTCCTTCAGTTTTTTTCTTGTGTGCAAAAAAAAAAAAAAAAGGATAACATAGGGATCACTAACATACATAAAACATGGACACATGCAGGCATATGGGGAGAAATGAAAAAAACCCAAACAGTTGCGCCATGTTTGGTGGTTTTAGCATTCACAGTACACTAAAAAAAAACAACGACTTTATTCTATGGGTCAGTACAATTAGTGGGATACCAAATTTATATAGCTTTTTTAATGTTTCCTTTTTTTTCTTAAACAACTGGCATCCAGTCTTTTTTTTTTTTGTAACAGGCTTCACTGTGCGGGGTAAATACTGTGATATTTTATTAACTCGGACTTTTGCATAAATGACCATACCATCTATGTGGGGATTATAACAGTTTGTTTTTTATGGGAAAAAGGGGGTTTTCTGAACCTTTTGTTTAACTGTTCTAAAAAAACCCCACTTAATTACATTTCTTTTGTTCTTGGACTTAGGGTGCATTCAGACGACTGTAGATCGGCCGGGTATTCACGCCGGCCGATATACGGCGTCTCTCTCTGCAGGGGGAGGAGGCAGGCAGAGCCCGGAGCAGTGCTCTGAACTCCCGCCCCCTCTACGCCTCCTCTCCCCCCCCCCCCTTTGCACTATTTGCAATGAGAGGAGGCGGGACGGGGCGGGGCTAAGTTCTGGGAATTAGCTTCGCCCCCGTCCCGCCTTTCCTCATTGAAAATAGTGCAGGGGGGTGGAGAGGAGGTAGAGAGGGGGCGGGAGCTCAGAGCACTGCTCCTGGCTCTTCCAGCCTCCTCCCCCTGCAGAGAGAGATGCCATATATTGGCTGGGCGTGAAAAACCCAGCCGATATACGGTCGTCTGAATGCACCTTTAGTCCCATACAGGGACTTGAACTTTCACTATTTTATTTATTTATATATATATATATATATATATATATATATATATATATATATATATATATATATATATATATATATATATATATATATATATATATATATATATATATATATATATATATATATACACATACATATACACACACGTACCTACTATAGCGATTTTGGATGTTGCATTTAAAGCTCTGCCATATATAGGGCTTGATAGGCATCTATGCATGGTAGCCCTGAAAGCCTTCAGTAGGCTCCGGCCTACCATGCTAGTCCATCTGCACCCTCTAGTTGTGCTGTCGAGGGTGCTGCTGGCATGCGGGCTGCTTTGACCACTGCATCTAAACAGTTAACAGCTGCGATCAGAGCGAACTCTGATCACAGCAGTTACCGGCAGCTATCAGCTGTCAGGAACAGCTCCCTGCCACTGGGCAAGGGCAGGCTTGGCTCCACAGCCTGCTCTATACATACTTCCCGACAATAGGGCATTTATATGTGTTAGGCAGTACTGATGTGGTTAAAGTGATTATCCGGGATTTAAAAACTTAGCAGGAAATGTAATCAAATAAATAAACTAACAATTACTCGACCTGCTGAATCACAGTCCGCTACAGCGCTAACGCTGTGGTTGTTACCTCCAGTTTTTGTTTACCTATCCTGATGACGTCAGGTACATGCATGTGACCACTGCAGCCAATCACTGGCCTAAACTGTCTCCTGCTGTAGATCCATGCACCACTGCTGAGGCCAGTGATTGGCTGTAGGGGTATTGTGGATGTACGGCACATCATCACTGCAGCAAAGTAAACAAAGACCGGCTAGGACCACTGGAGCAGAGGGGAAAATATAAGAGGTGTGTAATTGTTATTCCTCTATTTCATCACGTGTTCTGCCATCCGACAACTTTCTTAAATTCCGGACAGCCACTTTAGCTATATCTCAACTAGTTACATAGCCTAATATTTCATATTGATGCCAAATAAGTGATCTCCAAACACCTGGGAAAAGAATCAGGCAATAAATACAAAGGTGGTTGGTGTAAATTTACCTGTATTACTGTAGCAGCATGTTGTTTGACCTCCGATGTCTTGGACCCCGTGCTTTTTTTATGCAAGTACTTTTTTCTGCTGTTATAATGATGCCATGCTGACTGTATAATAGAGGCAGCTTCATGAAGCTTTGCATAATAACGAATATCTCTCCGTATTACATATCCTCTCCACTGAGCCTGGATATGAACTGCAGCACTGATGGTTGTGCAAAATAAGGAAACATGTCATAAATATTAATTCCTAAAACACCCACTTACATTTAAAATTTTCCTGCTATTTTGTAAACCAAAATTGCACTCTAACTGCAATTTCCAGTCTTGTTATCCCATAAAATGTATCACTTAACAAGTACAAAAATAGACAGTATAAGACCCTGCTACTTCAGCAAGTTACCTAAAAAGCTCATTTCTACTGGACAATCCCCATATAGTATGTAGCTGCCCCAGTGATCAACTGTTCACCACAGGTCTAGGTGTTTAAAGGGGTTCTCCAGGAATAGTTTACAATTGCTGCAGTCAGTGCAGTCCATGGAAACTCATCCAAGGGCAGGAAAATTCATGGCACATTGGACTTGCTGTCTACAAATATCTGAGGGGCTGTCACAGTACAGAGGGATCAGCCCTATTCTCATTTGTACAAGGAAAGACTAGAAGCAATGGGATGAAACTGAGAGGGAGGAGGCACAGATTAGATATTAGAAAAAACTTTCTGACAGTGAGGGTGATCAATGAGTGCAACAGGTTACCACGGCAGGTGGTGAGTTCTCCTTCAATGGAAGTGTTCAAACAGAGGCTGGACAGACATCTGTCTGGGATGATTTAGTGAATCCCGCACTGAGCAGGAGGGGTTGGACCAGATTACCCTGGAGGTCCCTTCCAACTCTACCATTCTATGATTCGATCTAGGATTCTATGATGGGGAAAGGAGCAGGGCCATCAGAAGTGAGTAATGCTACACTGTACTATGTGATTCTACACACAGCAAAACTTTCTGACAGTGGGGGTGATCAATGAGTGGAACAGGTTACCATGGGAGGTGGTGAGTTCTCTTTCAATGGAAGCCTTCAAACAAAGTCTAGACAAATATCTGTCTGGGATGATTTAGTGAATTCTGCACTGAGCAGGGGGTTTGACCAGATGACCCTGGAGGTTCCTTCCAACTCTACCATTCTATGATTCGATCTATGATTCTATGATAGGGAAGGGAGCGGGGCCATCAGAAGTGAGTAATGCTACACTGTGCTATGTGATTCTGCCGCCCCCGCCCCCTGCAGCCACCCCGAATCTTCAGGGACAAGCCAGCAGATACTCGAAAAAGGCGATGCTCTCTCGAGTAAATTGCCTTAACGAGTATGCTCGCTTATCTCTAGTGTCTAATAAACATCAGACAGGAGGCTGCAGTATACATAGGAGATGTCCAGAGTCTGAAGGGCAATTAAGTAAGGAGTGCAGGGATGAAGAAAAGGGTTTTCACTAGAGATGAGCGAGCGTACTCGGAAAAGCACTACTCGCTCAAGTCATTTGCTTTATCCGAGTATCGCTGTGCTCGTCCCTGAAGATTTGGGTGCCGCTGCGGTTGACAGGTGAGTCGCAGCGGGGAGCAAGGGAGAGCGGGCGGGAGAGAAGGAGAGAAAGATCTCCCCTCCATTCCTCCCCGCTCTCCCCTGCAGCTCCCCGCTCCGTGCCGGCACCCGAATCTTCAGGGACGAGCACAGCGATACTCGGATAAAGCAAATTACTCGAGCGAGTAATGCTTTTCCGAGTACGCTCGCTCATCTCTAGTTTTCACCATAGCAGTTTATTAAGACTGTCCAGTCTAAGGACCCTTTTACACAAGATGACTTTCGGGGAAAGAAGCGCCTGGCAGCATCCCCAGAGAAAATAGCTCAGTGAATGAAGGCAGAAAGGGCCAGAGATCATTCACAGTATACAGAAAGTCATTCATAGATGAATGACTGCCAGTTTACACAGGCCAATCGTCATTTAATTTGTATGCCTGAATGATCTGAATGATGAATGAATTATCATTTGTCAATCAGATCATGCAGGTATTTATACTGATCGATTATATAAAAATAATGTGTTTTACTTCTCATACTAATAATACGAATTGGAGGGAACGGATTTCGAAAGTTTTTCATGTTCAAAGATTATTTTAATAATAATTTAAAACATTTTAAACATTTAAAAAGTAATAAAAGTTTTTCCTTTACAGATGCCTTGTACATTTTCAAAATAAATGATGACCGTATAATATATTTAAAGTGGTTGGTTACATGAGGTAGGTGTACCACTTTTATGTAGGTTGAAACGACCCTGCCCCCTTTCTTCATATTCCCTTACAATGAAAATGTAAATCTGTTAATCAAACTATACTTAAAGGGGTTGTCCCGCGAAACAAAGTGGGGGTATACACTTCTGTATGGCCATATTAATGCACTTTGTAATGTACATTGTGCATTAATTATGAGCCATACAGAAGTTATTCACTTACCTGCTCCGTTGCTAGCGTCCTCGTCTCCATGGTGCCGTCTAATTTTCAGCGTCTAATCGCCGGATTAGACGCGCTTGCACAGTCCGGTCTTCTTCTTTTCTGAATGTGGCCGCTCGTGCCGGAGAGCGGCTCCTCGTAGCTCCGCCCCGTCACGTGCCGATTCCAGCCAATCAGGAGGCTGGAATCGGCAATGGACCGCACAGAAGACCTGCGGTCCACCGAGGGTGAAGATCCCGGCGGCCATCTTCACAAGGTAAGTAAGAAGTCACCGGAGCGCGGGGATTCAGGTAAGCACTATCCGGTTTTCTTTTTTAACCCCTGCATCGGGTTTGTCTCGAGCCGAACGGGGGGGGCTATTGGAAAAAAAAAAAAACCCGTTTCGGCGCGGGACAACCCCTTTAAATTTATCATTCTTAGTAAATGGTAGATTCTTGAAAAAGTGTCAGAGGCCCTGTCATGGTCTCAAGCCAGAAAGGCTGGCTGCATAGCTCTACAGCTGTGATCTCGCTGATTCTATCTCTTTTTTTTCATACTCACGTCTGTTTGCCCAGATGGGCTCTTCTTAGTTCTGCCTACTGGCACTTGAATCTGTCAAGTGGGCAGTTGCAGAGCTATACAGCCAGCCCCGCTGACTTTACACTATGACAGGTTCTCTTTAACCTTTTCCAATCCAATTTGTATCCTGGTTTTCCTAAGGGGCTTACTCTTTTTCTGCTGTTATACAACAGCCCTATCTGCTGGCTAAAGCCAGTACTGTATGAGGTTACACGTTGAATAGGCTCCGACAGCAGAGAGGCTGGCAATCTACAGTAAGAGAACCCTGACGGATGTCTTCCAACATCGGAGCTGTACAGCCTTAAATCATAATGTCTTCAGACGTCAGACAGTGGATTGGAAAGAATTAAAGCTGTGGCTAGTACATTTGGATACATCTAAAAGTATCAGGTGAAGAGTAACAAAGCGGTGTATCAGATGAAAAGGAGGACATTTTAGAACAAAATATGTGTTACTTACACTTCTCTAGAATGCTCTTCAATGCCTTTTCTTGTGGAAATCTGTGGTATATTTTTTAAGCTTCCTCTGTTTGCTTGATTGGGCTGTTCAGCATTTACAAATGAGCACTCAAACAAAGACTGAGCTTCTTGGAACGTGATTTGTTTTGTGTCTTCACATTCATCTTCATGAGAGCCATTGATAATGTGACTACTATGCTGACTCCTGCCAAGGTCTAGTTGACTCACACAGTCTCTAGGAATCTCTGGATCTTCTCTTTCAGCATCTTCTATATTGCCATACTCATGTGCGTATCTATATACATTACTGAGCTGTAGTATTTCTTTCAGTGTGTTACAGTACACTTTCAGTTTTTGTAAAGATGAAGGTACTCTATAAACAGAGGAATCAAAAATATTCATACATGATGGCTAGGTTCAAAGATCACAAACAGTTTGCATTAAGAAGTGAAAACTCTAACTACATACCTCTCCTCACCATTTACTACATGCCAGAGTTTACTGAACTTGGAACTTTGGTGTTGACAAAATGCCATGAAGCTTCCCGGTGGTGCCTTGTAGAATATTTTATCTTCAGACTTTAATTCTTCATCATTCAAGTATCTCAGTGCAGGTAAAGTTTTTTGTAAAGTGAGTCTAGAATGAAAAGGAGGTGACATGATGATGGGTTTCAAGTTATTTTCAGTATTTTAATATACATATTCATTAAATGGGTTTTCCCATTGAAGACATTTGTCCTTTCTCCACAGGATAAGGAATAAATGTCTGATTACTGGGGTTCTGACTGATGGAAGACCCAGCGATCATGATAACAGCATTCTCCAAATGCGCAATGAGAAAGGAGCAACGATATGAAAGTTAATGCAGTGGCCAATGGCAACAAGTTGCAAGTTTGGTGCTCATGCTCCACTGCCTATCCATTCACTTCTATGGAACAAAAACGATCTCACTCAGCCCAACAGAAGTGAATGGAGGGGCGGCTGAGCATGAGCGCACTTGAAACTTGTTGCCATTGGCCACAGCTCCACTTTGGTCTGCATTAATTTTCAGACATGCTGACTTGTTTGGCTTCCACATATGCTCCAAATGTCTTGATTTGATACACCTGAAAGGTACAGACTAGAGATGAGCGAACGTGCTCGTTTAGGACAATTACTCGATCGAGCATCGCTTTTTTCGAGTAACTGCCTACTTGGACGAAAAGATTCGGGGGGCGCCGAGGGGCGGCGGGGTAGAGCGGGGGGTAGCAGGAGGGAACAGGGGGAGCTCTCTCTCTCTTTCCCCCCTCCCCCCGCAACCCCCCGCTCACCCCCGGCGCCCCTCGAATCTTTTCGCCCGATTAGGCAGTTACTCAAAAAAGCGATGCTCAATCGAGTAATTGCTCTAAACGAGCACGTTCGCTCATCTCTAGTGCAGACTGTACTTGTGAGGATTCAACTCATAGGGAGTCTTTAGTGTAGGGCAAGAAGGAACAAAGCTACTGTTATCTAGTTCCACCTATAGATGACCATGTAAGTCAATGTCCAAACCTTTAAAGACTTTTGAAACACAGTATAGGTTAGCAGCCAAACTAGTGATATCCGTCTGAAGACAGAACTGTTTTAGCCGGTCACAAAAGGCAGGACTGCAAGATGGAAGTGGAGTTCTTGGCAATATACAAGACTATTCTTTATTTAAAAAAAAAAAGTAATTTCTATTCTAACCTGTTTTTCTAATGCATGTATAACCTCTTTTCCGTCAGAAACAACAGTTTCTCAACATTTTTCCTGTGCCTTAGCTCTGAGCAGGGAAATCGAAGAAGCTATCAACATAGTATGACTAGCCTAATACAGAACATAATCAGAACTAGTTTTATCAGCACAGCAGGAATTTTCGGTTTGTAAAATGATCAGAGGTCTTTACCACCAGGATCATTAAGCATACAAGGGTTAAACAAGAAATTTAATTATATCGAATTTCCCTTTAAAGAAGACGTTGATGAGTGAAGCCAATGTATCCACAGAGAAAAATACTATGCAAGCCAGTGTTGAGTAGATATAAATAAAATGGGTGCCAAATCAACGTGATAAATGTGTTCAGAAATATATCTGGGAGTTAAGGGATCTCAACAGTAGTTTTTTCCAGCTGTTTCTCACATGCTGAATGCCTGAGTCAATATTTCATTTAGTGAAAACTTCCTAGTGAATATTTAGGCACTTAAGAGTCTGCATTAATCATGGCTGCAGTGAAACGCGTTCCCCTAGGAGCGTAAGAACTGATCCTTGGGTTTCATTTGTAAAACACAACTTCTTAGTTCTTAGGTTTGATGGTGTTATCGCTGGCCGCACATGAAAGTAGACAGTCGATTGGAAAATTTTACAGTTAATTCCTTAGCAGGTATCAAGGGGTTATGCGAAGTTCATTAGTATGTACTGCATGAAGAAAGTCAAAGCTGAATTCAACAACTTCATAATTTTTAATATCCCATTAGTCAAAAGTGTCTGAGGGAAATAATCCCATGTCCAAGTAATAAAATATGAGGTTGTGAAACTGATCCATTCATGTCGACAACTGACAAAACATTAATACATAATTGAATTATTGTAGACAAACACATGAAATACAAAGCCATACACACACACTGTATATACTCTATACTGCAGTGCATTAAATACAATTTAGTTCTTGTTCTCTCAGTATTAGGGTGCATTCAAATGACCGTATATCGGCTGGGTTTTCACGCCCAGCCAATATACGGCGTCTCTCTCTGCAGGGGGAGGAGGCTGGAAGAGCCGGGAGCAGTGCTCTGAGTTCCTGCCCCCTCTCTGCCTCCTCTCCACCCCCTCTCCGCCCCTCTGCATTATTTGCAATGATAGGAGGTGGAGCAGGGGTGGGGCTAAGTTCTGGGAATTAGCTCCGCCCCCATCCTGCCTCTCCACATTGAAAATAGTGCAGGGGGTGGAGAGGAGGCAGAGAGGGGGCGGGAGCTCAGAGCACTGCTCCCGGCTCTTCCAGCCTCCTCCCCCTGGAGAGAGAGACGCTATATATTGGCTGGGCATGAAAACCCAGCCGATATACGGTCGTCTGAATGCACCCTTAAGCAGTGGACTTTCATAATACTCTATGCAAATAACATTAAGCAAGTAGTAAATTGGAACTGCTTCTCCCTAGTGCAAGGCTATACCTTCACACACCACCTAACTACTAGTGATTTCAAATGCTGCCTTCTGTGTACCGGAAGGTGTGCTAATTAGCAGGGACAGCTGTGCAGGTGTGTCTGGAGGAGCTAAAACCTCCAGACACATTCAGTGTCTTGCTGAAAGCTGGGGCAGCGCTGCTGCTGAAAGCCAGAGTCAGGCCAGGCTCAGAGGGAGCTGGAGCTACTTCCTGAGAGGGAGGCTAAGAGGAGGCTGAAAGCCTGACATCTGTGGGAGACCAGGCTGTGGTGCGGCCATGAGTCTGACGGGGAAGTACGCCCCCAGACGGACACCCAGGTGAGTATGTATAGTGGCGCTAGGCCACTGTGTTGTAGTGAATGAGTAAACTGTTTAGTTAGCGCCTGGACGGGCTAGTGTTTGTTATGTTTATAACATACAGTGTATGTGCTACCAGTGGCTGCTGTGTTTCAACTGGATTTCTGTATTATGGCTGAATATTAATGAAAATAAAGTTATTTGGACCTTTACATGGACTGAGTGAGCTGCTGTGTCATTGCCCTTCTTTCCCCCACTCAGACATTGCCACAGAGGTTAGAATACTATATAGAATTTATATACACTATACCTTGTCCTTTTAAAGAGTGACATTGCAGTGTATAGACAAAACAAAATATAACATACAGCAGGGTGCGTGAAGTAACAAAGTTATTGTAGCTCATTTGTTCTGATGTCACAATGAACTACATATGGTAGCATTTATTACTGTCCTTACCATTTGGTAAATACGGGAGAGAAATGTAGCCTACAAAGCAGAAGATTAACAGAAATAACTGAATGGGCCCGCTATCCGAAGCTTTGGCTAGCTGCCCTTACTCAACTGTTCTCTAATTGATGCTCTGCAGTAAATCAGAGACATGCAGAAGCCCGATGATAAAGAAAATATGGAATAGTCTGGCACACAGTGATCATCATTAGTATATGGAAATTAGCCTTGTCTAGCATGAATACAAGATGTATCATCTATATCTGGAGGGCAGAAGGCTTCACCATCATCATAAGAAGACAGAGACTATGAACCTCTCTGCTACACAATGTTGTGATGGTTGAATCAAATTATAAATTGGACATGATGGACTTGTGCATATTATCAACCTGAATTACTAGATTACTATTATGTATTGGATGTCAGTGTATCAATGAACAACCCTATACTTTTGGTCTTCTTGGGCTACAGTGGGATTATATGTTGTGATTGTAAGCTACACATGATCTTCAGCTATACCAGTTATACCAGTACACCAGTTATACCACCCTAATATGTATGAAAAAAAAAAAAAACTGAACTCTATCATCTTTCGACTTCATGCACATGGCAGAGCTGGGCCAGTAGTCAGACAGAGTCCCTGTTTCTCCAAGCTACACAGTCTTCACTTGGCACACTGTGTGCTTTTTCATGGCACTTCGTATGGTGATGTATCTCAGGCTTGTTCCCTCCTAGAAGCAATAGTTCTAAAGGGGAAATATCTCTATGATACGCTCTTAATGGAGCCATAAACTGCTTTCGATGCTATACTATGGCACTGTAAGTACAACTGGAAGGTTGTACAATGGGTGCAAAAAAAAAGTTGATTGCAATTGTAATATATCATATGCATGCGCGCACACACACACACACACACACACACACACACACACACACACACATATATTATATATATATATATATATATATATATATATATACATACAGTGGGGAAAAAAGGATTTAGTCAGATACCAATTGTACAAGTTCTCCCACTTAAAAAGATGAGAGAGGCTTGTAATTGACATCATAGGTAGACCTCAACTATGAGAGACAACATGAGAAAACACATCCAGAAAATCACATTGTCTGATTTTTAACAAATTTATTTTTAAATTATGGTGGAAAATAAGTATTTAGTCACCTACAAACAAGCAAGATTTCTGTGTCTCACAGACCTGTAACTTCTTCTTTAAGAGGCCCCTCTCTCCTCCACTTATTACCTGTAGTAATGGCACCTGTTTGAACTGGTTATCAGTATAAAAGACACCTGTACACAACCTCAAGCAGTCACACTCCAAATCTGCAATAGGCAAGCAGCTTGGTGTGAAGAAATCAACTGTGGGAGCAATATTAATAAAATGGAAGAGATACAAGACCACTGATAATCTCTCTTGATCTGGCGCTCCACGCAAGATCTCCCCCCGTGGGGTCAAAATGATCACAAGACCGGTGAGCAAAAATCCCAGAACCACATGGGGGAACCTAGTGAATGACCTGCAGAGAGCTGGGACCAACATAACAAAGGCTACTATCACTAACACACTATGCCGCCAGGGACTCTGATCCTGCAGTGCCCGACATGTTCCCCTGCTTAAGCCAGTACATGTCCGGGGCCGACTGAAATTTGCTAGAGAGCGTTTGGATGATCCAGAAGAGTATTGGGAGAATGTCATATGGTCAGGTGAAAACAAAGTAGAACTGTTTAGCAGAAACACAACTCATCGTGTTTGGAGGAGAAAGAATGCTAAGTTGCATCCATAGAACACCATACCTACTGTGAAGCATGGGGGTGGCAACATCATGCTTTGGGGCTGTTTCTCTGCAAAGGGACCAGGACGATTGATCCGTATACATGAAAGAATGAATAGGGCCATGTATTGTGAGATTTTGAGTGCAAACCTCCTTCTATCAGCAAGGGCACTGAAGATGAAATGTGGTTGGGTCTTTCAGCATGACAATGGTCCCAAGCACACCGCCACGGCAATGAAGCAGTGGCTTCGTAAGAAGCATTTCAAGGTCCTGGAGTGGCCTAGCCAGTTTTTGGATCTCAACCCTATAGAAAACCTTTGGAGGGAGTTGAAAGTCTGTGTTGCCCAGTGACAGCCCCAAAACATCACTGCTTTTAAGGGGGGTTGCATGGAGTAATGAGCCAACATACCAGCAACAGTGTGTGCCAACCTTGTGAGGACTTACAGAAAACGTTTGACGTCTGTCATTGCCAATAAAGGATATATAACAAAGTATTGAGATGAACTTTTGTTATTGACCAAATACTTATTTTCCACCATAATTTGCAAATAAATATGTTAAAAATCAGACAATGTGATTTTCTGGATGTGTTTTCTCATGTTGTCTCTCATAGTTGAGGTCTACCTATGATGTCAATTACAGGCCTCTCTCATCTTTTTAAGTGGGAGAACTTGTACAATTGGTATCTGACTAAATACTTTCCCCCCCCCTATATATATATATATATATATATATATATATATATATATATATATATATATACACACATACACACACACATATAACATTAAAGCCTAATATTGTGTACTAAGCCACTATACAGGCCCATATGCAGCAACCTATGATGCATGCACTTTGTACTCTGATGCCGATCATAACCATAATTAACTTTATCAGCAGTTTTTGCTACAGGTTATAGCTCTTCCGTGGAATTGGACCAGTCAGACTAGTCTTTACTTCCACTGTAGAGCAGGGCAATTTGGCCTAAAATAAAAAAACTCAAATTTTTTCCAAAATTGTCTCAATTCTAATCTCGATTTTCATGTTTACTTGCTAAATAAGCTAAAATAATACTCACATGCATTTTTTCACAGGAAATCATATGCACAACAATTCCTTACTATATACTGATTAGCTGAATTGTATGGGATAATTCTGATTATCAGTGCATACTAAAAGGGAACCTGTCAGCACCTTTGGGGCCAATAAACCACTAGTTTGTTGCCATTTCCAGTGGCATCAGCATGCACAGTGAAGCAGAATATCATTGTCCTTAGCTTTATATGCGCATGCACCTGATTCCGATGGAGAAGTGTCTTGAACTTATAACTAAGCTTAAGCGGTAAGATATAATTCCCTTTTTTAGATAATGCTTATACAGGCGCTTTACATAGGGACATCTTTAGAAAGTTAAACCCAGCTGTATGACGGCAGGCTGATAGTTTAGTGGCCCCAAGGGTGCAGACAGGTCCTCTTTAAGGAATTACTGTGAATGCATGTCGCTTACCATGTGTTAAAAGAATGGGCGCATTATTGGAATGTGGGAAGCTGGATGGTCATATTGACAAATTTCCCACCACCTGGGCCTTTCTGACCAGACTGTTAGGAGGTGTTGGGACCAATAGATCCATGAGGGCATACACACAAGGTGAACAGACTGGTATTATTGTACCTTGTCACCACCAGAATAATGGGTGGAAACCTAAAATGACAGCTTAGGGCAAGGGTATGCCCCCAAAGGTCCTGATTGGCTGCCTGCAGGAAGGTCCTAGCAGCCTGGGGAGTGAGTTTTGCCTTGGATGGAGGGTTAGGGTGAGGGCTAGTTTGATTATTAGGCTTACATTATTAGCTGTAAATGGTCCAAATGGAAGCATTTACAGCTAATAATTTAACCATAACACTCAAACAAACTCTCACCCTAACCCTCCATCGAAGCCAAGGTTCAGTCTCCATGCTGCTAGGACTTGCAATGTGTTGACTACCCACTCTCGGTCTCGGTCCCTGGCACGGAGTTTCCCTGGCGGCGGCCTCCCAGCAGTGCTGCAGAAAAGAATAATCTGTCAGCACTGATGTGAGGTCGGTGCTGGGGAACTCCAGAGTCGTGGAGCAGAGAGGGGAGAAGGCAGACCGGCCAACAAGTGAAAGCAGCAGGCATGGAGACGGAGAGCGGAAGAGCGGGCAGCAATCAAAGTAGTGGGGAGGTGAGCTGAGGGCTGGGAAAAGGAAGACGGACAGTGGTGAGGCAGGGACACTGTCTGCAGCAGCGGGGAGGTTACTGGAAAAAGGGAGATGGACAGCAGGGAGCAAGGGTCAAGGACAGCAGCAGCAACAGGGAGGCTACATCAGGGCTGGGGAAGACACGGACAGCGGGGAGGCAGGGAGAGTGATAGCAGCAGCAGGGAGGTGAAATCATTGCCGGGAGCCAAGAACCAGCGCAGTGCCGAGTGACAGAGCAGGGAGACCGGGAGGTTAGTGGGCCGCCAGCTCTGCAGCCGATCAGGAACAGGGGGTGTCACCAGCCTGTCAATCTTATCTCTACCACTACTTCCGGTGGTGACAAGATACAATAGTACTGAACAGACTCATGATGCCCTAAACAGACCACCAGTAGACAGCATTGTCTGATCATCCTACAAGCACGAGTAGCTCCAACTGTTTCATTGTCTGATATTCAGAAATAGGTGGCACCATAATTACAGGCCCCTGTGTCTGTCAGAACCATTTCCCGGCACTCGGCTGAAGGACTTTGGTCTCATGGCGCCCACTGCATGTCCTGCCTTTGACACCCACCGTCACCTCTGTTTGCAGTGATGTCGTGGACAACTAATCTGGACTACTACGGAACCTGTATGTATCCATGCCCACCAACATCACATCTTGTATCCAAGCTAGAGGTGGTCCAACAGTAAACTAGAGCCTCCATGCCCACCCGTATTACATCTTGCATCCATGCTAGAGGTGGTCCAACAGGATACTTTAGCCACCCTTTAAGTGTTCAGTTTTCTAGAATAAATGAACACTTTGCTCCAATATTGTAATCACTTATTTATATCAATGTTACAATCACACGTAACAAGTTTTATTCAATTCTGACAACTCCTTCTAGGTGCTTGATTTTTTGGACAATGAGTATAATATACATATGAAGAATGGGGTTCTAACCCCCCAACCCTGTAATCACAGTCGCCCTTGCATTATCAACACCGTCCAGTCATCACAGGCCCCCCTTTCCATAGTGTTCTCCTCCACTGTCCCCCTGTAGGTTGTAGGGTCTCTTTTGCAACCCTCCCCCCCTGTACTATTCTCCTCTGCTGCTCCCTGTAGTATTCTGTTTCGCAGCCCCTCCCTGCACAATTTTCTCCATAGATTTCCTCCAGTGTCCTCAACAGCCCCCTGCAGTACTGTCCTCTACAGTCCCCTGCAGTACTGTCCTCTACAGCCACCTGCAGTAATGCCCTTTACAGCATGCCCATTCTGTTTTTTTCAGCAGACACACATTCTATGATGGGAAACTGATAAAATTTGCTGATGACACAAAGCTAGGAGGATTAGCTAACACTAGGGAAGAGAGAGAGAGAGTATTCAAAAAGTTCTAGAAAAGCTTGCACAGTGGTCAGCAACTAACAGAATGGTATTTAGCAAGGAGAAATGCAAAGTCCTACATCTGGGCAAGAAAAATGAAGAAAGCACATGCAGAATGGGAGGAATTGAGCTAAGCAGCAGCACATGTGAAAAAGACTTGGGTATACTAATAGATCATAGACTGAACATGAGCCAACAATGTGATACAGCAGCCAAAAAGGCAAACACAATTCTGGGATTACCACATGAGGTAATTATCCCCCTCTATTCTTCCTTAGTCAGACCTCATCTGGAATTTTGTGTCCAGTTCTGGGCACTCCGCTTTAAAAAAGACAAACGGGAGCAAGTTCAGAGAAGAGTTACCAAGATGGTAAGCGGTCTGCAAATCATATTCTATGAGGAACGGATAAAGGATCTGGGAATGTTTAGCTTGCAAAAAAGAAGGCTGAGAGGGGACTTAATAGCTGTCTAGAAATATCTAAAGGGTTGTCACACTGCAGAGGGATCAGGCCTATTCTCATTTGCACAAGGAAAGACTAGAAGCAATGGAATGAAACTGAGAGGGAGGAGATACAGATTAGATATTAGAAAAAACTTTCTGACAGTGAGGGTGATCAATGAGTGGAACAAGTTACCATGGGAGGTGGTGAGTTCTCCTTCAATGGAAGTGGTCATACAAAGGCTGGACAAATATCTGTCTGGGATGACTTAGTAAATCCTGCACTGAGCAGGGGGTTGGACCACATGAGCCTACAGGTTCCTTCCAACTCTACCATTCTATGATTCAATGATTCTAAGATTCTCCTCTGCTTTTGGTTCAGCAGCTCTGCACTGATGAGCCAGAGTACAGAGCAGTTTATAAGCATAACACTGATTGTCTGAGACTCGGGCAATCAGCAATATTTTTTAGTTGCAGCATTGTTCCCTAGTGCATTAGTGTATTATACACTGCACCACTCACCCAGCTTGCATCCCGTTGTCACTTTTATCCTGGTCCAATAGTAGCCACACACATAGGGGCGGGGCTAATACTGATTTCACTGTTCATGTGAAAATCCAAACTATTCCACACTAAAGTGGAGAATTATGCAAATTAATTTGCTTAATTACCAAGCCCTAACCCACATACATCAGTGAATGTTTAGGCAACCATGATAAGGAAGTCCTTATTGGAGCACTTGTAGTAGATATTAACCACTGCGTATCCAGAACACCACAAAAGAGCTGCTCTTTTGAAGATGCTCTGACCCAGTTGTCTGGCCATAAAAAGTTTAGTGCTTCTCAACATCACTTAGCTTCTTATGCATGACCATTTTTCTTGCTTCTAACATAGCTTCAAGATATGACTTTTCACCAGCCTAATATATCCCACCCAATGACAAGCGTCGTCGTTTAAGAGATAATGAATGTTATTTCCTGACTGTGACCCAGCGTGTAAGAAAACAAAATAACTTTTTTCTACAGGGCAATGCTCTTTAGACTGCCTACACATGGGCGGGTGGGACCCAACATGCAGCATTCCCATTGAGGAGTTCGCCCCGGTGTCCAGCCGGTGACTCTAGCTTACCTGTCCGCCATCTTCTGTGCTGCTGATGTGTCGGCTGATGTGTCGGCACACATGCGCAGTACAGAGGGCACCGCGCCGTCGCTATGGCGATGACGCGGCTGTCACGACCAATCTGCAATGATGATTGCAGAATGGCTGCGGGACATGCATAGCCCGCACAAAATCGCAGCATGCTGCGATGTTTCCCCGCGAGCGTAAAATCGCAATCGATTTCTGCTCGTGGGCAGGAAATCACGTATTCTCCTAGCATGCTATGGGCTGGATTTGCTGCAGAATCCGGAGGCGGAATCCCTCTCCGGATTTCGCAATGCGAATCTGCCAGTGTGCAGGAGGCCTTATACGTACCCATAATAAACTGCAGTAAATAGCCATGTAACGTCTTTCTCTCTCTGAAGAGAAATGTGTGAAACTTTGGCAAGCACAGTAAAGAGACCAATAAAGAATGAAGATACCACTAAAGAAACCAACATAAAAACTTCCATACCGTTTACTCCGCAATTGTTTTAAATGGAAAAGCACTCAGTTTTAAGGCACACATGGGACTATGATGGAAGTCTGCAGCAGTCAAGTTTTAGAATTACAAGCCCTCTGCATTAACCACACAGGAGCATTTTCCTTCCATCCACTGGAAATTGGCTGTTAAGTCAAATTATTGCTCCCTGGGGAACGCAGCGAGATGAAGAGAGGAAATTAACAGCATCTTACATATGGGTACATATAAGCAACATTTATATACCCAGTCTATTAAAACAGCTTAAGAAAACACTGTAAGCTTTAACTTTAACTGCCAGACATCACAATTAATCAGTATAAATATTTATATGAAACCATTAGACTCATAGCTTTATGTAGTGCTAAAGCTGTGATTTCCAAAGATAACTTTTTACGTAAAGATTAGGGTTAATCTATAAAATTTCATGTACAATCCCTTTGAACTGTTATTCTTAGACACAAATGTGAATTTACAGAACGCAGTGAAGCTGGTGGGTTTATGACTACATTTTTATACACATATGTGCACTTTTATAGCTCACCTGGGAAGCCGCTGGTATTACAGATTTAGGTTATTCAGAAATGTATCATTTAGTCAGTTATATCTTGGCAGTCGCTGCAAACAAATATCATCAGCCAGCAGTAATAGCGGGGATGTACTCTCAGTATGGCTAGTAAATATGTAGCATGCATACACATGGACTAGCCGAACATCTGCAAGCACTTATATTGAAGGTTAGTAACCCATTATTGCCAGCTTCACTTCCAGCTATTATGTTTACTGCTACAGTAGTCCTTTTTTAACTGTACATAAGGTAGTGCCCTTGAACACATAAAACAATTGCATATGTATATGTAGTGCGTAAACACTGTATGTTCAGTACACATACATCATATTTTTTGCTGCTTTTATTGCTACCCTGATCCATTCTCATTTTGACTACTGTAACTAATTGCTAATCAATTTTCCCCTCATTAAGCTCTTGCCGCTCCAATCTATCCTATATGCCACAGCCTGACTCACCTTTGTGTCCAGTCACTACAATGCTGCCTCCACCCTGCGTCAATAACTTCACTGGTGCCTCCACCCTGTCCAGCCGCTGCATTGGTGCCTTCACCCTGTCCAGCTGCTGCATTGGTGCCTTCACCCTGTCCAGTCACTACACTGAAGCTTCCACATTGTGCCAATCACTTCACTGGTGCCTCCACACTATCCAGTCAGTGCACTGGCGCCTCCACACTGTCCAGTCACTGCACTGGTGCCTCCACCCTGTACAGTCACTGCACTGGTGCCTCCACCCTGTCCAGTCACTACACCGAAGCTTCCACCTTGTGCCAATCACTTTACCTTTGCCTCCACCCTGTCCAGTCAGTGCACTGGTGCCTCCATCCTGCGTCACTCACTGCACTGGTGTCTCAACCCTGTGCCAATCACTGTCTGGTGCCTCCACCCTGTCCAAGCACTAAGTTGGTGTCTCCACCCTGTGCCAATCACTGCACTGGTGCCTCCACCCTGTGCCAATCACTGTACTAATGCCTCCACCCTGTGCCAATCACTGTACTGATGCCTCCACCCTGTGCCAATCACTACACTGGTTGCCCATCTATATATATAAAATTGAATGTATGCATGTGTGTCTGTCTGTGTGTGTGTTTGTCCTTTATGCGCTACTACACCATTCATCCGATCGCCATGAAACTTTGGGAAGTTGTTGAGTACACTCCTGGGAAGATTACTAGCATAGTACAACTATCCTACGATAAATGGCGCGCATGCGAGCATCGTCGACAGTTACGACCCTCCCCCCCAACGCAGATCGTTTGATTTCCATCACTGCCCGATTCTCTCACTTCCCGATGTCATAGAAACTTGAAATTTGGCATGAGCATTGATTATGTCATAAATAGGAAAAGTTAATAGGTCCCAACTCAATTATTCAATTCTAAGCGCCAAAGAATTAGCGTCCAAATTTTACGTACGGAATCTAATTCTCTCACTTCCCAATGTCATAGAAACTTGAAATTTGGCACGAGCCATGATTATGTCATAAATAGGAAAAGGTAATGAGTCCCAACCCAATTATTCAATTCTAAGCGCCAAAGAATTAACGTCCAAATTTTACGTACGGAATGTAATTTTCTCACATAGAAACTTGAAATTTGGCACGGGCATTGAATATGTCATAAATAGGAAATGCTAATGGGTCCCAACTCGATTATTCAATTCTATGCGCCAAAGAATTAGCGTCCAAATTTTACGTACGGAATCTAATTCTCTCACTTCCCAATGTCATAGAAACTTGAAATTTGGCACGAGCCATGATTATGTCATAAATAGGAAAAGGTAATGAGTCCCAACCCAATTATTCAATTCTAAGCGCCAAAGAATTAGCGTCCAAATTTTACGTACGGAATCTAATTTTCTCGCTTCCCAATGTCATAGAAACTTGAAATTTGGCATGAGCATTGATTATGTCATAAATAGGAAAAGGTAATGGGTCCCAACTCGATTATTTAATTTTATGCACCAAAGAATTAGCGTCCAAATTTTACGTACGGAATGTAATTTTCTCACATAGAAACTTGAAATTTGGCACGGGCATTGAATATGTCATAAATAGGAAATGTTAATGGGTCCCAACTCGATTATTCAATTCTATGCGCCAAAGAATTAGTGTCCAAATTTTACGTACGGAATGTAATTTTCTCACTTCCTGATATATATAAATGAATGTCTGTCTGTCTGTCTGTCCTTTATGCATTACTACACCATTCATCCAATTGCCATGAGACTTTGGGGAAGTTGCTGAGTACACTCCTGGGAAGATTATAGGCATAGTACAAATATCCTACGATAGGTGCGCGCGTACGAGCATCGTCGACAGTTATGCCCCCCAGACAAAGATCGTTTGATTTCCATCTCAAGCACGAAAGCAAAAGGCATTACGAGCAACGGGATGAGTGTTCAACCAGAAAATGATGCATCCGCCGAACGTTTCGCAAGACAATTGCTGGATATTGAGAATGCTGAGGTAAAATGAAAGCTGTGCTGTGATTGGTTGCCATTTCTTATACTGCTGAGGTAACATGAAAGCTGTGCTGTGATTGGTGGCTACTTCTTATACTACTGAGGTTGCATGAAAGCTGTGCTGTGATTGGTTGTTATATATTATACCACTGAGGTAACATAAAAGCTGCGCTGTGATTGGTTGCTATATATAATACCGCAGAGGTAACATGAAAGCTGCGCTGTGATTGGTTGCTATTTTTTATATTGCTGAGGCAGAATAAAAGTTGCGCTGTGATTGGTTGTTATTTCTCTTACTGCTGAGGTAACATGAAAGCTGCACTGTGATTGGTTGTTATATATTATACCACTGAGGTAACATGAAAGCTGCGCTGTGATTGGTTGTTATATTTTATACTGCTAAGGTAACATGAAAGCTGCGCTGTGATTGGTTGTTATATATTATACCACTGAGGTAACATGAAAGCTGCGCTGTGATTGGTTGTTATCTAGATATATAAAAACGAATGAATGTATGTCTGTCTGTCTTCGCAGCAACGCGTGACGGGTAAGCTAGTACACTATAGAATACAATTCAGACTCCTCACTCTCATCTCTTCCTGGACTTTACATTCTGCCAACAATTTAAGACTAACCTTCATAATACAAACCTCACATTCCTGCCGCCAAGGTTTTTTTTTGAGCTGCATCGGTTTTCTGGAAAGCGCTACACCGGACAATCAGATTGATTCTCAACATCCATAGGCCTATTAACCCCTTAGTGACGGAGCTTTTTTGCTTTTTTCCTTCTTCGTTTTTTCCTACTCCCTTTTAAAAAATCGTAGCTCCTTTATTTATCCATCGACGTCGCTGTATGAGGGCTTGTTTTTTGTGGGACAAGTTGTATTTTTCAATGGCACTATTTATTGTACCATATAATTTACTGAAAAACTTTAAAAAAATTCTAAGCGGAGAGAAATGAAAAAAAACCGACATTCCACCATCTTTCGGTGTGTCCTGTTTCTACGGCGCACAAACTGCAACAAAAATGAACTGATAACTTAATTCTATGGGTCAGTACGATTACTATGGTACCAAACTTATATAGTATTTTTTTTGCTGTAGTAATTGTATTTTTTTTATAATTTTTTAAAATTATTTTCTGTGTCCATTTTCTGCGCACAATAACTTTTTTATTTTTTGGCGACATAGTTGTGTGAGGGCTCATTTTGTGTGGTATGTCCTGACGTTTACGTTGGTACCATTTTCGCATACAGTTGACTTTTTGATAGCCTTTCATTACATTTTTTCTCGGAGATAGGGTGACCAAAAAAAGTGCATTTCGGGTGTTCTTTATAATTTTTTTTTTACCACATTCACCGTGCGGGGTAAATAATACATTACTTTGATAGATCGGACTTTTATGGACGCAGCGATACCAAACACGTATTTTTGGCTTATTATTTTGAATTTTTTATTGCAAATATGGCAAAAGAGGGTTTTTTTGAACTTTTATTACTTTAAAAAAAAAAAAAATAGTAACTAAAACTTTATTGTTCTTTTTTTACACTTTCTTTCAGTCCCCAGGGGGGACCACAACCAGCGATGCTTTGATCGCTCCTGCAGTATGACGTAATGCTATAGCATTACGTCATACTGCTTTTTCACAGGCAGTCTATCAAGCCACCCCATGGGGATGGCTTGATAGGCAGTCTGCTAAGGCAGCCCCGGCTGCCATGACACCTGCACGGCTCCCGGGATCTCACCGCGGGGGGGCCGTATGGGATCCCCGAACGATGGATTTAAATGCCGCTGTCAGAATTGACAGTGGCATTTAAAGGGTTAATAGCCGCAATCAGCCGAACAGCCGATTGCGGATATTGCCCGCGGGTGTCAGCTGTAATAAACAGCTGACGCCTGCGCTGTATGGAGGGAGATAGCGGCGCTATCTCCCTCCATACACGTCCTGCAACAGCAGGACGTTGAAAGTCTATACGGCCATCACTAAGGGGTTAAATAAATTATTCTAACTCTTTTTCATTTACTCCTCTTCGACATTTCCCCTCAGAACTTGACTCCCTTCATCCAACAGTATTCCCCACGTTCCTTACATCTTAATGCACTTCATATCTGTACATACACAGATATTGACTGGTGACCGGCTTATGCAGCTTTATGCTTACTACCCTATTCTATATACGATTGCTGGACCACTGTAGAAAATAAGCACGTCTACCTTTTGCGGTACCCCTGTTTCCTCATAAATTGTAAGCTCATGTAAGCAGACCCTCACTTCTATTCATCGGCCATTTGTGCTACTGGATAACTCCTATTTGTTAGGATTGAGAACAACTGGCCCAATTAATAGTCTAAGTACATTTTTGCAATCATTTTCATAAAATGTAGTCAGAAATGAATTACAGAAAAGGAAACTGTTTCATTAGCAAAATACTGTATACAAGCAACATCAAACAACATGTATTAATACTTTATGTGTCCTCCTTGGCACTCCTTGAATGCATTTTACAATCATATACTTTATTTCAAAATCGCGGTACCAAACTTTTATTACTCTCCCAAATAGTTTAGCTTTGTTGGTTAGAGGCCCTTCTAAACTCATTTTGTTTTTAATGCTGCACCAAACGTTCTCTATTGGGTTCCTGTCTGGGCTATTGCCCACCATGGAAGAACCTTGAGTCTAGATTCATTAAACACATGCATTGCACTTTTTACCACGTGGAAAGGAGCTTCATCCTGCATAGAAATGCAGTTCCCATCAAGAAAGCATTCGTTGAGCTGGCATCAATCCATCATTCCTTTTATTGTGTGCAGACAACTTGGACCATTACTGAGATGACATCCCAAGAACATCAGTTTGTGCAGATGTTTAACTTTATGAACACCACAATCCTCACATACAAGCAACTATTGCCCATTGTTTCAATCGTTGACTCATCAGTGAAGCACACTCCTTCTCGTTCTCCAATTCTTAAACTACTTGGCCCAATTAAGGCATTTAGACTTCACTTGTGGAGTCAAAAACGTTTCCCGCATCACAGTAACTCCTTCTCACAGTCGTTCATCTTAACTTGACACCACTTTGTTCCATTTGCAGCTACAAAGATTTGGAGCATGTCTTCCAAATTTTTCAGGCACAGTTTTAAAAGTAATTAGTCATCCCTAGGTCTCGTGATTTGTTTCCTTCCATGGTGCCCTTTTCTGTTCACTAACAAGTCCTCATCAATACCTAGTTGCTTTTTATCCACTGATTGATTTACAAATAATTTCCTACCTATATGGGACTGGGTCATTAAAGTATTTTGCAGCAACACTTCAACTTTACCCCATTTATGAGGCAAAATAACACATTTTCTGCCCATTTTTGCAAAAGCTCCAACAGCTCACCAACAATGTTATGTAGCAGATTCCGAGGAAAGCCACAACATGAAGAGGCAAACCCTGTGCATGCGCAGTAGCATGTTACTGTCCAGAATTCATGGACAGATATACAGTGAATAGAGATAAGCGAGCATACTTGCTAAGGGCAATTGCTCGAGAGAGCATTGCCCTTAGCGAATACCTGCCCGCTCGAGACAAAAGGTTTGGGTGCCGGCGCGGGGGAGCGGTGAGTAGCGGCAGTCAGCAGGGGGGAGTGGGGGGGGGGTGGGGAGAGGGAGAGAGAGATCTCCCCTCCGTTCCTCCCCGCTCTCCCCCGCAGCTCCCTGCCCGCTGCAGGCACCCAAACCTTTTGTCTTGAGCGGGCAGGTACTCGCTAAGGGCAATGCTCGCTCGAGCAATTGCCCTTAGCGAGTATGCTCACTCATCTCTAACAGTGAATATTCCAACCAATATCACGTTTGTACAACCAAAATACAACTAAAACATACCAGGCCTCATTTATCAAACCTCTCAAATAGAAAACCACTTTCTTTTAGACAGTTTTAGTAAATGAGGACCAAAATATATCAATACAAAATGTAAGATTATGTTATTAATTTAGCCTGTACTGTACATAGTAAACCAGTAAACAATAGTAAGCCTCTAGTCTATGAACTTGAGAAACCATAAATAAGATTAAATGATTCACTGATCAATACACGAGACCCCATCTGTGCTGTCTGCAGAGGAAGGTTGTCTTTTTCTTCCCGTCTTATACTTCTTGTTGTCTTCTTAAAGGACCTCTGCTGTATGTGTGAGTATAACCTACCTAATAATAGACAACCTATGCAGCAAGGTACAGTAATGTTCTGCAGCACTTTCTGGAACACTGCATCCTAAAGTAAGAAGCTCAGGAATGTTCCTATCACTGCCTGCTGTCGGGCTGGTCGCAAGAATTAAACAGTCGACAGGGTGAAACAATCCCCTGGCAAGTGTGACTGGCAAATTTTTCTACAAAAAGACTGATCTGTATACCATAAAAAATGTAAAGCTTCGTATGTACAAATATGTCTTCCAATAACTTATCTCTTGAATCAACAAATCCTGAGATGCATAGAATGAGATGAAAATAAAAAATTATATATATATATATAGACTCAGCCATGGCTAAACATTAAACATATATGTTTAATACGTATGTATTTCTACTGCATAGCTGTAATGAATGACTCCAACCGATGTGATCCATCACCAATAAGGTCCCATGTTGTAAAAAGTATAAATTTAACATGTATTTTTTCATACTGGATGGAGAGAAAATGCAGTGCTCCTCTCTCACAAGAAATTAGTGTTCTTAAAGGAGTATTTGAATCTTGAGGCCTAAAGCCCCATTTACACGCAACGATTATCACGCAAAATTTGCTTAAATGATGTATTTTGAGTGATAATCCTTGCGTGTCCGCACACTGTGATTCTCCACGAGAGCGCTGATAACATTGTATACAGCTGCAGTCCCGCAGCAGAACAAAAAGGGCTGTAAGCAGATACCAGACCACCTGCTGTTCTCTGTATACAGCTCAAGGAGGCTCATTTACATGCAAATGAAACTAATAAGCTACTAATAATTGCAGCTTATGCAAAATGATCACTCAAACTGTTATTTTCCTTATCTTTTGAACGAATTTTGAGTGATCATCTTTGCGTGTAACTGAGGCTTTACCCCTTCCCAATGCTCTCGTCTCACTGGGGGCTGCACTGAGTTGGCCAGGTTTTCCGGAAACAGATGAGTACTCTGCACTACATAAATAACATAGCAAGGTGAGCTAAACTGTTTCCGCAACTTGTGAGATGCAGAAGCGGTGTAACTTGCTATGCTACGTCTGTTTATGTGACCCTCATTCCCTTCTATGGGTGTTACAGAAACAGTGTAACATAGAGTGCTTGGCTGTTTCTATAAAGCCACTAGCTTGGAAGCAATGACCGTCTGGGTGAGAGCCGGGGAATGAGGTAAGGTCCTGAGATGGGAACGACCCTTTCATGAAACTCAAGCTTAGGTAAGGGTGGACACATCTGTATAAATGCTTACTGTATGATTTTGGAGACATGCTTTCAATCAAACAAACTGCTCCAATTCCATAGGTTTTGTCTTGTAAACTAAAATGTAATACTTTGGTAACAGGAGAACTGTTTTTACCATTTGTGGCATTTCTGGATACTTCACATATTTACTATCAATTGGTAAATCTGTGCTTACAGCACTATTTTTTATTACAGCGCAAACCTCATTTCATCAATATAAAGGAAAAAGACCAAGAACTATACGATGCAACATTAATTTCATTTACTCAAGTAACTTAACCGCTGTCGGTACTAAGATTATTACCTCTGGAATTGAAATGAGTCACTCCTGTGTTTAACATCAGCAATATGCTGCATCTCCCGACATCTCAACTATCTGTACAGCAATGGTGGAGAGCAGCCCAACAATGGAAGTATGAAGCTGATGTGTAAGGGGCCTTAAGGTCCACACTGAAGAATAGTCATCAACACAGTTTGTGATACCCAAATCCATTGTAAAATGAATGGCTGTTAAGCTGTAACCTTAAAATATGTGTTTCAAGCCCAGGAGTCCTGCTTTTGAAGGGGCTGGGGTTTACATCCTTATGGAGTTTTCTGGGAAAACCCAGACAGAACTGGAATGTAAAAATAACCTTACTGGTCCTTCTGAACATGCAAGACATCTTCTGTTTTTACACCTTGTCGTTCTTCTCTAGCCTTACAGATATCAGCCTGGGACTTCATTTCTGCTTTCTTTCCATTTCTGCATGTCTTTCAGCCCACTGCTACCTTCACTTGTCATTCCGTATGTATTGGCTTATATGCTTAGTTTGTGCATGCCTACATTTCTTTACTTTAGCATCAGCAACTTGTGATCAGTGGGTTTAAGACCAGACAGATCCAAGTCTGCTTTGTTGAGTTTCCTTAGGAAGTCTGGGCAGATTTCATGAAAATAATAGCGCGGCATGCACTGCTACTTTTCCTTTCGAACCATGATGGAACTTGACAGATCCCATTATTAATCAACACGATCTGTCAGATGCTGTGGGTATCTTTACCCGCCATTAGAAATGAAGCTACAATACTATAGTAAACATGTGTCCAGCCATCAGCAAGTAATATCAAGATGTTGTTGGCACCAGAAATAGGGAAACTTAAATGGATGTCTGACGATATTAGGAATATAGTGCATTCAGACAGTTTATTCTGAGAATTGGTGGGGGACCCGACAGACTCCAATTAATAGGGAAGTAATGGCACATCCCAAGAATATGCTATATCTTCCCATACTGGGAAGGCCTATGCTGACAAATGGAGAATGAACAAAGTGAAAAAATCAATGATAAATGGGGAAATTTTTACTGCAAAGGCCGTGTTCACACAATCGAGAGCAAGCGGTGCCCAAGATTCTCAGGCGTAACTCACATGACACGGCACACGGACATGGCACATTACATGTCCCAATTCTCATGTGAGGACATGCAGCAATTGTTCCAAAATTGGACCATCGGTGCAAATGAAAAAAAAAACAAAAACATTTTCCATGTGAGTTGTATCCGCCATGGACACAGACAGAACTGGCGTGATAATATTGGCCGTGTGAATATGTGCTAAAGGGGAGGGAGAGGGGACACTAGGTTTGAGTCAACATGGATTTTCCCTAAGCCTTAAGGCCCTTTTACACGCAACGATGATCGCTCAAAAGCCATATTTTGAGCAATAATTGTGTGTAAATGTGTGCCCATCGTGCACTTACCGTGCACCTTTTGTCCATCGCTGACTCCAAGTCCGCATGAAATCCTTGTCCCTCAGGACAAGAAGATAAGATGAGTTCTGTGTGGGCAGCGCTGATAACAGCTGATAACATTCTTTAACAGCTGTTAACAGCCACTGTCTTGCTGGAGAACATTAGTGATGTATTTAAAGAACAGACCACCCGCTATTCTCTAAATACATGCAAATGAAGTACTAAATGGCTGATTAGCTTATTAGTATCTATGCAAAATGATTGCTCAAAACCATCAGTTTATGATGAATTTTGAGCGATCATCTGTGTGTGTAAATGCACCATGAGTATCTGTGTGTTATAAGCGGATGCCGTGGTGAATTCACTGTGGACTTTAATATTATACTGTAGATTCAAGGGGTTATGTCCAATGAAAATCCGTGATAAATATGTGACAGAATTACCATGCTTTGTATACTCACTTTGCCATGCAAATTTTTTCTTCTACATGTGGATTTTGTTTTAACCCCATCCACATGTACTGTAATATGCTACCTATCTGCGATGAGGAATCCACAATGACAAATCCACAGTGTCTGAACTCAATCTGAGGCCGTATTCACATGGTAAAAGGCTCTCCCATCTGTACAATGTGCAGGACACCGCACATTACATGCCCTAATCTCATCCAAGAAGCTGATCAGAATAGGACATGTAGGGGGTTTTCAATTTGTGAAAAATTGCTTGTGTGAATGAGCCCATTCAAAAGTGAGAGGGTTCTTTTTGCATGCGAGTTCTGTCTAGCGCATGGATAGAACTTGCACGGAGATTGCATCTGTGTGAATACAGCCTAATGTTAAAGGGGTTGTCCCGCACCGAAACGGGTTTTTTTTTTTTTCAACAGCCCCCCCGTTCGGCGCGAGACAAACCCGATGCAGGGACTTTAAAAAAAAACCGCACAGCGCTTACCTGAATCCCCGCGCTCCGGTGACTTACCCGGTGAAGATGGCCGCCGGGATCTTCTCCCTCGGTGGACCGCAGCTCTTCTGTGCGGTCCATTGCCGATTCCAGCCTCCTGATTGGCTGGAATCGGCACGTGACGGGGCGGAGCTACACGGAGCCGCTCTCCTGCACGAGCGGCCCCATTGAGAAAAGAAAAAGACCGGACTGCGCAAGCGCGTCTAATCTGGAGATTAGACGCCGAAAATTAGACGGCACCATGGAGACGAGGACACTAGCAACGGAACAGGTAAGTGAATAATTTCTGATAACTTCTGTATGGCTCATAATTAATGCACGATGTACATTACAAAGTGCATTAATATGGCCATACAGAAGTGTATAACCCCACTTGCTTTCGCGGGACAACCCCTTTAAGATCACAGTTCTATTCCGAGTGGAAGAGAGCGAAACTTGAATGTAACACAATGCCAGACTCCCACACTCCTGGTTGCTGAACTTTATTCTTTCTGCATTAACCTCTACGCCACTGGGTTACATGGACCCCATCTTAGAGCATGCTGTTGCTGCCTCCTGACATACACCTGGCTAAAGTTTGTCTAGATCTGCATTAAAGATCGATGTGCTCTTCAGAATTACAATTGGATTAATTGAATACATAGTTGAAATTTGTGAAAATCATAATTCAATCATCACAGAAAACCTTGCTGGAAACTTTAAAGTTGCCTTATACATTGCAGTCAGAACCATGAATTCAGCTTATTAAGCTTAAAATACTCTAGATCAATCTTTTAATAGTCTATTTATACATATTTGAAATGAACTATTAAATTAATGGTAGACTAAACTGGCTTTAAAACCGGCTCATCTGTGGGCACTATCTGATTAAATGTCTATTTTCATATCAGTGGTGAAAGAAAGCATTAAATTAGTATTACTGGGAAGAAGAAGGCAGTAATAATAAAGATAAGTTTAGTAGATATTGAAAGATATCCTAATTTCCCAACATGGCGCCATCTGCTGGTGATGTGGAGGAATACAAGCAAGTAAAATTCCAGCTTTTGAGTTCAAGTGAAAAGAAGGGATTATGGGGACATCTGCTGTTAAAGAAAGAACTGGAAACATTAATGGAGAGGCTGTTTCGGGAGACATCTGCTGGTCGAACTGTGAAATATAGAAACGCACACAATGTATTCTTTATATATTAGAACTATTTTTTATCTATGTGTACCGCGATAATTGCGGAGCAGGGTTACACACTGCAACAGTGAATAGGGTTACACATTGTAATAGTTAACAGCCAAACATACATCACAATGGAAAATGTTATGTTTTTTGACTTATATATGGAAAACCGATTAATTATTTAGTATCATAAGTGACATTTTGCCACAACACGGACATACTTACGTATATCTGAAAAAATAATCCAGAAGTTTTAATGAACTTACCTCCAATTACTTTCTTGGAGGAATGGATTCTTACTAATGGAGAGTTTTCTTAAGAGCGCACATCCTTCCAGCCACAAGGACATGGTCTTTAACTCTAGAAAATAAAACGGACCTTTAATGGAGAGTTCAATAGAAGACAAAAACTGCATCTAGTTCTTTGCTAACATACCTGACAAGCAGTTGCTACTTAGGTTCAATTCTTCAAGTGAAATAAAGGTATTAAATGGCGGAAGATGAATTATGCTGCAAGAAAAGAGAAAATAAGTTGCTCCATGTAAGATACAAAAGGCCTGGCAATTGTCTTCACAGTAAGGTCACTATTACACAGGCGAGGGTGATATCTGCCTGAGATGTTCAGACGGATGCTGCACTCATAAACCTGGGATTTTGCCTGTAAGTGTGATGCATTTTGGGAGACAAACGCATTGGTGAACCTGTGATTTTCATAAGTGTGAGAATCGCATGTTGTTTCAATGGAAGAATGTAAAAATCGCACTTGCATGAAACTCGCATGTACATGTGACTGCAATATGATTTTTTTTTCCTCTATAGGTACGTTTTCTACAGAATCGCAGTAAAATAGAACAGGCTGCGATTCTTCCATCTCACAGCATCATTGTGAGGGAAAAATCATGCATGCAAATACACTCATTGCAAATAATGGGTAGTATTTCTATATGAGTTTTGTGTGCCTCGCTCCATGACTGAGCCATTAACCCAAAACACCCGTAAGTCAAATCAATTGTTCCCATTGAAATGAATGGAAAAGCCATTAATCCGTTCCAGATCGTGAAGCTCTCCCAATGATTTCAATGGGGATGGCGTTGCCCCATTGAAAGCAATAGGACGCCAGCACCCCCTCAGTGATCTTCGAGGAAGGGCTTTAAATATAAGCCCTTCCCTGAAATCATCCCTAGCTGTAGTTAAAAAAAAATAATAATTATATATATATATACTGTATATACATACATACATACACACACTCACCTGTCTAGTATATAGACGCCACTTGTTCTCCCTGCACTGCTCTGAAGCTTTTCAGCAGGCGGGGATTAAAAATGCAAAATACAAGCGGCAGATAGACACGCCTGAGCCCCGGCAGCGGCGGACAGCTAAGTATATATTTTTTCACTACAGCTAGGGATGATTTGGGGAAAATCACTGCAGGGGTTGCCGGCAGGCCATTGCTTTCAATGGGGCCACCGGCAGCAGCGGCAGCCCCATTGAGAGCAAGGCTTGTAACCCAAGTTTTTGTAAGCTGAGGCATTCTTAACCCAAGGTATCACTGTACATTTCAGTACGTAGCAAAGTAAAACTCTGCCTCATTAAAAGTTCACATCTGAGTTGGGGCTAAAAAACTTTAAAAAAATTCTAAGTGGAGTATAATGAAAAAAAAAAAAAACACATTCCGCCATCTTTCGGTGCGTCTTGTTTCTACGGCGCACAAATTGCAACAAAAATGACATGATAACTTTATTCTATGGTCGGTATGATTACTACAATACCAAGCTTGTACTGGTTTTTTTTTTTGCTGTATTACTTTTTTTCAAGAACATTTAATTAAAAAAAATAATTAATTTCTGCCGCCATCTTCTGCACTTGATGCTTTGATCGCTCCTGCAGTATGATCTAATGCCAAACATTACATCATACTGAAATCTGACAGGCAGTCTATCAAGCCACTCCACGGGGATGGCTGGATAGGCAGCCTACTAAGTCAGCCCTGCGGACTTTCAGAAGGCCCCTGGGTGCCATGGCACCCGCACGTCTCGCTGCGGTCTCATGTTTGGGGCATTTAAAGGTTTAATAGCCGTGATCGGCCGCGCAGCTGATTACCGCTATTGTCCGTGGGTGTCAGCGGTTTATTACTGCTGACACCAGCGGGCAATAGCTGCAGTCAGCTGTGCAGCTGTATGAAGAGAGGTCGCCCCACGATCTCTCTTCATACATACCCTGACGCTGCATGACGTAAATGTACATCATATAGCAGGAAGGAGTTAAAGAAATTCTACTCAACCCACCTGCAGCTCTGGTCTGGTGTCTGCACACAAGGTGAGAGGTCAGTGGTCACAGACTCTGCAGCAGCTACCACTGCTGCCACGCCAGAGCTGCAGGCGGAGTGAGTTTACAGCCTGTAGGGATGCTGAATGGCCAGAGGCCAATAGGGTGGTTGCTATTAGCCTCTGGCCAGGCAGCGTTCCTGGAGCAACTATGGGGGTCACTTACTACTGGGGCTAATATAGGGGACACCGTTACTACTGGTGCCACTGGAGCCACTATGGGGACACTGTTTGGACTTGTTCACACAAGTGTAAGCACATTTCGGTTGTGAAAAAGTATTTGACACCCCTGCTCTAAGTGTAGCTCCGACACAGAAGTCAACAAAACTTTAGCGTCAGCAAATGGAAAATCTACCATCTTTGTATTATATATGTTTTTTATCATTTTAACATATTCTTATTTTCAAGTCAGTCATTTTTAACTCTATTGGTACTATTTGGAAACTGTCATTGAGTTGCTCTTGATAGATCCATTATTCTTAGCATGTGTCTCTATTTAATAGTTTCAATGTACAGAAGTGCCTTGTTGGGTTGTTAGTCTGAATAGCTATTAAACAATTTCTTCCCCCTGCAGCCTGATCATTATCACCCTCAATATTAGAAATATGTTAATCAGGCGATTTAGATGATGTGTTAATATACAGAGCTGTTTGTTAAGGGTTAAAGGGGTTGTCCCGCGCAGAAACGGGTTTTTTTTTTTTAACCCCCCCCCCGTTCGGCGCGAGACAACCCCGATGCAGGGGTTAAAAAAAACAAACAGGAGAGCGCTTACCTGAATCCCGGCGGTCCGGCGTCTTCATACTCACCTGCTGTCTCCGTGGACCGCAGGGCTTCTGTGCGGTCCATTGCCGATTCCAGCCTCCTGATTGGCTGGAATCGGCACGTGACGGGGCGGAGCTACACGGAGCCGGCATTCTGCACGAGCGGCCCCATAGAAGACGGCAGAAGACCCAGACTGCGCAAGCGCGGCTAATTTGGCCATCGGAGGCCGAAAATTAGTCGGCACCATGGGAACGAGGACGCTAGCAACGGAGCAGGTAAGTATAAAACTTTTTATAACTTCTGTATGGCTCATAATTAATGCACAATGTACATTACAAAGTGCATTAATATGGCCATACAGAAGTGTATAGACCCACTTGCTGCCGCAGGACAACCCCTTTAAAGGGGTTTTTACAAGAAGTGAATTTCCAAAAACTGCTTTATTGTAGGTAATTAAAAATCTTACAACCACAACAACAGCCTAAAAAAGTGTGTCTAAGAGTGCATCTCCACTGTGGTTGGATACTTTACTTACTGCTGTTTAGAACACCAGGTAGTGATGTGATGTCCATGGTATCACTCGACCATGGAAGCCAATCACGGTAGATCAGTGGTCACTCATGGGACTGCGACAAAATGTCACTGAAATGACAATGAAGCTGCGCTGCGGACATACAGGATGAATGAATGTACTCACTTAGGAGAGGGGTATACTATTTAAACCGGCTCGTTATCTGTGATATCATATACTTGAAAAAGGCTACATTTAGCCGAAACGCGTTGCATATGCTCGGTCCCCCTGAGGAGGGACTAACCTGTATCTGTTAATAAAAACCTTTCCTATTATTGGATTGCTACGGAAGTGGTTTCGATCCTGGTGGATGTGAATCTGGACTAAGCATTGTTTAGAGCTACCCTGGATCGTGAGGGGGGAGATTGGTTGCCCGTTTCATCTGGGTACCCACTCCCCTCTCCTAAGTGAGTACATTCATTCATCCTGTATGTCCGCAGCGCAGCTTGGTTGTCATTTTTGTGATTTCTCTACCCCCATCACTTGTTGATGGGGGATTTATTTATTTTTTCCCTCTGGCTGCAGCTCTCCATTGATTGGATTACATTCAGTGTGGATTTGGATTTTTCTATCTCTCTCTATTGGATCGGATAACATGAAGCTTATCCAAAGGTGCTGTCCTATCTCTTTTCTTCTAAAATGTCACTGAACTATGCCATTGGCTGCCACAGTCACATGATTTAATGCCACTCTGGACTCCATCTGACTTAACAGTATTCTAAAACCAAGGACATACAGTAGCTGAAAAAATTTGAAATTTCTGATGTAAAATCAGCAGCCACTGTGGACTGGTCCATTGCTCATGCCAAATCTCAATGTTCTGTCTGAAGATTAGGAAAAGTGCTTATTCTGCTATAACAACATCATGACTTACAATCTATACATCTTGGTGTTGTGTTGCCATTGAAATATCAGCTAGTTCACTTAATGCTTTTACTATTTTGGCAGTCCAGTTCTTAACAACTCAACTCAAAAAACAAAATTCCAAATTTACAGTATATAGTTAGAAAACACTTAAATGGTGTTATCTGGAGAGTAAAAAATGTAAAATCTGATACAGGTCAGGTCCTGTAGTGCCAGCACCTTCCCTTTCACCCCAGTACCAACTCTGGGTCACATGATATGGACCTCTCATTGACAGTTACAAAATTACAGAGTGCTGACTGACTGGCTCATTTCAATAGCTAAGTCAGCCCCTTATGTCACGGCCGATGCAGACACAAAGAGGGGGGCTGGCTTCCTTAGGAGTCACTCAACAAGCCCCCTGCAATGACATCACTGACAACGAGAGGTCTATACCATGTGATCCGGAGTCAGAACCAGGCGAAACGTTAAGGTGCCTAAGTTGCATTGAGTCAGTCTTCCATTGCTTGTACCTCTTTATTTATCATTTACTAATATAAAATATGAAATTAATATTACCTGTTTTGTGATATTGAGAAAACTTGCAACAAAGGTAACCAACATGATGACAAGTCTGTCAGCGATATTAAGTTATTGTCATCTAGATATAACTCTCTCATGAGAACGTGATTATCCAGTATAGGAATCTGGAAAGAAAGCAAGCATTGTTTTAAGTCATCCAGGTTCTATAGCATCAAACAATGAATGTCTGTAAGTTGCATTAAAAACTTGAAGAGTTCTTCTATCTTTTCATGTCATTCCGGCTGTTATATGTAAGATCATGCAGGAATAAACTAGCTTTACTTTTGCACTATTCTTTTTGAATTGCCGTATATTCAACAGGTTGTCAAGATTCAGGGGATTGATGCACTTGGCAGACGAAAATATCTTATCTCTACTGCAGTGGAATCAATAACAGAGGATATGCTGGGACCTGTCTGGGAAAAACTTGACTACCAATTTAACAGTGCACTTTTTTTTAATCAATGTGTTTTTGGAAATGAAGACTTTTTGTAATTGGTTTTCATTATAAATTTCTGATGGTTTAATTTCTACGCTTGCATTGTTTTCCAAGGCACTGTAGACTGGAGGACTGAGATATTAGCAAATTCCGTCAGTCGAAGTAAACTGATGGGTTGTTTCTCAGCTATTGCCCTAACTTGCTCCCCCTGTCAGATAGACCACTAGGTACTCACCCCATCCACTGCAGCTATTTGCTGGTTGCTCCTCAGCTCCTGATTGATGGCTCCATTAATGGTGCAGTTATCTGTAGTATGGACATATGCAGTGTGTGCGTCGGTAAAACTATGCCGGCATATGTCTCTATGTGTCAGGCTTGAAAAAGACATGTAGTCGAAACGTTGCCTTTTACTATATGGAGCAATAAAAGGATTTTAAACTTTATTTTACACCTTTGATGCTGCCGCCTCTGCCTTATGGATTGACCCGGGATTGGAGGTCCATGATCCCACTGACTGGTGGCTGTGCATATATCTACCTCGCCCATCTGGGGAAGCTGTGTTTGAGTGCTGCCGGACCTCTATGTATTGGATATGTAGTGTGTGTGTATGTAAAACTATTCCGGCATATGTCTCTGTTTATATATATATGAAATGTATGTTTGCCTGTATGCAAAAGTGCCTGTATGTGTGTCTGTGTATGTTTAAATAACTTTTATTTCAATCATAATTATAATTACTAATTAAATGCTTATTGAGTAACAACATTTTTGCGGAGGATACATGTTGTCGTAGTTCGCACAAGATTTTCTTGTTTTTCGGCGTTTTCTAATAGTTGGTTGATAGCAAATGTGGCAAGAACCAACCACAACTTTTTGACTAGTACGATCTAACTGTGATTGAGACGTTGAAGGTAGTAAAACCGTGGAAATCGATCGACCAAGAACGTTCTCAACTGCCAATTTGGTTTCAGAATTTCTGATAACTTGCTGATTTTCTATCTGTTAACACATTCTAAAGCAGCTGTTACGCGCATGGGTACCCGGGTGCAAAACAACGTTGATAAGTCTGGGTGCGTACATAAGGGTTAAAGGGGTTTTCCCACCACTTTAACTTGCTCCACAGCCACTCTGTCCTTCCTGGTGGACATGTGACTGCTGCAGCCAATCACTGGCTATAGAAGATCACTGCTGTGGCTAGTGATTGGCTTCAGCAGTTATAAGTCCTGGTCAGAAGCAACCGGGAAGTTCAGAGTGGCTATGAAGCAATTTTAAGTGGTGGGAAAACCACTTTTAGTGGCACGCCCGGAAAATCTCTGGGGCTTGCTGCACTGACCATGCAGTTAAACCCTGAAAGATTTCCGTGGACAGCTCTAGTGCTGAAATGCTGGCCAGGACACACCGTTTTTGTGCCACTTCGAATTACGTCAGGAAAATCTCAGGGGCTTGCTGCACTCACATGGTAATAATAAACCTGCCACTGAAGGGGTTAATAAAGAAAACAGAGAGTGCAAGGAGTAAATCAACGTGCAGCTTAGCAATACCCCTTTTTTCCCCTAAATTCCTACTGAGCGGAGTGCGTGGTGAGACTTTATTATACATTAGTTTTTACATACTGTAGCATCTACTATATTGGTAATGCACTATCCGATAACTATAATGTATCTTCTGAATAACTTAGACCTTCATATGTTGAGGTTCCTTAAGAAAGCTATCATTTTAGTGTAAAATTATAAGGTTCTTACTGGCTGCGTCTCCAGCAGAATTAAAACAGCTTCATTGTCAATGCAACAACCATGCAAACTGGAATTATATTACTATAAATGTACAAAAAATATGCTATTTCTGCAAATGTAAAGCCTTAAAGCGACACATCGTTTAGATTCCATGTCATGCATTTGTAATGTTTTACCTCTGACAAGTTATTTCCTTGTAACTTTAGAATCTGCATGAGGCCACAGTTCTGAATTCCTTCCAGTTCACTAAGATAATTGTACGAACAGTCCAAATAAGTTAGTAGGGGTGTTGTCTCAAGGGCCTTAGTCGATATCACTTGGTTATGATCCAAGACTAGCCGCTGAAGGTTTTTCAGGGACTCTAATCCAGCTAAAAAACAGTTATGCAAATTGATCATTAGTAATCAGTTAAAAGAGAAACAATATACATGCCAAAATAAATTTTCCATTAACATGTTTGCAAATGATATTTGTATAAATATCACATTCTGATGTCAGAAACCAAATAACTCAATGATGAGCTAAACAGGCGCTACTGACCTCTTCCTATAGAAGCAGTCTATAGCAAACCGCTTCTGGCATGTAGCACTCCCCTATCTCCCTTTAAAAAAGAGGTTCGGGTTTCTTCAGTAGTTGCAGTGTGCATTGTACAGTTTTGTGTCCCTACTGCTGCAGAACATCACAATATCATAAGACATTCCTCAAAAATTGCAGACTGTTTTCATTGTCTTATTTTTTAAATGTTGAGGTTGTTCTATATCAATAGTGGACAAGAATCTTCAGCATGAGGCTTCTATTAAAGGATTAATGTACCCCTGACTATAAATTCGAAAAATTACAGAAGTCACCATAGATGTGTGACCTGAATAAATGAACGGTCTGCAGTAGGCCTATTGCAGAATACCTTGGTGACCTTTAAGGGCGTGTTCACACAGCAGATTTTCCACAGGGATTTTGCATATTTTGTGCTTAAATCCACATGCAGACTCTAGTATTTCACCTTCAATAGTGTTCTTGAATTCCGAATCATTGTTCATTATTCTAAAGACCTGTCTAAAGGGTCGGACATTGATTTGCAGGAATGTTGCCATCCAATAGGTGGTGCTGCAGGGGGTATTGTTCCATCTTCCTTATTTGCGTATATTTCCCAGAAGAGCATGCATGGCCTTATATGTCTCCTCACTCACCTTCTAGGTGCTCTCCTTAAGGAGAGATATTCCCCCGACCCATATCACAGGCCTCTCACTAGCCAAGCCAGTATCCTACTGCAGACAAATGAGAGGCAAACATCCTGAAACAGCTGTCTGTATATGGATTTTAGCTTGTTTTTTTCAATTCCCAGTCATTGTTCTAAAGACCTGTATAAAGGGTCAAACAGTGATTTGCAGGAATGCTGCCATCCAATAGATAGTGCTGCAGAGGCATTGTTCCATCTTCCTTATTTGTAATTCTTGGTTTAGGCAAGGCACTAAAACTGTAGAGGATTAGCCCAACTGAATAGGGTTAATATACAAGTGTATTCCTCAGCATGCAAACTGCAAAATCATAGAATGGTAGAGTTGGAAGGGACCTCCAGGATCATCGAGTCCAACCCCCTGCTCAGTGCAAGATCACTAAATCATCCCAGACAGCTATTTGTCCAGCCTTTGTTTGCAGACTTCCATTGAAGGAGAACTCACCACCTCCCATGGTAACCTGTTCCATTCATTGATCACCCTCACTGTCAGAAAGTTTTTTCTAATATCTAATCTGTGTCTCCTCCCTTTCAGTTTCATCCCATTGCTTCTAGTCTGTCCTTGTGCACATGAGAATAGGGCTGATCCCTCTGCACTGTGACAGCTCTTCAGATATTTGTAGACAGCTATTAGGTCTCCTCTCAGCCTTCTTTTTTGCAAGCTAAACATTCCCAGATCCTTTACCCGTTCCTCATAGGACATGATTTGCAGACCGCTCAAAATCTTGGTAACTCTTCTCTAAACTTGCTCCAGTTTGTCTATGTCTTTTTTAAAGTGAGGTACCCAGAACTGGACACAGTATTCCAGATGAGGTCTGACTAAGGAAGAGTAGAGGGGGATAATTACCTCACTGATCTAGACTCTGTGCTTCTCTCAATACATCCCAGAATTAGGTTTGCCTTTTGCAGCTGGGGATATCTCTCCCAATCCTGGCCCACCCTCCACTGCTCCTATTACCCCCTACCCGATGCACTAAGAAAATCCCCAAGCCCTACTGCTAGCCCATGCGAATCCTACCCTGACTCCCTTAAATGTGTGCTCTGGAACTGCCAGTCAGCATGTAATAAACGCCCCACCATCCACGACTATTTTACTGCTCAATATTTAAATCTGCTCGCTCTCACAGAAAAGTGGATACAGCAGTCTGACACGGCTTTCCCTGCTGCACTGTCTTACAATGGCCTGCAGTTCTCCCATACCCCGAGACCAGATGACAGGCGTGGCAGAGAAGTAGGTGCTCTTCTCTCCCCAAATTGTACCTACTAGGTCATCCCCCTGTACCCTCACTCACTTTTCCATCATTTGAGGTACATATGCTATGGCTTTTCCGCCTGCTGTCCATGCGAGTAGCAGTTATCTACCGCCCCCCAGGTGCTCCTCGCCTGTTTTTGGACGACTTTGCTGCCTGGCTCCCCCACTTCCTATCCTGCGAAATCCCAACCATCATCTTAGGGGATTATAATGTCCCCACTAATGACCCTATCTCCCCATCTGCCTCTCAGCTTCTTTCGCTCACCTCCTCCCTTGGTCTCTCTCAACTCACAGCCTCTCTCACTCACAGGGATGGAAACACTCTGGATCTGGTCTCCTGCATCTCTGCTCTGCTTCCAACTTCACTAACTCCTATCTCCCGCTCTTGGATCATAACCTCCTCTCTTTCTCTGTCACGCTCCCTAACATCTCTCCAGACCCACCTACCTACCGTACCTACAGGAACCTTAAGGCCATTCACACCCAGGACTTTGCTGAGTCCCTACAGCCCTCTCTGCCCCCTATCTCTCTCCTCTCCTGCCCCAACCTGGCTGCCGCTCACTACAACATCGCTCTCAAACATGCCCTGAATGAAGCGGCGCCCCCCATGACCCAAGCCATCCGATGTAGAACGTGGCAACCCTGGCTCACGCCTCAAAAGCGCTTCATCCGGCTGTGCTCTAGAAGTGCTGAATGGCTGTGGAGGAAGTCGCAAACGTCCACGGACTTTCTCCACCACAAATTCATGCTCAAAATCTACAACCTCGCTCTCCACCATGCCAAACAAGTCTACTTCACCTCTCTTGTCGCACAACGCTAAACGGCTCTTTGATACTTTTCACTCCCTTCTCAGCCTTAAACCGCAGCCCCCTGTGACGGATCTCAGTGCTGTTGAGTTGGCTGCCTACTTCAAAAAGAAAATTGATGACATCCGTCAAGAAATAACTTCCCAATCCCAGACTAGCCCTGACCCTAGTCTTGTCAGCACTGCATCTAGCTCCTGCTCACTATCTGTACTCAGACCAATGACAGAGGAAGAAGTCTCCAAATTGCTCTTCTCTGCTCGCCCCACCACCTGCGCTAATGACCCTCTCCCCTCACACCTCCTCCAATCCCTCTCCCTCCATCTCCCATCTCACCACTATATTCAACCTCTCTCTGACCTCTGGCATCTTTCCCTCTTCTTTCAAACACGCCATCACATTTCCAATGCTAAAGAAGCCGACTCTTGAAGCAACTGACGCCTAGTTTACTTCCGCCTTCTCAGCTATCTATCAGAGAACTCTCTCCTCGACCCCCTACAGTCTGGCTTCCGACCCCAACACTCAACAGAAACTGCCCTTACAAGGGTATCCAACGGCCTACTGACAGCCAAATCGAGGGGCGATTACTCCCTACTGATCCTCCTCTCTGCAGCAATTAACACTGTCGACCACAAACTCCTCCTCAGTATGCTTCGCTCCATCGGCCTAAAGGACACTGCTCTCTCCTGGTTCTCCTCCTACCTATCTGACCACTTTTTCAGCGTCTCCTTTGCTAGCTCTACCTCTCCTTCTCTTCCCCTTGCTGTTGGGGTCCCCCAAGACTCAGTCCTCGGCCCCCTCCTTTTCTTTATCTACACAGCCCCCATTGGACAAACCATCAGGAGATTTGGCCTCCAATACCACCTCTATGCTGACGACACCCAGCTATACACCTCTTCACGTGACATCTCTGTACCTTTCCTCCAAAACATCACCGACTGTCTGTCCGCTGTCTCTAACACTATGTCCTCTCTCTAACTAAAACTAAACCTCTCTAAAACTGACTTATTGGTATTTTCACCCTCCACTAACGGACCTCATCCTGACATCTCTATCTCAGTGTGTAGCGCCACCATAACTCCCAGACAGCATGCCCGCTTCCTTGGGGTCATATTCGACTCCGATCTCTCATTTACCCCCTACATCCAATCTCTTGCCCGAACAGGTCAGCTGCACCTCAAGAACATCGCAAGAATCTGCTCTTTTCCCACTGTAGACACGCTAAAAACGCTTATTATTGTCCTCATCCACTCACGGCTCGATTATTGCAGCTCGTTGCTGATCGGCCTCCCCTGCACCAGACTCTACCCTCTCCAATCCATCCTGAATGCCGCAGCCAGGCTCATCTTCCTGTCCAGCCGCTACTCGGACGCCTCTGCCCTAAACAAACTTTTCTGTACAACGCCAGATAACATGCTCCCTGACCTATTGACTGTAATCCCGGCTAGCCGTCATAAACCGCTCCTGCAGTCATAACGATTCTGCCGTCACACGGCCAAATGTCTGACCATTTGTCTATGTGTATAGCACCACACACTCTCCACCTCACCATACTGTGCACATCTCCAGCCCTTTACCTTCTGTATCACCCCATTATCAGTAGTATGTAAGCTCGTTGGAGCAGGACTTGCACCCCAATTGTTTCCACCAACTGATTACAATTGTAATCGTGCTTCTGTAATTTTTTATACTTTTGTCTCTCTGTATTCCCCCTGTCTATGTAAGAACTGCGGAATATGTTGGCGCTATACAAATAAGGATTATTATTATTATTTGCTGCATATGTTAAATCTCCATAACCTATTTTGGTGCATATTACGGGCATAATAGACACCAAAATAGGACATGCTGCAGGTTTTCTTCATGCGCGTAATAAAAAATGTTGGTGAGTGGCCCGATAGTAATCAATGGCCTTTTACCCGCACGTGTGATCCGCGCCCCATAGGGATGCATTGGACACCTGCAGGGATTTATATACCTGCGGATGTCATTTTCCCCTGAGGCGCGGATTGCGTGTGCGGGAAAACACCCGCAGCATGCTCCATTTTAGTGCGGGTCTCCCGTAGGCTTCTATTGAACCCTATGGAAGCTGTCCGGACCCGTGGCACACCCGCAGCTGAATTCCTGCTCTCCGGCGCAGGAGAGCAGGAGTTAAAAAGAAAAAACCGAGTGCACGGCACATGCGCGCGGCACGCTGCCGGCGTGCCGAGCACATCCGCCGGGCCGAAGAAAGAAGATCCGGCAGCGACGGAGGGTAGATCCGCAGCATTCGGACAGGTGAGTAATTCTTTTTTTCAGGCCTCATGTCCGCGAGAAAGGAGGGACCCGCTGTGGGATTCTGCATGAAGAATATACGGCGGGCCTGATTTTCCCCGTGGACATGAGGCCTTAGGGTGCCTTCACACTGGCGAGAAAATTGTGTGACATTTGTGCCTTGCAAGACACACAAATGTGAAACCCATCCTTTTGAATGGGTTCATTTACATTAGTGATGTTTTTCTGCATGGCACGCGATGCAATGCTAAGCATGAAACAAATCATAGCATGTCCTATCTTTCAGCATTATTGCCCATTGTCTTCAATGGGGCCAGTGGCAGCAGCACCAGCCCATTGAAAGCAATGTAAGAATGCCACGATCCTCTACTGTGGCTGTGGCAGGGCTTTCACTTGGTGGGGAAAGTGAAATTAGGCTGTGAATCACGGTTGAATATCGCCCTCGCCAGTGTGAAGGAGCCCTTAGGATCATCCAAGATCCACTGCAAAGTTTCCTATCCGTACAAGGACAAATAATGGATAGGTAAACAGTAAATTCAAATGTTTGGAATTTTAAGAAACAAAGCAGACACACTTACCAATTCTGGTAATCAAGTTGAAGGACAGTTCCAAATTCATAAGGTTTTCACATTCTTCTATTCCATGAATTGATGGGATTTGGTTCTTATTCAGCAGCAGCACACTTAGGTTCTTTAAGCCTTCACAATTGATTATACTGATGCAATTTTCCTGGGTGAAAAGGTTTCAATAACTTGTATCATGCAGTGTTATTTACCGTAGGAACAGTTGTCATTGCCTAAGGCCCAATGTCCACGGGCATGTCTCCTGTGCAGGAGATCCGCAGCTCTAGAAGCCCATAGGGATGCATTAGCATTCGCACAGCAACTAAAAGCATGCGGATGTGATTTTTTTTTCCCCAGTGTGCGGATTGCATGAGCGGGAAGAAATTGCAGCATACTCCATTTTCCTGCTTATCCTGCAGTGATGGCTTCCATTGAAGTTAATGGAAGCCATCCCATCTGCGGCTGTCAGCCACAGCTGTCATTGTGGCTGTTCCACGGATCCGTGGAAATGCAGGAGATTAAAAAACAAAAAGCACTGCGCATGCGTCTGACACGTCGCCGACACATCCGGACGCATCTGCTGTGCTGAAGAAAGAAGAATCGGCCGGTGCAGAGGAGATCCGCGCTGGAGCCGGAAAGGTAGCAAAATGTCTTTCTTCCCATGTCTGCAGGCACGGCTGGATTTTGCTGCGGGATTCAGCAGTGGAATCCGTGCGTGCAAATGGACATTAGGCCCTAGATGACAACAGTTACAAATGCAGAGGCTATTTAGCTAAACATAGATCCAATTGCAGTCGAATACATTGATTTTTTTTGTTATTTTGCTATGATTAGGGGGACTGTTAAAAAAACAATATGAATTACGGACAGGCTGCAGGTCAGACTGCTTACATTGACTTCAACAGAAGCTGTCTGTGCGGGAACCGCAGGAAAATGAAGCATGCTGCCATTTTTTCATAAGCGAGCAGAAAACGCAATTTGTTTCCGCTCGTGTGCATGAAGAATCTTTTTGGCATTGCATACTATGGAGGGTTATTGCTGCGGAACCCGGAGGCTGACGCCTGCTCCAGATTCTGCAGCAAAAATCTGCCCGTGTGCATTGGGCCTAATAGTCACTGAAAATCTGTCTATTTATAAAAGTTTCATACATCAGAAACCTTGTAGTTATTGTTACTGGATGTACAGGCAGAGGAACGCCACCTATGCAGCAGGATGAAACAATTAATAATTGATGTGCTATTTACAGGATAAGTCATCAATGGCTTAGTAATGAGGATCCAACACCTAGGACTCTAGCTGATCAGATGTTCACCGGGTAGCAGTCACTGTGTACAGTGCAGGAAGTAAATAGCTTTGTATGTTGTGCTGTGGCCTGGCATAGTATTGCAGGCAATGCTCCCATTGAAGTGAAAAGTGGTGAGCCCCCACCGATAAGCTATTGATAACCTATCCTGTTGATAGGTCATCAATTTTTAAGAGCTGGAAAACCCCTAATGAGTGGTTACAGCTCTGGCCGCAGATTGCTGTGCTTTCCTTTTATCCGCCTTCGTTGTTGAGCGGATATCCACAAGTCTTAGGCAGATTATGTTTTGGCTTAGATTTTTAACCCCTTAGGGACCCAGCATGGTGAATATACAACGCTTGGTCCTGGGCTTTAATCTCCGCTGATAGTAAAAATCTGGCATGGGATTAAAACCTCTGCTTGATTGCAGGAGTAGGTTGGGTCACAGGTGAGAACCCGGAGGAGAAGGGAGAAGTGCTTTTTAACCGCTTCTCCCTTATCCTCTCCTGGGTACATAGCACTCACTGAGTGCTACATACTAAGAATAGAAAGTGCAAGTGTTTCTTCCACTATGCAAGCCGGCGGTCATGTGACCGCTGGGTTTCCCTGTTACAGCAGAGCTGCAGGGTCCTATCAGCCCCTAATCAGCTCTGCCAGTGACTATTGTGGGGCTCCTATGGATGAGCCAGCTACAGTGAAAAAGTGTGAAATAAAAAAATAAAAAAGAAGATCATGTGAATGACCCCCAGAGGTTTTATATGATGTCAAGGGGGATGTTAAAAAATATTGTTACAGAAGGGAGTAGAAAAAAAATTACATAATAAAATAAAAATATATACATAAAAAAGAAAATAACCCAAAGATGACGCCAACTAAAACAGTCGCCGTATGCGCCCTGTAGTCTAAAACCATACACATGATATATCAAAACGTCTGAAATGAGGAACCCATTCACATACTTTTAGTGTAAATATACTCATTTTAAAAAAAAAACTATAAATATTAAAAATAAATAAATAAAAAAACTTATTTGCTTTGGCTTTTTACCGCCAATAAAATGGGAAAAAAGTCAGTGCTAAAAAGATATTAAAAATAGCTATGTATCTCTTGGGGAAAAAAAACACAGAAAAAAAAAATTTGGGGACCTAAAAGAAAGAATATAGAGCAGTAAAACCACCACATGGGTAAAATCCCTAAAAAGTGTTGGGTCCTTAATGGGTTAAAAGAACAGCATTGGGTTGGGAATAGATTTTGGTGACTTAGTCTGAATATGAGCTGCTTGTGTCTAATTTTATTATTTCTTATAGGGTGGCTTAGAGGCTACTTAAAACACTAATGGCTCTACGAACGTTCAGATCTACTTTTCTGAGGATATGGCTACAATAAAGCTCTCTAGATATGGGCCTCTCTTTGTGGTCGCTCTCCACCAGTGCCGTAGTTCCTATACCACATTTCCTCTATGTCATGATGACATATGGGAACGTGGTAGATATATTCACTACAGAGCAGCTTTAGTTGTCCTCCTGCCTGCCTGAGACATGAAGGCAACAAGGTAAGAACAATGTGTGCTCTGTGTCACAGGCATGAACCGGGATAGCAGTCCTCTAATGCACAGATCCTAACAACTTATTATGCACTAGCCCGGGTACCCGGTACAGAGTGCGTGCAATACAAAACAGGACATTTTAAGTCAGAAAAGATGATATCAGAACGTATGCATAAATACATGGAAGCACCGATGCGGATTAATGCTATATTATTAATCACAGCACAGCTTTCATTTTACCTCAGCACGAAGAGTATTAAAAGCTTATGCCAATAGCAACCAATCATAGCTCAGCTTTCATTTGTTCTTCTGCTGAGGTAAAATGAAAGCTGCACTGTAATTGGTTGCTATATATTATACTGCTGAGGGAAAATAAAAGCTGGGCTGTGATTGGTTGCTAGAGGCAACAGCTTTTAATCCTTTTAGTGCTGAGATAAAATGAAAGCTGCTCTGTGATTGGTTATTATGGGCAACAGTTTTCAATTCTCTTAGTGCTGAGGTAAAACAAAAGCTGCTCTGTGATTGGCTGCTATGGGCAACAGTATTTAATCCTCTTAGTGCTGAAGTAAAACGAAAGCTGCTCTGTGATTGGCTGCTATGGGCAACAGTATTTAATCCTCTTAGTGCTGAAGTAAAACGAAAGCTGCTCTGTGATTGGTTGATATGAGCACCAAAACCAGTTTTTTTTTTACTGTTTTTTTGATTTACTGTTAGACAGTTTTGATAAATGCGGGGCAGAGTTCATAAATTTGCTCCATGTACTCCTGTCTAGGGACATGTCATTTTTGCAAACGGTTATCCACACGGACATTCAAGGCGGAATTAGGAAGGACAAAGTGGGCAAATGATTGGTGGCTTCACCAGGGTTAGACTGGGGCTAAAAAGCAGAAACACAAACGCTCAGTCTGACTCTTCTGGTTGGAATTACTTGTTGGAAATAACCAGCAATACTAAATCGAGTCCATAGAATCTATCGGTGAAAGCAAATTTAGGGGTTGCTGCATTAAAATTCAAGCAAAGGCAAAAAAATGCAAATAAGGTTGCCAAGACAACAAAATTTTAGTTTTTTTTTTATCCTATAACCTTCTCCAAATTGAGATTATACTGTGTGCAAAATTTCATGTCAATCGGTTGTACCGTTTGTGCGTGATGCTCCAACAAACAAACAGACATTGACAAGTATAAAGAGATATATATATATGTGTGTGTGTATGTATGTATATGTGTATATATATATCTGAGTGTGCACCTGGGGAAAGACAATACGTGGTGCAGTAATAACTGTATTTCTAAGTGGAGAGTGAGAGGGTACAGAAGGGTTAAGAGGTACCTGAACATCTATGTATCGCAGTGCTTTGCAGTTACTTAATCCATCAAGTGTAGTTAATCCACAGTGTCTTAATGACAGAAATTGCAGTTTTACACATTTTGACAATGTTGAAAGACTGCAGCCCGGCAAGTCATGAAGAGTCAACATTGTAACCTAGAAATCAAACAGAAAATTAACTCATGCTTTAATCTTTTCTTTAAATCAATAGTAGATATGAGAAACAATGATATACAGTATATATATATTAGGAATTGTTGGAATGGATTGAAATGTTATTGTTGCATTGATATAAGTAAGGCCGCCTGCATACAGGTGGCTTTGCATTGCGGAATCCACAGTGGGCTCCCGCCTACGGATTCCACAGCAAATACCGCACTTAGCATATTATGGCAAAATGGGAGGAGGAGAAATTGCAGCATGCTCTATTTCTGTGCAGATTACGCAAGGACGGCATTCAATCCGCGGCCCTTCTGCAATGACATTGTAGAAAGGTCATGGATTCCAAGTCGTCGGCGCAGAGATTTAAAAAAAAATAGTTCTGTACTGCGCAGTACAGTACAGATAAAAAGACTTCAGGACAGGTACGCGCGGATACCAGCTGGGCACAGGGTCGGATTTCGCATGCAAAATTTGCCCCGCCTGTGTGCAGGCGGCCTAAGTGATTACAATATCAAAGCAAAAGGATCATTTATTGCAGAAAATTGAACACATGAAGGGAGGATCTAGTACCCTGTTGTACCGTCTCTAGCTTGGATGCAAGATGAAAATTGGGACGGCATGGAGGCTCTAGTACCCTGTTGGGCCGCCTCTAACTTGCATGCAAGATGTGATACGGGTGGGCATGGAGGCATACAGGCTCTGTATGGTATCCTGCAGCATATCGGTCCACATTTGCTGTAACTGAACCTCTAGTTTATGTAAACTCGTAGGCTGCCAAAGTTGGCGTCCCAGATGATCCCGTACATTTTCTATTGGTTATAAATCTGGCAACCGGGCAGACCAGGGAATGTGACAATGTTGTGGTGACATTCCTCTAACACCCTCGCTGTGTGCGGCCGAGCATTATTCTGCTGGAAATTACCTCTTGGAAGCCGCCATGAGAGGAACAGAAGTGGCTACAGGATGTCCTGAACAGCGGATCCAGACAGGTGAGTATAGAGTCTCTGGGAGTCCCCAGGTTTGATTCTGCTGCGAGATTTCGGCCTTATGCTCTCAGGGGCTCATATCATGATGTGGGGATTTTTTAAATTTAATCTGTTTTTATACTTGTGTGTTTCAGTGTTTTTTCATTTGTATGACTTCTGTATTTAATAAATATATATATTTTTATAAGTCCTGCACTCCAGTTTGCTTTTCTTCTGTTTGATATATATCATAGGAGAGACTTTTTGCTATATGTATGAGTTTTATGAAATCGATATTATCTACCCCTTATGCATGATTTACGATGCCCTGCGGCTTTTGCTAAAATGCTAAATAAATTGTTTAACTAGGGCTCTCTTTTATTTACACAGTGATGGCAGCTATGTGCTAATCAAAAATTAACATTGACATGTTGCATTGTGATCACCTGCCAAATGTAATGTGCAAGTGGACTAACTGCATGTTAAAAGTTTTCTTCAGGATTATAAAACATAATGGCTTTTTTCAAAAAGCAGTGCCACCCATCTCCACAGGTTGTGTCTGATACTGCAGCTCTGTCTCATTCACTTCAATGTAGCTGAGCTGTAATACACACAACTAGAGATGAGCGAGTATACTCGCTAAGGCACATTAATCGAGCGAGTAGTGCCTTAGCCGAGTATCTCCCCGCTCGTCTCTAAAGATTCGGGGGCTGGCGGGGGGTGGGGGAGAGCAGGGAGGAACAGAGGGGAGATCTCTCTCTCCCTCTCCCCCCCCCCCCCCTCACCGACGCAACTCACCTGTCACCCGCGCCGGCCCCCGAATCTTTAGAGACGAGCGGGGAGATACTCGGCTAAGGCACTACTCGCGTGAGTAATGTGCTTTAGCGAGTATACTCACTCATCTCTAAACACAACCTATGCACAGGTGATGCCTTGAAAATAAACAGACATGTTACAGATTGCAATCATATACACTGGGAGAGATTTATTGTCTTAACTGGTCACTGACTTTTTAAACAACCTGTGTTAATATGATAATGTTATAAATAAAGTGATTTGCACATTTGCTAGTTATCTAAAATGAGATTGTTGTACTGAAAAAACCCTCTAAAGTACTGTCTACTTCTAATTTGCTGTCTGTCTGCTGTCAAATGCTACCCATGTTTAGTAACAGATAACAAGACTATGAACAAGAAATGAGGGAGGGGATGACTCAAATTGTCCACAGAAGTCTATAGAGAGGCAGAAGTAGGGGAGAGGAGCGAGAGAAACATTTTGCTAATGGTCAGCTATTATTATTATTTATTCACATCTTCACTGCTCAGTACTTTCTTTTCTAGTATCCATCCTGGTTATGTTATATCTGTGTTACAGACAGAAAGCAGAATGTGCAGTTTTCTCTGCTGCACACTATAGAAGACATCATGACACCAGGCTCTGCCAACCAGCTCAGGAAGAAACTAAATATACAAATACAACCTGCATATAGGAAGAATGGTGATAAGTGTAGACCACATGTCATATGATGACCAAATATAGTGTTATTCCTCAAGTACATATAAGGCAGCTTATTCTGATAAGTTAGGTATGATTTTAATAAATGCCTATTGGCAACCTCACAACTTTTAAAGAATGCAACAAAGAAAAAGTTCAGTGGCGCGTGTATCGTGCCACTGCAAATTTTTTGCTAGTCCACACCCCTTTTACATTAAGCCGTGCCCTGTGTGTTCCTCCACGATAATAAAGTCCCTTATAGACCCCCTCACAGTACTGAGGCTTTTGATATCACCTATATGCACTGCCTTACCCTGTCTGGCCCCCTCATCCACCTTCCTGGCCAGGTCCAGCAGGAAAGAGCACAGCAGTGGCTGAGCACATCTTTGTTCCTCGTCCCATGCATGCCTAAACCATGCTTGCGAATACAGTGTATGGAAGCCGCAACTAAGGCAAGGTGCATGCTGAGCAATGGGCTGCCTCCCTATCTTGTTCTGGTGGCTCAATCACTCTGCATGCATCACTGTGCATGCGGCCACTGATGTCACATGAGGCACAGACACACTACAGATGGAAGGGGTCATAGCAGGCATTTAGACATAACTCATGGAGCCCCATAGCAAAACACAGAATTGAGCCCCCTCCCAGAAAACAAAGTGAGTGTGTGTATACAAGTATAATAGTCAGAAACCAGTTCTACACAATTATAGTGATAACTGTGCACCTACCTCAAGGGATCAGAGGTGGCATCTCAGATTGGAGTCACCTGTTTTAATTTTTTCTATTAGGGCCAAGACCATTATGAATTCATGCATTCATAACTCATCTTTGAACACTCTTGCCGTCCTGCTGCTAACTCTAGTAAACCTCTCAATAATCCCCCATAGTGCTAGTGCCTCCTCTTTGTCACCAAAAAGCAACAATGTGTCTTTTGTGGCCTCACTTACTAACAGTGCTCTCTTCTGTGGCCCCACTTAGTCATAGCATTCCCTCCTGTTGCCCCCTTAGCTATAGTGCTCCACTTTATGGCCACATTACTTATAGGGCTCCATCTGTGTCCCCATTAGATGTAATGCTTCACATTGTGGCTCCATTACTTGTAAATCTCCTCTCTGTGACTCCATTAGTTATAGGGCTCCCCTGTGGCCGAACAAGTCCCGAAAAAAACAGGGGGCGGCACCATGTGACTAACACTCAGAACACAGAATTTACATACTTTTGTGTAACGAAATACATCAGAATGATAACAACAATGACAGGTCTGATTGAATAGTTTAAAGTTTTCTGTTCTGGGACAATTCCTTTAAAACTAGGCCAAACAGGCAGAAGATGGGCTCAATTCAACACAGTGGCTTATGCTGTATGAGAAATATGCTGGACTTGCTGGACATGTTGGACACTTTCCTCTTCTGTACACTGAAATGGGTCACGGGCAAGGCGCCCAAGTTGCAGATACGTGACGGTGCAACAGCAGACAGGCGGAGATGGAGGCAGTATTTTATTTTTATCAAAAATAAAAACTTTCCTAACAGACTAACATTTTCAAATCTAATGTTTGTCATCACAATAAGTCATTCTGTAATTGGTTAACTTTACCTGGTCTAGCCACATTCCTTATTTCATGTGAGCCTGAAAAATACCTCCACTTCCTCTGACATCCTGTCTGTATTTGCTACTTCATCCCCTGTCCATAGCCTTCAAAATCCTGTGAGCAGTGCATGATGGGAGGACAGGGGTGGAAGCACTGTGCTGCATTGCTCATGTACAGCTCAGAGTGCCGGAAGGCCCTTTTTGTATTTTTTTTTGCAGCTTTCTCCGGCACTCTGAGTGAGAGGAGGTTGGTGCTGGTAACTTGTAGGACCTGTGAGTGTGGGCGGAGCTACAGCGCTGGCCGCTAGACAAGCTCTATGCATGCTGGGAGTTGTAGGGAACAGTCTGTTACTGTGTTTACTGTAGAAGTGATACATGTTAACACAGCGGCAGATCGGCAGCTGCATGGGATAAAGAAGAGGGTCCACAGCAGCACTTAGAAGATTCAGGCTGCTGCTACTCAGCTGTACCTCCTAGATTTCAGCATTTTCAAAATTTCCATTTTATACCCTGAAAACCCCTTTGAATCATTCCCATATATTAGAGGTTCACTAAGGCGGTGGCACATGAACAGATTTGCATTGCAGACTCTCCGGTTGGCGTCTGCACTGTGGATCCGCAACAAATACCGTTCATTACATGCTATGTAAAAGCGCTTTTTCCTACACACTCGCAGTAATGAATTGCACTTTCCGCAAGCAGAGAAAAAAAACCAAAACCTTGCATGTACTATCTTTGTGCGGATTCCGCCCGGCCGCCTTCCATTGAAGTCAATGGAAGTCGTCCCACCCGCGGCCGATCTGCAATTGACAATGCGGATAGGTCACGGGTACCCACATTATCACCTAGTGACAGAGCGGGGGGAAAAAAGTGAAAAACAAATCTGTTTTTCGAGCTATCCGGATCATCCACAATAGAGAAAGTGACAGGTACGCGCGGATGCCAGCCGGACACCCGCATGCAGAATCCGACCCGTTCGTGTGCCACCAGCCTTAGTCCTACACATTAACTGTAGTTCATCTTCGTTGCCCATGGACTTATACTGCACTTCTCCAACCTACAACAACTGAATTGTTCTTTAGCCAATGTTTTCCCCTAACTTTAATTGTGTATTCTGTGATTTACAAAGCAAGTCTATCCTCCAGGTATTTTTAATCAAAAGGAAGTTATCTCGTATGTCTTGCTTCTAGGTTCAATTCAAAAATGCTATAAATTCACGAAGATATTAATATTTTCCAAGCGTCAGTAAGATGTTGCTGGTTATATTGTCATTTGGCAAAGCGAGCTTGGATAAGCTTGTTTAGAAAGATTCCGGCTCTGATCATTTTCTTCAAATGAAGAAACATAACCACACACATCACAACATATTGGAGTCATTTCTTTTATTACTGAAGCTGAAAGCCGTGTCTGTTTTTCTACACAACATGAAATGCTTCTCCTTTGATATGCAAAACTAAAGCTTATATGCTATGGAAAATGTTCTAATGAAACCCGACATATGGAAAAGCACTGACAGGAGGATTTTTTTTCTGTAATAAATAGATCTAGAAGAGCGATTTATAGCATTTTTTTCAAAGCAATATTACACCCTTTAACCGATGCTTTATCTACAGTAATTGTATGGTGCAAACAGCCCTCACTCAATGCAGCAAACATCAACCATCTGTTTTCTTTAGCCTTCACTATGTTCATTAAAGTTGTTTGAATGAGGTTAAGGCTCAGTGGGTTTAACGAAGGCTTTTACAGCGTCTCCATTGTTTCCTACACACAAGGGATACAAATATTTTGAAAGCTAAACCAATATTTCTGAGATGCTTCCGTCACTCCACTCATAACAAACGCATGACAATTATCTAGAATGTTACTAGTGAGAAGCACATTCATAGACTGCATTATCATTAACATTGCTACAGTCAGCAAAGCCGCCTTAATTTAAAGAAAGGCTCAATGTAAACATATTCCAGCAGCTTCCCACCAGAAAATCTTTTCCTTCAGCTTGTCTTACATTGCAATCATTATTGTGAGATATATTCAAGGTGTCCAAGGCGGTCCTTCATTGTCCTCCTTCTTGCATAACCTCACTATGGCTGTAAGGCAACTGGGTGCAGCAGGAGCCCTCCCCCACTCTCTCTCTAACAGAAGATCAGGGCTGCTAAGCCCCACCCCAGAGCAAAACCACTACCATTGTCTTCCAGCTGAACATATGAGGTGTCATATTAGCGTCTGTGCTTTCTGCTTGACTTTTACAGTTTGTGTAAGTGGCATGCAGGAAATGTGTTTTCTTCTATTTATTTTCATTATACATCTTAAATGGTACTGTTCCTTTAAACTGAACTCCAAGAAGACCTACATGAAAGCACATTAAAAAAAAAACATGAAAAAGGCACTAAACTTCAAAGTGGCCAAAGTGAAACCAACTTTCAAATTTCTAGTACAGGTAAGAAAATGAAAAAAAAAAAAAAAGGATCTGGCTGGTTGATATGAGGCCATAAGCTGGAACACAAGAGAAGCAAGAAGTGATGTCATGGATTTGGCACTAGCCCAATAAATTTGTAAGAGGGATGAAAATGTTAACTGTGTATAGGAGAATGTTATAATTGCAAGTGTTTATTAAGGGGGAGGACATAGGATGCTAATGTTTATTGAGGAAAATGCTAGAATGACTGATTGTTATTGTACAACTGCTGGTGATTATATGCAACCATGTAGTCTGCCTATTGTAACAGACAGTGTTGTTCCCCTGTGGACATTTTTGCGATCCCAATCATGATTGGCATTCTGAAGATTTATATAACTGACCACCATGCTGGGTGGGGAATGTGTCTGGTGGACAAACAGTAGGGCACATCTCATCTCACAGGGTGTTGTCTCTCTTTAGTACAAATGGTGCAGTGTGCACGCAAGTGTAGTTGCGTTTCGCCGTGGTCATGGTGGAGTGCAAAAGCAAGAACAAAAGGTATATGCATGTGCTAAGTTAGATGGAGCCTGAGTCATAAGCAGGGACTAAAGCCCTAGAGCCAGGTGAGGAGAGGCTGGGTGTAACATGAAGGTGTCCGCTCCAGGATAGACTTAGAGGCTCCTGATTGGAGCTGAGAGAGTGCCCGGTCCGTCTAGACTGTTGAGCTAGGGGAGCTGCAGTCGTTGGCCTACTGTATTCTTGAGAGAGAGAGATAGAGGGGGGAGTTCACAACAGAGATTGTGAGTGAATACTATTGTGAACTGTTGAGTGTCTATGGAAAGATGCCAGGCCTGCTTAGTAGCTAAAGAGACTTTAAAGGGGTTTTCCAGGGCATAAAAAAATGTAAGGTCATAAGATAGTATGTAATTTAGAAAAAAAGAAGAATACTCACCTATTCTCATGGGTCCCCATCCAGTGCTGCAACCCTGGTATCTGCCTCTTTGACCAGGAAGAAGCGGTGGGTAGTCACATGTCATTCATTGTTCATGTGGCCACTCAGTCAATCACAGGGTTCAGCTGCCATGGTAGAATCATAGTGAAAGCCTGTGATTGGCTCAGTGGTTACATGCAGAAGGAACTCCAGTTCTTCTGGGTTCATAGCGGCAGGTACTGGGGCTACAGTGCTGGTCGGAAAGCTGCCAGCATAGGTGATATAACTTTTTTTTTCTTTATTTCACACTTTTTTAAGCCCTTACATTTTTTTAAGTCCTGTGAAACCCCTTTAACTTGATCTCGCAAGGGCTGACGAGCTAAAACAGTGTTGCCAAGTTTTAAAGTCAGCATTGCCAAGTTTTGAAACTGTGTTGCAAGGTTCTGAAACGGTGTGCCAAGTTACAAAAACTGCACCACCAATTCTGCTGCCAAGTGAAGACTGTTACTGTTTACTGCAACGTGTGTGCTTGTCTCTTAATCTACCTGCCTGTGGGTCCCCACAAACTGACATAAGGATGATAACCTAACACAGGAATGAAGTATTTGAGCTTTTCTATAGATCTTTTGTGAGTTTGCCGTGGAATGCGGCTTGAGTCAGATGACAGATCTCCGTTACGGCTAGATCATAAAGCGTTGAATACTTATGTAATCGCACCTGTCACATTGTAATAGAACAAAACTCATTTTGGTTTCACTGCTGCAGCACACGTATCACTGTAAGGGCACAGTGCACAGAACTGGAAACAATTTTGCAGATACATCTGAACACGGGCTAAAGTGCCAATTGGTACTTTTACAATGTGTCTCCATATGTGTTTTTAATACAATATGTACCTAAATTATATGCACTTAGGATATTACTTGCTGCAAAACCACAAAACTTTCAATTTCCTGTACTTTCTATTTTGTAGAACAAAGTATAAAAACATGTTCTGGACATTACAGTCTATAATTATTTTCAGACTAAATCAGTAAACATTTACTATTTCATCTAAGCAAATACACTGTGCAATAAATACAGTGCAGTTACATTAACGTTCGGAACTACAGCCAGGGTGAGTGTGGAAACACTATGAGCACGTCGTAACTACATGCATATGTGTCATGCAGAGGGGGAAAGCATGAAGATCGGAAACTGCTGCCACTTCTGCTCCACAACTGTATAAGCAAGTCATAAAACAAAAAATCCGGTTACGTATTTCATGTTCAAGTGTAGTGAAAAAATGTTTAACTCATACTGACCCCTTTTTCCTGAATTTTAAACCATGCTATAAATACCTGCTGCTATGACTTTGCAGTCTAATTGGTTATCCTCTAACAATTTTATTCCCTCGTTAGATACAATATATTATATAGGCTGAACACAAAGTGTGTATGTAATACACATCAATGGAAATGCTCCATGGACATGTTAGTAAATTATTTTATAAACATCATATCTGATGATTGTTATACAGAGATGGGAGTTGCTACTTATCGCTTTTTGCAGAAGGAGTCTGTTACAGATCTCTTTCATAGGAAGTTTTTTTCTTCTCTGCCAGCTCAATTGCCAGCTATAAAAAAATAAGATAAGCAGTGCTCAACTCATCCTGCTCTAGTTTCACCAATGCCCAGTCCCCCGCCTGTCTTCACTTCCAGCTGCAGCACTGATGGCGCTCCGACAAGGGGGCATGTGACTACTGCAGCTAATCACTGGCTGAAATGTGCAGGTTATCGACTCTGGTTGGTCACGGATCACCCAAGCGAAGACCAGCGTGGGACAGAGAACCATCGGAATAAGAGGGGATCAGAGGAGGAGAGTACTGCTCTTTTAAAATTTATTATAGCATGCTTCGAAGGTTTAAAGAAAACTATTTTAAAAGTATTCCATATTTATTGAAACTTTTTTTTAGATTTAACAGAACTTAGAACTTAACAAACTCCAAACCAACGACTGAGTAAACAAAGGAGCATTGAAGACAAAGTGATGAGCTATGAGAATGTGTTAAGTGCAGACAAATGTTCTCAAGCAAACGTGTACCAGAAATACAAAATAAAATGCATCCACCACCATATTATTTAGGTAAAGGGTCAAGGGTCGAACAGGGTAAGAGCATCACACTGTAATATAACACTTTTGAAGGGTTTGTAGCAAGATAGAATGTCCAAGAAGCCCAAACAGAATATGTGGCCTCTCTAGAGGCATATCTATAGTAATAAAGCTCTACCAGTTGGTAAGTGAGAGTAAACAATTATACGACTTCCGGGAGTGAGGTGCCCGTTGACTTCCATTTTTAGCAATTGCCAATGGGGCGCCAGGAGGATATGAGAAAAATTATGTAGTTATGAGATGAAAGTCTATTCAAGTGTAAAAAAAAAGAAGAAAACTTTTTGACCCCAGGTGACCCCTTTAAGAGGAGTTTCTTATCAATCAACAATGAACAATAATTTCCCCTTTACTGTTTAAAAAGAGCTTCGGCAGCACTTTAGGTGTTTATTATAATGTACACCCTACCGTAAAATCATAAAGAATATTAGAAGTTACCCCTATGATCTGTATAAATACTTTTGTGCTTTTATATGTTCGAGAAACTATTTGGTGACCTCTACTATTGTTAGAATTACAACAATTGGGGGCATTACCCCATATGCAACTTCATTACTATATTTATAACTGTGTGAATGGAAATGGATATTTCAAAGCTATGGCAGCTCTACTTATACCCACAAAGACTGTCATTTATAAAAGTGCCAGCATAGTGGATTTAAGAAGTATTATAGGCTTTGGAGAGATGCCACACTTGGCATATGTGACTTTATGGGGATTGAAGCAGCGCTGGCCAAACATTTTTGTTAAGTAATACATAATAAATGTTGGCTTAGTTTAAAATTAACATTTCAGAAGTACCAGCTCCACGAGAATTATATATACAAAAAAACTAACCAAACAAGCAGTTGACGGCACGACAACATTAGTCACCACAATGATAAGACAAGCATTAGTGACAAGTTAACGCTACCTGTTCCACGTACTGCCATGGGGTGTTGTGCAGGATCAGGGCTTCCTTTAGTGGAGGTAGCTGTTTGGTTGCAGAGCTTTTCCTTTTTCTTGCTTTTTTAACCTCAACCTTTTGGCGATCCCTCAAAATCTTGGACCAAGGTTTGCAGGACTTCATCCAGGCTAGTCTTTTTGCCTCAGCTTGATCCGACAATACCCCGCTATTTTGAGATACAGGAAAAAGTGGAGTTTGATCTTGCGAATTTCCTACAATCTGGCTCAAATCTTCTTCTTCCATGCGATTTACAGTAGACCATGCCATACAAATGTGTTCCTCGGTGGATGTAACTGGTGGTCCAGTCAACACATAAGAATGGCTTTCACTTTCTATGCTCTTCTGTGAATCCCTAAAATCTTCATTATGTACCAATGGAAAACTATCCCTGTCTGTCTCTGAAGCTCCATTGACTTCTTCAGATACACTTTCCACGTTTGTATTTTTTTCATTGCTCTTTATCTTCATTCTAACACCCTTTTCTTGTGGGACATCACAGTGCTTGCCTTGACTTTCCACTTTCTCGTCTTCTTTCATCACAGTTTTCTCAGCCATTTTCAGGGTGAGATCCAGTTCACCTTTTGGTTGACCCTCTTCAGCAGGGCTTTCATTCTTAGAAGAATATATGGGACTGTTTTTTTCTTGTTTGCTTTTCTCTTGCTCTTTTAAGAGTTTTGCTTTCTCCAATCTAATTTTTTCTGCATTCTTCTTCTTTTCATATTCCTGCTGCCTCATTTCCTGCTCCAAAATCTCTTTCCTTTGGGCTTCTTCCATTCTTCTTTTCGTAACCTCTTCATTTTGTTTCTTTTCTTCATCTTTTCGTCTTTTCTCCTCAAGCTTGATCTTAATTTTCTCCTCTAGTTCCTTCTGTTCCATGTCCATTTTATGCTGTAGTTCTCTCTTTATTTTCCGCTCCTCTTTTTTCTGCTTTAATATAGGTGCATGCATTTTGTATACCTTGTGTGCTCTAAATGCTGCCTGAATTCTAACAGCTGCGCTGCACTGCAGTTCTTCCAAACACTTTTTGGCGTTGGCCTTTTGTTCTTCAAAGGCCTTTCTTTCAAACATTAAATCTGCTTCAATTTTGTCAATTCGATTCTAAAAAAAATAATAATTTTGAAATATAAATAAATCACGCTCAATAACCAACATGAAAATACTGCAGAAGAACTAAAGTATCACCAGCTTGTATACATACAAATGCAAACTGTACTACATAGAGCACAGACTTTAGCACTACTTTGCTTTGATCAGAACACTTCTATCAATGCTTAACCCCTTAGTGACTGGCCTATAGTGTTTTAATGTCCTGCAGCTGCAGGACGTGTATGGAGGGAGATCTTGGGGTGATCTCCCTCCATATGACACAGGCGCTGGCTGTATCTTACAGCCGATACCCGGCGGCAACAGCTCCGATCAGCCGCGCAGCTCTTTGGACCTGTTAACCCTTAAAATACCGCCGAGATCGCAGGGAGCCGTGCGAGTGTCATGGCAGCTGGAGGGGCCTTCTGAAAGGCCCCAGGGCTGTCTTAGCAGAATGTCTATCAAGCCATCCCCGTGGGGGTGCCTTGACAGACTGCCTGCCCGATCGCAGTATGATGTAATGTTGTAGTATTACATCATACTGCAGGAGGGATCAAAGCATTGCAAGTTGTTGTCCCCTCTGGGGACTAAGAAAAGTAGTAAGAAATAAAATCAATAAAGTTTAACTAATTATTAAAAATAAGGTTTAAATAACTCACCTTTTGCCATATTTATAATAGAATCTAAATAATAAAACAAAAATACATATTTGGTATCGCTGCATCCGTAATAGCCCAATCTACATTATTTACCCCGCACGGTGCACGTCACCAAGAAAAAAATGCAGTATAAAGCGATCAAAAAGTCATATGTATTCCAAAATGGTAGCAACCCAAATTATAGGATGTCCCACAAAAAATGAGCCCTCGCACAACTAGGTCGATGAAAAAATAAAAAAGCTATTGGTGCAGAAGATGGCGGCAGAAAATAACTTTCAAAAATTAAATATCTTTGAAAAAAAATACAAGTAAGGGCGCCCACCCACTGGCGATTTTTTTTTCTTTGCGTTTTGCGTTTTTTCTCAAGAGCAATTAGAATTGAATGTACTCCTGTTCACTGGCGTTTTTTTTTGCGTTGCGTTGCGTTTTTTAACATAGGAACTGTCAGTTGCATATGTGTCCTTATTTTTCTCCTAATGCACCCATGAAAGTCAATGGAAATTAACGGAAAAGCCGCGAAAACGCCGCGAAAACGCGGCAAAAAACGCCGCGAAAAACGTGCGGAAAACGCGGGGAAAACGCGTTCTTCACGCACGAAAATCGCAAACGCCAGTGGGTGGGCGCCCTAAGACAGCAAAAAAAAAACCAAAACTATAAGTTTAGTATCGTAGTAATTGTTTACTGACTTGAATGTATTGTGAACGGGCAGCATATCATACATAGAGAAATAGAGCATGCTGCAATTTATTTCTGTTGTGTATGGATATGCTGTGTACACACACCGGAGTGCATGGAACAATGTAAGTCCATAAATTTTCATTGCCTCCATTCACCATGTTTCACGCATGCGTGCAACATACACGTAATACGCGGTGAAAAAAACGCCCGTGGACATGAACCCTAAGTAAGACTAAAGATGAGCAGCTGGGGGGACTGGACGGGTTATAATTATACTATGTTTGGGGGACTAGATTCAAGGGTGCTATGATGTGTACTAGTGGCTGGAGCTAGCACACGTGTTTTCTTGATAATTGCTGGGCTGCAATTGCAGGTGGAGCCCGGCAATTAGCGTTATAAGCCTGCTATTAGGCTGTTATTAAATACCCGTATTCCTGCAAAACACAGGAAGAGTTACAGTAATTGCAGCCGTCACACTTTTCAGTTCAATTACCAATTCAAGTCCAGGTGCTTTTTGCAATACGCATTTCTCTGCCTGTGTTTTGCAGGGGAGAATAGCTGGTATAATAGCAGCCTTACACAAGTGCTGTTAATGCTCTTGTAATAACGTTAATTGCTCGGCTGCATCTGCACTTGCAAGTTCAGCCTGGCAAATGCGATGACTAGGGGCAGCCGCTAGCATTCCAGTAATAGTAGCATTGATGAGGATTTATCCGTTCAGTCGTTGCTGACTTTCGGTCACCTTGTGGATCAGCATACGCCATGCTTCTCTGTCTTTGGCCACTTCCTTCAGATTTTCCAGGCATGTTCGTGTCATCCTTGTTTGTATCTAGCCAGCATGTTTTTCGGCATCCTCTTCTTCTGCACCCACTGACTGCGCCGAGCATTAATGTTGTTTCCAGAGAATTGGCTCGTATGACATGACCAAAGTATGAAAGCTGTTTGGTGATTTTGCTTTCTAGTGATACTTTAGATCTGACATAGTCTAGGATTGTCTTATTTGTGACCATCTCTGTCCATGGTATGCGCAGCATACGCCAACAGCTCCAAGGCTTCCATCCTTCTTCTGTCTAATTTCTTGAGTGTCCAGCTTTCGCATGTATATGTAGTTATTGTGAAGATTATTGCATTAATTATTCAGATCTTTGTTGTAATGCGGATGCCTTTGCTCTTCCATATCTTCGCCTTCCATTCCTTGCATTGCACTACAGCCAAGGCTGATTTTTTGTTTGATTTCAGGCCCTGATTTGCCACTTTGCCACGGTCGATCTTCAATCTTTGACTCTTTGAATTAGGTATTCAAGGTCCTTTATATTTTCTGCAAGTAGAGTTGTGTCGTCAGAATATCGAAGATTGTTTATGTTTCTTCCACCAATTTTCACTCCAAATTGGGATTCATCCAGATTGCATCGCCTTATGATCATTTCGGCATACAGGTTAAACAGGGCTGGGGATAGAATGTAGCCTTGTTGGACGCCTTTCCTGACTGTGGCTTCTTGGTTGTCATAGAGTGATCTTATCAATTCTTCCAGATGCTCTGATATTTCCATTTGCTATAGGTATGTCCGCAGCTTGTCATGTTCAACACAGTCATAAGATTTGCTGTAGTCAATGAAGCACAGGTATATGTCTCTTTGGTGTTCACTAGAGATGAGCGAGTATACTCGCTAAGGCTAACTACTCGAGCGAGTAGTGCCTTAGTCGAGTATCTGCCTGCTCGTCTCTAAAGATTCGGCTGCCGGCGGGGAGGAACGGAGGGGAGATCTCCCTCTCCCTCTCTCCCCCCTCCCCCCGCTCCCCCATGCTCACCGCTACAACTCACCTGTCACCCGCGCCGGCAGCCGAATCTTTAGAGACGAGCGGGCAGATACTCGACTAAGGCACTACTCGCTCGAGTAGTTAGCCTTAGCGAGTATGCTCGCTCATCTCTAGTGTTCACGCGTCTTCTTTATGACCTAGTGCAAGTTTGCGAATTGGTCTCTGGTTCCACGCCCTCTACGGAACCCCGCTTGAACATCAGGGAGTTCTACTTCGATGAAGGAGGCCATACGTTTTTGAATGATGTTTAGCAGAATTTTTCTTGCATGTGTTATAAGGGCGATGGTCCAAAAAATTGCTGCACTCTTGTGCATCACCTTTTTTGTGAATTGGGGCAGAAACTGATCTTGTCCAGTCTTTTGACCATTGTTTGGTCTTTCAGCTCTGTCTACAAAGGGTTGTTGGCAGTGGAGTCGGTATTGGTTTGAGTAATTTGGTTGGTATGCAGTCCATGCCTGGAGCTTTCCTGTCTGGTAGTTGTTTCAGTGCCCAGTCAATCTCTTCATCAAGAATATCAGGTTCTTGTTCCATCGAATATTCCTGGCTGGCTGATTGGTGTGGTTGATTATCTGCATATAGTTCTGCAGTGTATTCTTGCCACCGTTGTTTCATTTGGGTACCATTCAGTAGTGCTCTACCATTCTGATCTTTGATGGTTGCTGCTTTTCGAGATGCAAAAGGTGCCCATGCCCTCTTCACCTGGTCAAACAGCTCATGGGTGTGACATTGCTTGCCTCTTCCAATGTGTTACAACGCTCATTCCAGTAAACTTCCTTATTCCTCCTTGCTTCTCTCTGAAATTCGGCATCTAGCAATCTGAGTTCGATGTTCCTGCCTGCAGTTTTGGCAGCTTGTCTCTTTTTTGCAATTTCGATCGTCGCATCTGAGAGCCATTGTGGTTTTGTGTTTGTGTATGGGATGGATTGTTCTGCTGTTTCAATTATGATTGATTTATTTTGTTCCCATAGTTCATCCGGATCTTTGTCATATGTGCCTAGTGTCTGGAACCTATTTTAACCTCAACTGCACATTGCGTTGGGATGTTACTGGTATCAAAGCTTTTTCTTGTGGGTAGTTTTTGAATCGTGCTGAAACGTATTTTGACTTTTGCAACAAGTAGTTGATGGTCAGAGCCGCAGTCTGCACCAGAGACGGTTTTAACTGCTTGTACTGAGCTCTGCCAATGTTGCTGGCATAGGAAATAGTCAATCTGGTTGCAGTGCTTTCCATTTGGGGCTGCTCATGTGTATAAATGACACTTCGGCTGCTCAAACCATGTGTTCATAATTGCAAGTCGATTTTCTTGACAGCACTGAATCAGGCGGTCACCAGCCTCATTACGATTTCCTAGACTGAACTTGCCCACAGCTAGTGATTCTTCTCCGGCGCCTATTTTTGCATTGAAGTCCCTAGCAATGAAGATGGTGTCTTTGGCTGGAATTTGGTTGATTGTTTCCAGGACATCTGCGTAGAATAGTTCAATGTACTCTTCCTTTGCATCAAGGGGTTGGTGCGTATAACTGCAGGATTTTAGCTGAGCAAAGCTTTCCTTGACGGGTAGATATAATTCCCTGATGCCACTGAAACATTGAACGGCCTTTGCAGTTTTCTTGTTTGCGATTAAAGCTACTCCATTGCATCTGATGTTGTCATTTCCAGAGCATTAGACTGTGTAGTCATCACTGTAGAAATAGTCACTGCCTGTCCAGTGGAGCTCACTAATACCAAGTATATCAATTTTGAGTCTGCCCATTTCAGTTTTTACAATGTCCAGCATATTCATTCCATGAGTTTTTGGGAGAAGCAGACAGTTTCTTTCCCATGAAGCTGCATCGGCAGACTGGAGTCCTGAAGGATTCATCCGGCTTGTTTCATAGGTGCCTGAGCTATTTGAAACTCGTCTTTGTCCTTCCCTGGTCACATATGGGATGCCTTCCGGCACAGGGGCCCACCTTCCAGCACCATATTTGAAAGCATTTTGTTGTGATCCATAAAGTATTTCAGCAATAGTAGCATTACACAAGCATTAACGAGGCTGGTGTAATAGAACTCTTATTGTACTGCAGGGGTTGGAGAGATCGAATGTAATTGTACCTTGGGGGAGGATTGCAGTGAGGAGAACTGCACACAGTAAGTTTTATTATAATGAGTTATAGGCTATTTTGGTGACCAAAAATGTTAATTGACTCCTACATTTTTCAGCTTAGGAGCCAATGGTTCCTAAGCAATTTTTTTAAACCTGGAGTCCTGCCAAATAGCCCATCTGCACTGCTTACAAGGCTTAAATAGAGGCAGTTATGCCTGTATCTAACAGTAATATTTGGTGACTTGAAGCTACACATGTTCACTTCCATGACAAAAATAAGACATCAGAGCTGGAAATCTTCTCTTAGGAATTGCTCTGTAGCCTTGCCTCAACCACTATGTATTTTCAGCCCATCATTTAGCATAGAAGGTCATTGCCATCAAACATTGTTCATGGGCATTGTTACAGCCAATATCCTTGGGTGATAGTTTATCTCATTAATAATATCTGGAAACAATTAGACACAAGTTCTAGTTCTAATTGATGAAATACATTTCCCTAGGAGCAGACAGATCATGTCCATATCAGTTATGGTTAACAATTTCACTAACCCCAAATTATTTACCTGGTGTTCTTTTAAATCTTGTTCAATGGCTTCATTATTTCTCTTTAGATTTGATTCGAGTTTTGCTTGTCGCTGCTTCAAGAGAAATTACATAAAATTCAGATCAATCTCAATACATTTTACATGTTTAATTATCATATAAATTATCATTTCACTTGAAAGGCCCTAAAAACTTCAGTATAAAAGTATGTACACCACTTTCATTACACCACAAATAAGGCAAATAAACATGCTTTGTACTCATCGTTTACAAAGTAATTAGGACTTGATTTCTTAAGGCTGGCAGTGAACGGCCGAGTCAGATTCCGGATGTGGGATCCTGCACCAGGATCCAACCCTGTGCCCCGGCGGTGACCACTGCGTACCTATCATTTTTCTCTTCTGTGCTGCAGATGTGCTGGATGTCACGCTGTCGCACCTGCGCAGTACAGAGTTACCCGCGCCATCACTGATGTGCATTCCGCGACCCTTCTGCAGTGCTCACTGGGAAAGGGCTGCAGGACGGACGGCTTTTATTGACTTCAATGGAAGCAGTCCGTGCGAGGTCTGCACTAGAATAAAGCATGCTGCAATTCCTCCCCCCCCCCCCCGCGAACGGGAAAAAGGAAAAGGAAAATCACAATTGATTTTTGCTCGTGGGCAGGGAAAAGCGATTTTGCATGGCATGCTATGGCAGGTATTTGCTGCGGGATCCAGGGGGCGAACGTCGCCCTCGGATTCTGCACTGCAAATACGGCCGTGTGCATTGGGTCTATAACTGTCGGTGCGATACATTTTAATGTTAAAATCATTTTGTCCATGGCCAAAAATAATAAACAAGGCAATATCTCTCCTAGATCCCCGCATGTCCCTCACGAACGCCCTGGGTCTTCCCTGTTTTTTTACATTTTTCTCCCATGAAAGTATCTCCCCTTCGCTGTGATCACAATATTTATTTGCCTAAAGAAATCCATATTCATCACAATCTAGCTTCTTTTTTTTATTTCTGAAAAATTGATGATTTGGTGGTATATTGAAATTAATGAGCTGTAGCGTATTTACACTATGGGGCAGATTTATGAAACTGACTAAAAGAAAAACTGGCCTTGTTGCCCATAGCAACCAATCACAGTGCAGCTTTCATTTTGTATTCTGCTCTTGAAAAATGAAAACTGCACTGTGATTGGTTGTTATGGGAAACAAGGCCAGTTTTTCTTTTAGTCATTTTCATAAATTTGCCCCGATGTGTCCATGACTGGCTATCAATTAGAAAATTCTGATATGAAAGAGAAGGAGATCCTTGACCAGAAAAGAGAGCAGTTAGAAAGAGCGTCTAACTCTCTGGAGGACCTGCCCTGTCCTGCATTACACAGAGAACCTAATGATTTGAATTGACACTGTGTAATACCATAAATACTCGAGTATAAGCCTAGTTTTTCAGCACATTTTTTTTGTGCTGAAAAAGCCACCCTCGGCTTATACTCAAGTCAGGGAAGGGTTAAAAAAAACAAACCTCCATACTCACCTCCCAGACGATGTCTGTGTCCCCGGCGGTGGTGCGGCAAGCTGCTTGAATTCCTGTGTTCCCGGCGGCGATGCAGCAAGCTGCTGGAAATCTCCCCGCTGTCATCCCCCGCCATCCTCTCTGCTTGGCTCTCTCATCCCGCGCTGTCAACACTGTGATTGGATCGAGTGCCAGCCAATCACAGCCAGCGCTCGATCATTCACAGCCAATCGCAAGCTGTTTTAGAATTCTCCCCGCTGTCATCTCCCTGCTTGGCTTTCAAATCCCCTGCCATCAGCGCTGTGTAAGTGCTGTGATTGGATCGAGTGCCGGCTGTGATTGGCTGGCGCTCAATCCAATCACAGTGCTTACTTACAAAGCACTGACAAATGACAGAGCCGAGCAGAGAGGACGGCGGGGGATGACAGCTGGGAGAATTCATGCAGGTTGCCGCACAGACACAGACGCTGGCTGGGAGGGGAGTATGGAGGTTTTTTTTTACCCAGTATATACTCGAGTATAGCTAGGCTTTTCCTAGTTTTTTGTTGTAAAACTTATTGACTCGGCTTATACATGGGTCGGATAATACTCGAGTATATACAGTACTTAATTTTCCCTGTGGTGGCACTGTAGGGAAACTAAACACCTACAGCCAGATTTCCCCGCAAATAATAGCCAATTACTGAGAATTCCAGAAAGGGGACACTGTAAGGTCAGTTTATTTATTGTCAATAGACACTTTTAACACATAAAAATTATTTAAACTAGAGAACCCTTTAAAATAGCATTACATTTATGGTATTGCTGTCTGTGATATTCAATAAAGGGTTTTTCCGGACACAAAATGGAAATTCTGAAAATGATGAAATCTAGGAGGTACAGCTAAAGTAGCAGCAATCTGTACATTTTTACATGCATCACTTCCACAGTAGTCATAAGAACAGACTGTTACTTACAACTCCCAGCATGCATAGAGCTTGTTTACCGGCAGCGCTGTAGCTCCGCCTGCAGCTCACAGGTCCAGCAACTTACTAGCACCGACCTTACTCTCATTCAGGGTGCTAGAGAGCACCTGCTGAAGCAGACAGACTGGAGCTTCCAGCAATCTGAGCTACACATGAGCAATGCAGCAGAGTGTTTCCACTCCTGTCCTCCCATCATGCACTGCTCACAGGATGTTGGATACTATGGACAGGGGAGGAAGTAGCAAATACGAAGAAGATATCAGAGGAAGTTGAGATATTTTTCAGGCAGAGGGGCATGTCACACAGATAGAAAATGAAGAAAGTAGCTAGATCAGGTGTAGTGAACATATTACAAAATGACTTATTGTGATGATGTATATGCAGATCGGGCTCAGGTCTTTGGCCGGGGAGACTGAGGGTTCAAGATGGTGGGGGTCATGTTGCCTCTACCATCTTCACCCGGTACATCCAAAACGTGGCCTGGCCCAGATGTGCGCAGGGGATAGAGTTAGCAACGGTGCTACGAACTTTCAGTACTTATCTGTCTATGTGATGTCAGTGCCTCTTCCGAGCGACAAAACACCCGTACTGAATAAAAGAGTCCACAATCGAGAGGTAGTTTAAACCGGAGGCACATTGTTTTCTTTGACTCACAATTTTCCAACTCTGATTTTCCAAAAATAAAATACTGCAAACAGTCTTAGATACAACACTCTTGGCAAATTTTTCTACTGCACAACTTCCGACACACTTGCAATTAGAAGTTACTCTTCCCGCAAAGTACAAGTGTCATCAGTCCCATTTATCGGATAGAAGAACTCTTGGGAGAACACTCCTGACACAGAGGGGAAACACATACCATTCTCTCATCACTTGCTATGTCCCGTAACTCGCTTTTCTAATGGCATTTTGTGGAGTAGTTGCTTAAGCCAGACTTGTCCTCCAACCTGCATTACCGGAATCAGTCCCATCCCTCGATCATGTAATTAAGCAGGGGAGCGTGTGGCTATAACCGCCAACTCCCTCTACAGAATCCAACCTCTGAGCTCTAGTCCCTGGGGGGAATACATCCTGTGGCAGAAGAGAAAGGCTAGGGGCTCTGCCGAGAAGGAGTGTCAGAGTCTCAGCATCCTGCTCAAGCGACCTCCTTCATGGACTACATCTCTACTCTCTCCTCACACTACTAACTCCACCCCCAACCTCTCTAAAGACCAATCACGCCACACAGAGCAGGTTAGGGAGACAAACACGCCGACACTACCAAGAATGGTGACACCAAAACGAACACAAGACATAGGCTAACACAACTCTACACACCAAGGCACAAAGACAATCCACCTGGGGTAAACAAACACCAAACTACAGGTACCCTAACTCTGGGCCACTACATATATTAGATTTAAAAATGTTAGCCTGTGCCTGGAGTACCCCTTTAAGACACCTATAAAATCTCCTAATAAAGTTGAAACAGGAAGGAGCTTCCAATGTGCCAATCAGAAGGAGCAGAAGAAATGAACCCTTCACTGTCCTCTTTCTGACTCCTAGGTATCTTTGCCATGAAGAACTCTATGAGGCTGATAGAGCTCATGCAGGGTAGGGGTATACTGTACATGGCAAACCTTCTCAGCTCTTTGGAAGACTATTTATTAGGCACACTGTGCCTACCATCTAGCAACCAACTAGTTGAGGGTTTGCATACATAAAAAAGGCAAAGTTTTAATCCTGGTGATTACTGTAATTAGCAAATGATTGAACCAACTAGGGAGACTTAGTTTTGCTCCATTACCACTATGTAGGAATGTGGCCTGTTTCATAGTATAGTCAAATCTACCCCCTCCTCTCCCTCCAATGTCGGTGCGGTGGTGTGGTCTGGCCAGCCATAGAAAAAAAAGTTACCTTAAGTTTTTTCCTGGAGTGCACAGCAAGACAACGACAATAAAGCGATAAAGTATATTTTATAAACTACTTTTAAACTTTGCTCTACCTATTTACATAATGAAGCATAAAAGGTGAACCTGCTCTTTGAAGGGATAGGACCAGGGGTGTAACTATAGGGGATGCAGAGGATGCGGTTGCAACCCAGCCCAGGAGCCTTAGAAGGCCTCTCTTCTCCATATAGGGAGCCCAGTACTAGAAATAAAGCATTATAGCTGGGGGTCCCTATTACTGATTTTGTATTGGGGCCCAGAAGCTTTAACTTACGGCTCTGGATAGGACTATACGGTAATATAGGTTGGCACTGTCGATAATATCAGGAATGGATGAAAGTATGCTGCAGGCTATTCCACATATGACTGGATATCTGGTAGCGGTTCAGTCCCACACAAACAGGTCTTCTTTATGCAGTTTGGCTGGTGCTTCAGCATAAATGATTGGTGTTCAGAGTTTACAATATCTAGCGGGGTTTTACTGCTTGGTAAACATGTTGAGGTGCCATCTAAAATTCAGACAACCTCTTTTAAACTGATAAACAAGCTTTTAGTGCCAGCAAATAAAACCTGGAATTTATAAAGTGTACTTCTTTCCAGGGCACACAGAACAACATGTAAACATGAAGCGTAAGCTTGAAAATCAACAGATAGCCTCTAAGAACACTATGTGCAGACTTAAGCACAGGAGCACAGGTAGAGCTAGCAATAGTATGGGCATTGTTCGCCAAGCTTGGCCAAACTCACACTACTTAGTAAAGTACGGGCCAAACAACTATGTGAGTGCCAAATAGTTCTACGTGCTTGCTAAGGAGAGACCGTGTGTAGTACAATTAGTTATAACTACAAGATTTCAGTATTTTACAACTAATCTCTAGGTCTTCTATATAAATTACATGTAAATATATTAGATAAGAACATGTCAAGTTAATAAAGTCACTCTACATAAAGTTCCAGTAAAACCCAAGTCTTAACCTTTTCCAATCCAATTTGTATCATGGTTTTCCTAGGGGCTTACTCTTTTCCTGCCATTATACAACGGCGCTATCTGCTGGCTAAAGCCAGTACTGCATGAGGTGACACGTTGGATAGTCTCCAACAGCAGAGAGGCTGGCAATATACAGTAAGAGAACCCCGAGGGACGTCTTCCAACATCGGAGCTGTACAGCCTTAAATCATAATGTCTTTAGACGTCAGGCAGTGGACTGGAAAGGGTTAAAGGCTTCTCCAAGTTCAAGTTGCCACAGATCTATTTATTCTGTAGACATGTTCCAGATTTGTGAGCATAACCAGTAAAACAAATGCATTGCACAAACATGATAGTTGATAGCAGCACATGATGCAGGAAGGACACTGAAAAGGGGGATATATAGTTTACTATGAGGATTTATTATATACTTGGAAGAAAGCTGTGGGAAGGTATGTTCACACTAGCGGATATTCCGCAGCAGGAAATGCACAGCGGGTTTTGGTGCAGATCTCAGTGTGGATTTTGTCTTAGATCTCGGTGTGGATTTTGTCTCAGATTGCGGTGCGGATCTGCAGCAGATTTCACACTGCAGTACACAATGGATATGCTGCATATTCAAGAATCCACACCAAATGTCACTTCTGCTGCAGATTCTGTGGATGAACTATGTTAAAAAGTCCCATTCACATGGCTTCTACACAGGCCGTTTGCCTTATAATCAGCACCAAAAACTGCTGTGAAAACTGCATGTGTGATTCCAGCCTAAATATTGGCAGGACTCACCTGGAAAGTAGGCAAGTCCTTCTTCCCCAGCCTGTACAGAGTAGGGCTACATTCACTGGACGAGACTCTCGCGGGAGTTGCAAAACTCACATGAATACGAACTTGATTCTCCTGAATGGCCTAAGGCCACTCTCACATAAGTGTATTTTACAGCAGTTAACACTTTGTTTTCAGCGCAGCGCTAAACGCTTCAAGCGCTACCATTCATTTCAATGGGGCTTCTCAGACGTGCTAAAATGCAGCGTTTTTAACGCTGCATTTTCCAAGAGCCGTCTGTTCTATTTTTATGCGTTTCTGCATTTTTGAATGCAATGCTTTTCCCATTTAAATGAATGGGGTGTTTTCAGTGTTTTTTCATTTTTAGCATTTTCTGCTAGAAAGCGGCTTTAGCATACCCCTTCATCTAAACCTCTCTAAAACTGACCTCCTTGTCTTTCCACCTTCTAACCGATCCCTCCCCTCAACATCTCCATTCCAGTGTCTGGCACCATCATAACCCCCAGACGGCATGCCCGATGCCTTGGGGTCACACTGGACTCTGACCTCTCCTTTGCCCCCCATATCCAATCTCTGGCCCAAACATGCCACATGCACCTCAGAAATATTGCTAAAATACGTCCGTTCCTAACCACGGACACGCTAAAGACGCTCGTGGTTGCGCTCATCCACTCCCGGCTTGACTACTGCAACTCGCTCCTCATTGGCCTCCCCCGCACTAGACTCGCTCCACTCCAATCCATACTAAATGCAGCAGCTAGACTCATTTTTCTATCCAGTCGTTATTCAGATGCCTCTGAATTATGCCAGTCGCTGCATTGGCTGCCCATCCACTGCAGAACTAAATTTAAAGTCCTCTACCTCACTTACAAAGCTCTGCATGGCGCTGCGCCACCATACATCGCCTCCCTACTGTCAGTACACCACCCAGCCCGCTCACTCCGATCGGCTAACACACTTAGACTAAACACCCCTGTAATACTAACCTCCCATGCTCGCCTCCAGGACTTCACCAGAGCAGCACCCATCCTCTGGAACGCTCTACCCCAAGGCATCCGGACAATTCCCGATGCACGAAATTTCAGACGTGCCTTAAAAACGCACCTCTTCAGGGAAGCATACCAAATCTCCTAACCTAGTCCCTCGCCCCTCCCTATGGTGCCCCACCCTGTTTGCCTTCTGATAAATGATCTGTACATAAAATTTCCTATTGCCTGTGTTCCCCACCTCCTGCACCTCCTGTACCACCCTCAACCCATTTGTATCTAACCAAATGTATCTCACATTGTAATTGTTGCAATTGTTGTATTGTTTTGCATTTATCCATGCCTGAAAGCACTGCGGAATAAGTTGGCGCTATACAAATAAAGATTATTATTATTATTATCATTAATGAGGTGCGCTAAATGCACAAAATAGAACAGACAGTGCTCGAAAATCGTGGTGCTGGAAAGCGCCTTGATTGAGCACATGTCTGAGAGGCTCCATTAAAAACAATGGGAGCCTCTAACTGTGTTTAGCGCTTAAATGAAAACAGCTGTGAGAGAGTAGCCTTATTCACATGAGCGATGTGCATGCGAATGCGATGTGATGTTTCCCGCTGATATCAATAGAAAAACACTTGCGATCCACTGACATGTGTGAAACATGTGCTTGTGGATTGCAATTTCACAGAAGCGATGCAAGGCGTTTTTGAATAAAAAACGCCTTGCATCGGCTTGAAAAACACACATGGCAAGCGTAATATCAGGCAGAGTTTTCCGGCCCGATGTCATTCTCACCCGTGTGAATGTAGCCTAACATACAGCTTTTCCTCTATAAGGCTACCTACACACAGGCGAGTGTGATCTCAGGCCGAGAAACTTGTCCCGATATCGTGCTCGGCAGCGTGCGTTTTCACGCTGTTGTGAGGCATTTTCCTGTCAAAACCGCCTCCTATCAGTTCTGTGATGTAGCGATCCTCCGGCATTGCTTTCAGCTGTGTTAGAATATCGGCAAGTATTTCCAATTGTCTTCAATGGGAAACCTTGCATCACACACCGTGCAATGTGTTTTACTGTCTCATTGACAACTATGGGGTCCATATTCGCGCAAGATTTGTGTATCTCGCAACACACAAATCTCACGCAAGTTTCTCGGCCATGTATATACCGGGCTTTCCAAAAAATAAGACACTGCCTTATATTAATTTGTGCCCCAAAAGAGGCACAGTGTCTTATTTTCACGGGTGGGGTGGGGAGGGTCTTAATACTTACCTAGTATGCGCCATCCGGGGCCCTCTCCAGGTGCTCTGGCAATCTCCCTTGTCATCCTCAGCGCTGAAAGAGCATTATCTCCCTGGTAACGTGGGTTGAATACCCTGCCTCCAGCAAGAGATTGCTGTGATTGGCTCAGGACCATGGCCTCAGCCAATCACGGCCAGAGCTTGATGAGCCGATTATAGCCAATGAATGAAATCTTTAAATGGCTGTAATTGGCTCATCGAGCGACGGCTGTCATTGGCTGAGGCCTTGTTCCTGAGCCAATCAGGTAGGTCTTATTATCGGGTAAACACGGTATAAGGCCTTATTCACATGAGCCCGAATTCAATGAATGGCAGAGCGTTGCCTGTGATTAGCTGATGTGTTTTAAAGGGGTTGTTCCATATAGAAAAGAGATGTCCTTATACCCCATTAGGGAATTCTGCGTTAACAGCTGGGGTTCCTCTGTTCAAAGCCCCTATCTCAGGTAAAGTGCAGAGTGGTTACAAAGAGTGTCTCTTGCCTGGAGGGCCTGTCCTGTTCTATACAGACAATCCAGTGATATGAATAGGCATTGTGTAATGCCTTTTTTCTCCTGTGGGGGCGCTGCAAAGAAACAACACTACTGCCAGGCTTCGGCACAGACTACAGAAGACCCCCCTGCAGGGGGTTACTTTGTATCCATATTGTTAAGGGACCCTTCTAACAAGTAAAGATAATACAAAGCAAAAAGCCTCTTTAATTTCATCCAAGCATAAAATGCAGGTATTCATAACCTAAAAATAACTAATATTCAGGTAAATAAAATTATTGTTCAGTATTCTAAAAAGTCCAAAAGAAGAAATCCCCTAGAACTATATACAGATATACTCTCTGGAAGAATTGAGGCAGCTTTCTCAGTATTCCTGTAAGAGTATTTCAAGCTTATTCTGACTTACTTGCTGTAGGATATTAAGCCTTAAGAGTTCTTTGTCAAACTCCTTCTTCCAATTTTTTCGCTTTTTATCTTGTTCTTTCATTTCCTCCTCCAGAACAGCTTTCTGAGCATTAAGTGCAGCTCTATTGAGTTCCTCGCGCTTTTCTTCTTCTTTTTCCCATTGCTGCACTTTCTGTCTACAGCTTTCTTCAACCTCATTGTAGCAAAGGTTTATGACCTCATCAGTGCCATCTGCGGTAATACACAATGCAAAAAGGACGGCTCAACATCCACAATCAACTCCACTACTTTGTTCCATACAGCCACAAACAACTTTCATAATCAATATAGAAGTCACTAAAAGTGGATTGTGTACCTACCTGTAGATGCATATGTGTAAAGATGCAGCAAATTTCACCTTGACTGAGATAATGCTCTCACACAAAGGATTCATTGGCAGCAGTTATTGCGGTGAACAACTTCATAAGCAACAAGAAAGAGCGAGTGTTGGAACTTGCATGCATGTGTTGTGATCTAAAGTGTGCTGTGTCTTAAAGGGGTTGTCCCGCGAAACAAAGTTGGGGTATACACTTCTGTATGGCCATATTAATGCACTTTGTAATGTACATTGTGCATTAATTATGAGCCATACAGAAGTTATTCACTTACCTGTTCCGTTGCTAGCGTCCCCATCTCCATGGTGCCGTCTAATTTTCAGCGTCTAATCGCCCGATTAGACGCGCTTGCGCAGTCCGGTCTTCTCCGTGTTGAATGGGGCTGCTCGTGCTGGAGAGCTGCTCCTCGTAGCTCCACCCCGTCACGTGTGCCGATTCCAGCCAATCAGGAGGCTGGAATCGGCAATGGACCGCACAGAAGACCTGCGGTCTACCGAGGGTGAAGATCCCGGCGGCCATCTTCGCAAGGTAAGTAAGAAGTCACCGGAGCGCGGGGATTCGGGTAAGTACTATCCTTTTTTTTTTTTCAACCCCTGCATCGGGTTTGTCTCGCGGCTATTGGAAAAAAAAAACAAAACCGTTTCGGCGCGGGACAACCCCTTTAAGTATGTGATTTGAGTTTAAGTGACTTTAGAATCAGGTACTTTAGAAGGGAGTCACATTTATTTAATGTTTCACTTACATAAATTCCGTTGATTTTGATTATTTAAAAGTTGCTTCACAATTGACAGTGCTATTCAGTGTACATATTGTGCCATGTATGCAGTCCTTGAAAAGCGGTTTGAAGAAGCATACTGCTGTATGAAATGTGTTTATGTTGCACTTTTGGAAACCCAGATATTGGATCTACACTAAAGGATCACTGCATTAGAAATAGCTGGTGCATAACATTTTGTGACCAGTAGCATGGTAACAGGAGATGGCCCTGTCACAATCAGATAATGTGCTGACCTCTCCGCTGCGCAACAGAAGACAACATTTTGGTAGTCATGGATAAACGTGGTGACTTGAGTGACTTTGACTGTCAGGAGATTGCTGGTGCCAAGAGGTGGGGTGCAAGTATTTTTGAAACAATGGTAGTTGTTGGCTTTTCCTGAACCACGGTATCAAGAAGTACCAAAACAGGTTGAACCATGGACAAATATCTGATAGAAGATCACACAATGGTCGGCCATGTGTGGTTGATCCTAGGAGATTAGCACCACCCAGTGCTATCATAGCTACAACATGCTACAGTGACCAATTGACCCAGCAGTACAATAGCGGGGAAATTAGTCAAATTTCCACAATGACCATATGGTGTCCCTAATGTAGATTAGGGTTCAATAGCCAAAATCTGACAACGGTGCTCCTGAAGGGAGAGTAGCAAGTACATTACATGCAGCTCCTACTTCAAACATCTCTTTCAAGTGAGATTTCTGGAGTCAATGGAAGCTGTCTGATCTCCTTTTATTAAATTCTGTCTTGGGGATAAGGGTGTCCGAAAAAGTGCAATTCTGGCGTTGTGTATTATTTTTTGCTGACGACGTTTATCGTGCAAGACTAATGCGTTACTTTGATAGATCGCACATTTATGGATGCAGCAATTCCAAATAGATTTTAGTTTTTTATTGTATTGACTTTTTTATTATAAATTTTGGAAAAGGGGTATTTTTTAAACTTTTACTTGTTCTAATAACTAATACATTTTTTTCACTCATCTTTATATTTTATTAGTCTTTACAATAAAGCAGCCCTAGGCAGCACAGAAGAGATATTTTGTCCCCTAGACTCCACCCTAGGACCACTCAACTAAAATAATCAATTAAGAAATTAGCATAATTATTTGCTGGCCTATAAGATCCCTCTCACACAGCTCACACATGTGTAGTAAGTAGAGGCGAACAGCTGAAAATATAATTTATTGGGAGGGTATATATGTTCTGCCTTTGGAGACTCAAGAAAACAAAATTACAGGTAAGACAAATTTTCTCTTTCCCCTTTGTCCTCAGGCAGCACAAAAGAGATTTTTATAGCAAAACAAGAGGAGGGGTAAATATTGAAGAACAGCACTTATAATTCCTCTGCCAAATGCTGAAGTCTTGATGTTGACTCTAATGCTTCACAGAATGGACCAGGAGGCGGTGTTATAGAATTTCATGAAGACAGGCTTGGGCTCTTTTGCCCATGAGGTGGAGCAGAACGGACTGAATGGGCCCCTACTGGAAAAGAAGGAGAGTTTGTTACGTTGCCTAAATTTTCACGATGGTAGAAATGAACTATCTTGCCAGAGACCTTTGAAGATTTGAATACCCTCTTCTGGCCTAATGAAGACAATAACAGGTTCTCTGTCAGTCTGAACCTCTTTGTTGAAGAGAAACAAATCTTGATTACCCTCCTGGAAATCCCAGGAAATCAAGGATATTCTGCATATCATTTTCCAGATTAGGGTTTCCTGACAATGTTCTTCATGGAAGAAACCTTGTATGCAATGGAGGGTAAAGTCCTAGACCACCACTGTCCGGTAACTGCCTCAAGTAAGGATGTTAGAAGGAAAAAAAGGGTTTACACATCTATATCTGTTTAGCTTCCCTTTCAGATGTAATAGCGATAAGGAAAACACCAAAAATGAGAGGTACTTAGTGGCTACTTCAGTAAGCTGATTCTAAGGAAGCCACTATTGATCATCTGACAAATAAAATGACTGATTCTAAGAAGAAAGACACGATCTTACATTTGGTCTTGAACTTTTTAAATACTTGAAAGAATCAGATGATGACTGATTGATTTGTACATTTCCCCTCTGTCATACAAATTATTGTAGAGACATGTACTTTCAGAAATTGAATGGTAACAGTTTATGCAAGTCCTTCTAAAGAAATTGAAGAATCACCAGTACATTACTCGAAGGTGAAAAGACACTTCAAGTCAAGAGGATACTTCTTCTGAAGATTTAAATGGACATAATCCATGGCTGGTTCCTAAAGAAAATTAGTAATCACAAGCTCTGACACATTTTATATTCATCATTATCTTTTCTCAACCTCCAGTCAATTGAAGTCGGATAAAATAAGGATCATAAAACCCGGTTTGTAGCTTCCCGCGGTCTGCATGCAAAGGGGAACTTCAAAATTCTCCGTCTACACAACAAAAATGAGTTAACCAAAGTCTGAGAAGTCAAAATGGAAAAACGAGCCACACTGACAGCTCCCAAGTTGAAATGTTCTGCAGGAAATAGAGGGAGCCTGAGGAAAGATGTGCAGAAATTGGTTTTACCAACTGAAAGACAGCATCCACAAACACTGAGTGATCTGCACCCTGCAAAGAGCACATATTCTCCTAGATCTGGTTGAACTTGGTTACCATAAGGTCCAATTTAAAAAAAAATTAACACTCCATATTTCTCCAATCAGCTGGAAATACTTGGGATCAGATCACACTCAGATGGCATCAGTCTTCTGACTGAGAAGATCTGCTTGTGTCTCCATCGATCCTATGACATGCGTGGCTTTGAAAATAGAAGAAATCTCTATGCTCAATTTCTGGACTACTTTCATTAAGGAATTTAGTTATAGATTTCATTCTCTTTGTTGAGGTAAGAACTGACGTTACATTGTCTAATTGGATTCAGGTTAACTTCTTATTAAGAGTCTAAAGTACAAGCAACATATCCAGATGGCTATAGCTTCTGGATATTGGCTGATGAGCTCTTGTCTATACTATGCCAGGATTCTTGAAGTCACTGGACTTGGAGGAGGTAGGTGATACAACATTGAGCACAAGGTTCATAGAAATTAATAGTTTGCTTTTACAAAGAATTATACTCCTTTTGAGGTTCTTCTTCCATCATCAGACAAAGCCTGCTCAAGTATGGTTGTTCAATCTTACTTGAGACTGAAGATAGAAGATACTCTGATCACGAGATCTCAGGAGGTCTTGCTAGAAATCTATGAAGTGAATCTATGCCCAGACTATAGTCTCTAAGGCAAATTTTCAAGGTCGTCAACGCTTCAATTCAAGTGGAGAGACACTTGACTTAAAAATTTGAAATAAATAAGTTGTTGGTAGATGGTAGTCACCTTTTCTGGTGGTAAAAAGAATGAGAATGATAAATCCAAAAAGAAGCTGTCCTGAAGGACAATTCCTCATAAGGCAACCATCAGCCATATTTATCACCTTGATGAAGAAACATCACTCTTGGATTCTTTCTGAAAAATGGATTCATGGAAATATGCAGGTATGCATTGATGAGAAACGCCATAAAGACCTGTTTTAGAAGGCTGCACTTGACAGATCTTAAGTAGAGATGAGCGAGCACCAAAATGCTCGGGTGCTCGTTACTCGGGACGAAATTATCGTGATGCTCGAGGGTTCGTTTCGAATAACGAACCCCATTGAAGTCAATGGGCGACCCGAGCCTTTTTGTATTTCGCCGATGCTCGCTAAGGTTTTCATGTGTGAAAATCTGGGCAATTCAAGAAAGTGATGGGAACGACACAGCAACGGATAGGGCAGGCGAGGGGCTACATGTTGGGCTGCATCTCAAGTTCACAGGTCCCACTATTAAGCCACAATACCGGCAAGAGTGCCCCCCCCCCCCCCCTCCCAACAACTTTTACTTCTGAAAAGCCCTCATTAGCAATGGATACCTTAGCTAAGCACCACACTACCTCCAACAAAGCACAATCACTGCCTGCATGACACTCCGCTGCCACTTCTCCTGGGTTACATGCTGCCCAACCCCCCCGCACGACCCAGTGTCCACAGCGCACACAAAAGTGTCCCTGCGCAGCCTTCAGCTGCCCTCATGCCACACCACCCTCATGTCTATTTATAAGTGCGTCTGCCATGACGAGGAACCGCAGGCACACACTGCAGAGGGTTGGCACGGCTAGGCAGCGACCCTCTTTAAAAGGGGCGGGGCGATAGCCCACAATGCTGTACAGAAGCAATGAGAAATATAATCCTGTGCCACCGCCATCAGGAGCTGCACACGTGGGCATAGCAATGGGGAACCTATGTGCCACACACTATTCATTCTGTCAAGGTGTCTGCATGCCCCAGTCAGACCGCGGGTTTTTAATTCATAGACACAGGCAGGTACAACTCCCTATTGTGAAGTCCCTGTGGACCGACAGCATGGGTGGCTCCCTGGAACCCACCGGCGGTACATAAAAATATCCCATTGCATTGCCCAACACAGCTGAGGTAGTAATGTCGTGCTTAATGCAGGTGGGCTTCGGCCCACACTGCATGCCCCAGTCTGACTGGGGTTCTTTAGAAGTGGAAACAGATGCATTTATAATTCTCTGTGGACCCACAGCATGGGTGGGTGCCAGGAAGCCACCGGCGGTACATAAAAATATCCCATTGCATTGCCCAACACAGCTGAGGTAGTAATGTTGTGCTTAATGCAGGTGGGCTTCGGCCCACACTGCATGCCCCAGTCAGACTGGGGTTCTTTAGAAGTGGAAACAGATGCATTTATAATTCCCTGTGGACCCACAGCATGGGTGGCTCCCTGGAACCCACCGGCGGTACATAAAAATATCCCATTGCATTGCCCAACACAGCGGATGTAACGTCAGCTGTAATGCAGGTGGGCTAAAAATTAATTTGATTACACTGTAGGCGAGGGCCCACAAAAATTGCTGTATCAACAGTACTAATGTACATCAGAAAAATTGGCCCTGGCCAACCAAGAGGGCAGGTGAAACCCATTAATTGCTTTGGTTATTGTGGCTTAAGTGGTAACTAGGCCTGGAGGCAGCCCAGTTTAACGAAAAATTGGTTCAAGTTAAAGTTTCAACGCTTTTAAGAGCATTGAAACGTATAAAAAATTTTAAGAAAAATTATATGAGTGAGCCTTGTGGCCCTAAGAAAAATTGCCCGTTCGGCGTCATTACGTGAGGTTTCAGGAGGAGGAGCAGGAGGAGGAGGAGGAGGAATATTATACACAGATTGATGAAGCAGAAATGTCCCCGTTTTGGATGGTGAGAGAGAACGATGCTTCCATCCGCGGGTGCAGCCTACGTATTGCTTAGGTATCGCTGCTGTCCGCTGGTGGAGAAGAGAAGTCTGGGGAAATCCAGGCTTTGTTCATCTTGATGAGTGTAAGCCTGTCGGCACTGTCGGTTGACAGGCGGGTACACTTATCTGTGATGATTCCCCCAGCCGCACTAAACACCCTCTCTGACAGGACGCTAGCCGCAGGACAAGCAAGCACCTCCAGGGCATACAGCGCGAGTTCAGGCCACGTGTCCAGCTTCGACACCCAGTAGTTGTAGGTGGCAGAGGCGTCAGGGAGGACGGTCGTGCAATCGGCTACGTACTCCCTCACCATCCTTTTACAGTGCTCCCGCCGACTCAGCCTTGACTGGGGAGCGGTGACACAGTCTTGCTGGGGAGCCATAAAGCTGTCCAGGGGGTTAAAGGCTGTTGTATTGCCTGTGCTGTACATGCTGCTCGATCTCCGCACCTCCCCTGCTACCTGGCCCTCGGAAGTGCGCCTTCTGCCACTAGCGCTGTCGGATGGGAATTTTATCATCAGCTTGTCCGCCAGGGTCCTGTGGTATAGCAACACTCTCGAACCCCTTTCCTCTTCAGGAATGAGAGTGGAAAGGTTCTCCTTATACCGTGGGTCGAGCAGTGTGTACACCCAGTAATCCGTAGTGGCCAGAATGCGTGTAACGCGAGGGTCACGAGAAAGGCATCCTAACATGAAGTCAGCCATGTGTGCCAGGGTACCTGTACGCAACACATGGCTGTCTTCACTAGGAAGATCACTTTCAGGATCCTCCTCCTCCTCCTCCTCCTCAGGCCATACACGCTGAAAGGATGACAGACAAGCAGCATGGGTACCGTCAGCAGTGGGCCAAGCTGTCTCTTCCCCCTCCTCCTCATCCTCCTCATGCTCCTCCTCCTCCTCCTGAATGCGCTGAGATATAGACAGGAGGGTGCTCTGACTATCCAGCGACATACTGTCTTCCCCCAGCTCTGTTTCCGAGCGCAAAGCGTCTGCCTTTATGCTTTGCAGGGAACTTCTCAAGATGCATAGCAGAGGAATGGTGACACTAATGATTGCAGCATCGCCGCTCACCACCTGGGTAGACTGCTCAAAGTTTTGAAGGGCCTGGCAGATGTCTGCCAACCAGGCCCACTCTTCTGAAAATAATTGAGGAGGCTGACTCCCACTGCGCCGCCCATGTTGGAGTTGGTATTCCACTATAGCTCTACGCTGCTCATAGAGCCTGGCCAACATGTGGAGCGTAGAGTTCCACCGTGTGGGCACGTCGCACAGCAGTCGGTGCACTGGCAGATTAAACCGATGTTGCAGGGTCCGCAGAGTGGCAGCGTCCGTGTGGGACTTGCGGAAATGTGCACAGAGCCGGCGCACCTTTACGAGCAGGTCTGACAAGCGTGGGTAGCTTTTCAGAAAGCGCTGAACCACCAAATTAAAGACGTGGGCCAGGCATGGCACGTGCGTGAGGCTGCCGAGCTGCAGAGCCGCCACCAGGTTATGGCCGTTGTCACACACGACCATGCCTGGTTGGAGGCTCAGCGGCGCAAGCCAGCGGTCGGTCTGCTCTGTCAGACCCTGCAGCAGTTCGTGGGCCGTGTGCCTCTTATCTCCTAAGCTGAGTAGTTTCAGCACGGCCTGGCTTACGCTTGCCCACCGCTGTGCTGCCACGACGCGCGACACAGACTGCTGGCGACGCGCTGCTGCTGCTGACACATCTTGATGGCGAGACAGAGGTTGCGTTGGAGGAGGAGGAGGAGGGTGGTTTAGTGGAGGAAGCATACACCGCCGCAGATACCACCACCGAGCTGGGGCCCGCAATTCTGGGGGTGGGTAGGACGTGAGCGGTCCCAGGCTCTGACTCTGTCCCAGCCTCCACTAAATTCACCCAATGTGCCGTCAGGGAGATATAGTGGCCCTGCCCGCCTGCGCTTGTCCACGTGTCCGTTGTTAAGTGGACCTTGGCAGTAACCGCGTTGGTGAGGGCGCGTACAATGTTGCGGGAGACGTGGTCGTGCAGGGCTGGGACGGCACATCGGGAAAAGTAGTGGCGACTGGGAACTGAGTAGCGCGGGGCCGCCGCCGCCATCATACTTTTGAAGGACTCCGTTTCCACAACCCTATACGGCAGCATCTCAAGGCTGATAAATTTGGCTATGTGGACGGTTAACGCTTGAGCGTGCGGGTGCGTGGCGGCGTACTTGCGCTTGCGCTCAAACACTTGCGCTAGCGACGGCTGGACGGTGCGGTGCGAGACATTGCTGGATTGGGCCGAGGACAGCGGAGGTGAGGGTGTGGGTGCAGGCCAGGAGACGGTAGTGCCTGTGTCCTCAGAGCGGGGTTGGATCTCAGTGGCAGGTTGGGGCACACAGGGGGAGAGGCAGCGGTGCAAATCGGAGGCGCTGAACGGCCTTCGTCCCACCTTGTGGGGTGCTTGGCCATCATATGTCTGCGCATGCTGGTGGTGGGTAGGCTGTTGGTGGTGGCTCCCCGGCTGATCTTGGCGCGACAAAGGTTGCACACCGCTGTTCGTCGGTCGTCAGGCGTCTCTGTGAAAAACTGCCAGACCTTAGAGCACCTTGGCCTCTGCAGGGTGGCATGGCGCGAGGGTGCGCTTTGGGAAACAGTTGGTGGATTATTCGGTCTGGCCCTGCCTCTACCCCTGGACACCGCACTGCCTCTTGCAACCTGCCCTGCTGCTGCCCTTGCCTCCCCCTCTGAAGACCTGTCCTGAGTAGGCGTTGCACACCAGGTGGGGTCAGTCACCTCATCGTCCTGCTGCTCTTCCTCCGAATCCTCTGTGTGCTCCTCCCTCGGACTTACTGCCCTTACTACTACCTCACCGATAGACAACTGTGTCTCATCGTCATCGTCCTCCTCACCCACTGAAAGGTCTTGAGACAGTTGCCGGAAGTCCCCAGCCTCATCCCCCGGACCCCGGGAACTTTCCAATGGTTGCGCATCAGTGACGATAAACTCCTCTGGTGGGAGAGGAACCACTGATGCCCAATCTGAGCAGGGGCCCGAGAACAGTTCCTGGGAGTCTTCCCGCTCCTCAGCATGTGTCATTGTAGTGGAGTGAGGAGGCTGGGAGGAAGGAGGAGCAGCAGCCAGAGGATTCGGATTTGCAGCACTGGACGGCGCAGAACTGTGGGTGGATGATAGCTTGCTCGAAGCACTTTCTGCCATCCACGACAGGACCTGCTCACACTGCTCATTTTCTAATAAAGGTCTCCCGCGTGGACCCATTAATTGGGCGATGAATGTGGGGACGCCAGAAACGTGCCTCTCTCCTAATCGCGCAGCAGTCGGCTGCGATACACCTGGATCAGGAGCTCGACCTGTGCCCACACCCTCACTTGGGCCTACGCGTCCTCGGCCACGTCCACGTCCTCTAGGCCTACCCCTACCCCTCAGCATGCTGTATTACCAGTGATTTCCCAGGCAGAAAATAAATTGGCGCAAGCCTGCAGGACAAATAGAATTTTTCCCTTTTTTTTAAAGAAAAGGCCCACTGACTATATTCAATCAGATAAGAAATCTGTTCCACAGAAATGCAGTTATATGAAGTGCAGCAGAGCAGTGATTTTCCCCAGGCAGGAAGGAAATAAATTGGCGCAAGACTGCTGTTAAACGTAGCTGGCTGCGTATGATTTTTTTACTATCTCCACCCACCACACACGTACCCAGAACGCTGAGGACTGACAGAGGCAGGCCACATAGAATTTTTCCCTTTTTTTTTTAAAGAAAAGGCCCACTGACTATATTCAATCAATAATATATGTCTTCTGGCCCTGCCTACACAATTCTCTCCCTGTAGTATTACTGCAGGGCGCAATGCTCTGCACAGCCGATTTTGAAAAAAAAAAAGATGCAACACTGCTAACAGCAGCCTGCACAGTACTGCACACGGTTAAATGTGGCCCTAAGAAGGACCGTTGGGGTTCTTGAAGCCTACACTCACTCCTAACACTCTCCCTGCCTAACCACCACTTCTGTCCCTGGACTATTACTGCAGGGCGCAATGCTTTGCAGACAGCCGATTTTGAAAAAAAAAAAATTTGTGCAACACTGCTAACAGCACCCTCCACAGTACTGCACACGGATAGATGTGGCCCTGAGAAGGACCGTTGGGGTTCTTGAAGCCTACACTCACTCCTAACACTCTCCCTACAGCAGCACCAGCAGCAGCACTTTCCCTCAGCTAACTCACAAGGCATCTGAGGCGAGCCGCGGGAGGGGCCGGCTTTTATACTCGGGTGACATCTGATCTCCCCAGCCACTCACAGCAGGGGGGTGGTATAGGGCTTGAACGTCACAGGGGGAAGTTGTAATGCCTTCCCTGTCTTTCAATTGGCCAGAAAAGCGCGCTAACGTCTCACAGAGGAAAGTGAAAGTAACCCGAACACCGCGTGGTGCTCGTTAAGAGTAACGAGCATCCCGAACACCCTAATATTCGCCCGAGCATCAAGCTCGGACGAGTACGTTCGCTCATCACTAATCTTAAGGTATCCATCTTGAATTTTTTTTTGTAAAGACATGTTCACATATTGCAGGTGTAAAGTGAAGCTCATATTGCTCCTGTTCTGGAAAATAATAACACACAGAAGTAAACTCTGGCTTTTCAGACTAAATGAAAATGGTCATAATGCACCTGTTCTATGGAATTCTTCATGGAGTTGTACAATATGAGGATCTGCTCTTTACTTCAAACAGAAACCTGTTGAGATGTGCAGAAATTCAAAAGTGTAACACTCCCTTATGACTTGAAAAACCCACCGATATGAAAACTTTTTTAACCAACATGGATGTTATTTGCTCAGTCTTGCACCTACACGGATAGCGGTGGTTGCAGCGTAAGAATTATTTTTTTTTGAAAGCTTAACTTCTGAAAAAAGAAAGATCATACTCTGAGCCTCCAATCTCTTTCAGAGAGGATGTAGACTCCTTGTGCCTTTTATGCCAGTTTGGAGAGGTCTTACGATACATAGGGATAAACAACTTGAGACTTAAATGGGGTTTTCCAGGGAGAATACTATTAATAACCTATCCTCAGGATAGATCATCAATAGTTGATCGGCTGGGGTCCAAAGCTCCGGATCCTGACCAATCAGCTGAGAGTGCATCCGCAGACAGTGCCGTAAATGCACTGGGGTCGAAGAGGAAGCAGTGGAAGTCTCTGGTTCGACCTCTGTGAATCGGGTGGCGCTTAAAACTGCAAGTGTAGCTCTCATTGAAATTAATAGAAGTCATGTCTGCAGTTACTAGCATAGCAGAACTATATTCCCTAAATCAGGCATACCAATGTAGCAAAGTGTGATAGGTGATAACTCTCTGCAATAAGTAAACTTGTCTTAAGCTATTGAAAGCTACTGTTCTCTTGCCCTAACAACACAAATCCATTGACAAGCAATTAACAAAATATGTCACACAGAAAGTTTTCATAATGGTTCAATCTCAAGTCAATCTCTCCTACAAATCTGTAATCCAGGACAAAATAAACATAAACCGAATAGGTGGGCTGAGGAGGTGAGAAGCAACCTGCATCTGCTAAAATGAAACACATGTGTGAGATTTGTAAGACTGTTCTTATAGGCCAGAAATTAATTATGCTAATTTCTTGATTGATCATTTCTAGGTGGGCGGTCCTTGGGTGGAGTTTAGGGGACAAAATATCCCTTCTGTACTGCCCGAGGACAAACAGGAAAGAAGAGCTTTAGAAGTGAAATTCTAATAATATCCATACCAAATATATATTTGAATAGTATATTGCAAAAAAGGATGTATATGTCTATACAATAGAACCCTATGGTGACACCTTCCATTATAAATACAGCAAAAAGTAATAACGTATCCAAAGGATAGTACCTAATTTATCTGCAGGCTCGGCATCTTCTTTTCTGTCATCCACATTTTCTATGTTAGTATTCTTAAAACTGAGCAGATCTTTTCTGTCTTCTTCCTCTAGCTCAGCCAAAACCTAAAGAAAGAAAATGGAAAACGAACAATATGTTGTAAACTAGGGCACAACAGTGATGTGGTCTGGGGAAAGAACGGAATAGGAAGTGTAATAAAATGTAACATATTGAACTTATGTCTTAAACAATGGATATGCTTAATAAACTAATGGACAGTTCTGTAACTTGAGTCTAAGACTGGAAATAAAAAAACAAGTGTTGGCAATATAAATGTATACATCTGTATTTTTCGCCTTTTATTTTATAACTGTTTAGCTCGTATTTGTCATTTCATTCTGTCTTCTTTTTATCTCTTTGTTAGCCCTGCATCATTTTGTATTACAGCTGAAAACTTTAATAAGCCCAGTCCTTGTTATTCTGAACCTATAACCTTTGATAATGTCAACTGCTAGAGTAGTGAGTGGGCATATTTGGGACTTCTGGACCTTTTTTTCTACCAGAAGTGCTGGTAGACTGTATGTGAGGTGTATGGGCTGTGTGTTTGGGTGTGATTTATGCTCAATTTGCATGAAGATAGATTAACCTCTTAAAGTCACCTTGCATCTTGTGCTGGTAAAGTGTATACATGACTAAAGGATTATTATTTTTTAATTACATTGAAAGAATCCCGGCAGCTGTGATATCGTATTGACAGGTTGCAGTCAGTCTGTGCATGGGACGTCGCACGCTGCTGCATCCAATCACAGATCTCAGCGTTCAAGCACTGAGGTCTGTGATTGGCTTCAGCAGCCTGCGACACAAGCTGACTGCAGCCTGTCAATAGAGCGTTATACGGGGAAAACAGAGCCACAGCGCTGGAGCTGCAGGGGAGCCAAGAGAGGCAAGTACAGGATATTTTGCTATTTTCAGACATGGGGAGCATTAGTTTAAAAAAAAAAAAACACACCTCAAACAAACCCTTTAATGTGCTGTCCTACCTTACACTCTGTCAAAAAATAAAAAAATCAAGCAATAAGACTGCAAGACTTGGCATGAAGTTATATCTTAAGGCCCATTTACATGTAACGATTATCGCTCAAAATTCACTCAATCGACCACAAATGAGCAATAATCGTTTCAGGAAAACACAGACATCATGCACTTTTCGTTTGAACAATGATTTTAAGTTAAACTTAAAATTCATCGTTCAACTATTGGAGATACAGCAAACACATTTGTCTCTCAGTAGACTGCAGGCTTTTCTCTCTCCGCAGGGAGTCGGTAGAGATACAATGTTTTTTCAATCACCATTAATCTAAATCCATATATCATAATATATCATCATGGTAATTGATATATGGATTCAGATTAATGGTGATTGAAAAAACAGAGGATGGATGATTTTTATATATGCATATGAGTATATACACACACACACATATATATATAATATATATTATATATATATATATATATATATATATATATATATATATATATACACACATAATAATACATAATTATTAATTATTAATATTATTAACAATTAGAGATGAGCGAACGTACTCGTCCGAGCTTGATACTCGTTCGAGTATTAGCGTGTTCGAGATGCTCGTTACTAGAGGCGAGCACCACGCGATGTTCGGGTTACTTTCACTTTCATCTCTGAGATGTTAGCGCGCTTTTCTGGCCAATAGAAAGACAGGGAAGGCATTACAACTTCCTCCTGTGATGTTCCAGCCCTATACCACCCCCCTGCAGTGAGTGGCTGGCGAGATCAGGTGTCACCCGAGTATATAAATCGGCCCCTCCCGCGACTCGCCACAGATGCGTTCTGACATAGCTCAGGGAAAGTGCTGCTGATGGTGGAGCTGCTATAGGGAGAGTGTTAGGAGTGATTTTAGGCTTCAAGAACCCCAACAGTCCATCTTAGGGCCACATCTGACCGTGTGCAGTACTGTTGAGGCTGCTTTTTGCAGTGTTGCACATTTTTTTTTTTTGTATATCGGCCGTGCAGAGCATTGCGTTCTCAGTCTGCAGTAATTTTACATAGTATAGGGCCAGTAGTGCTGAGGCAGGGACAGTGAAAAAGGTGAAAGACATATACTGTCTATATAGGCAGCGGGCTTTTCCAAAAAAATTTGGGACAAAAAAATCTATTTGGGCTGCCTGTCACCGTCCTGAGTGTACTGCGTCTCTGCTGGGGGTAGTTGTCCTAATTAATACGCAGCCAGCTAAGTGTTACAGCAGGCTTGCGCAAAATTCTTTCCTGGCTCTGCGTTGCCCGTTACATCACCGCTGTCATCCTGTCCAGAGGGAAACAGTCTGCAGTAATTTTACATAGTATAGGGCCAGTAGTGCTGAGGCAGGGACAGTGAAAAAGGTGAAAGACATATACTGTCTATATAGGCAGGGGTCTTTTCCAAAAAAATTTGGGACAAAAAAAAATCTATTTGGGCTGCCTGTCACCGTCCTGAGTGTACTGCGTCTCTGCTGGGGGTAGTAGTCCTAATTAATACGCAGCCAGCTAAGCTTGGGTCTATGATGACGTCTGATGAGTTTAGGGCGCAATCATAGAAACATGTAATGCACTGCGGTGCTGTCATGCGTGTTATGTTTGCCGTTAAAGAGGCAATTATAGATGACTGTATATGTTTCCACCATATAGCGCCCTAAACTCATCAGACGTCATCATAGACTCAATCGCATATCTGTATCTGAGCAAACATCTCTTTTTCCAGTAAAGTAGCCTCTAACTTGGTAACCAAAGTGGGCTATTATTGCTAGGAAAATTAACTGCTCTTTATCGTAATTTGAGCATCACGCCCCTCGTGCGATCTTGTAAACACCCAGTTATATATCCCTGAGTGGACAATAATACAACATGATACTCTGATCCTGATGAATCGGCTAAATAATTAGGAGCCGAGGAAACGCGTCGATTGTTTTAACAAAAGAAGGCGCATCGATTGCAAAAAAATATCAATCATTGCGCCTTAGGAGTGCAATATCTTCCTAAATATCCACGTTTTTTTGAGAATAACTACGTGTGTACCAGTTTCAACAAATTATAGTAAACTGCACCAAAGTAGTGGAATAATTATACGAGACCTTCGGTTTATTCTTTAATACAGTCAAGGCCGAATCTGGGCCAACTGGTTACTCTGTGACCCTTGTATCTCTGGGTAACAGACCAATTTCAGGGTGATCCCTATTACATTTTTATACCTCCACAAAAGAAATAACAAATATCAAAATTACTGTTATTCTTTGCTAACACAGCATTGATAACGGAGGCATTATTTAAAATAAAAAAAATTTTTGTTGTCATATATGTTTGTCAATTTTTAATAGGATAAATAAAAGTTATTTTTTAAAATTAATAAAAATTAGATTTTCTAGTGGGTCCTTTTCAGTGAATTAATCTATACAATACTAGAACCCTACTGTCTCAGTGAATAAATGGAAAACCCTTTTAAATCATTACACACTTAGAGTTTTTATACTTATGCAAAGTTGCTCTGTTTTGTAAATTGTATAACAATGCCACTGTACAGCAACTTCAAAGAAAATAATACAATTCTTTGAAAGTGAAACCCCCCCCCCAAAAAAAAACTAGAATAACTTCTTAAATATTTTACACAAAGTCCATACGTATAGTGAATATCATACAAATGAATGGTGTATAACGTACCCGTTTCTTAAATGCTTCTGGTTCTTCATTGTACGTGGATGCCAGTTGAGCAAAATAATCAGAATCAACGTTGGGTTGATCTTTAGATTGTACTATGTCAAAGAAAGGAAAAAATGTAACATCTTGAATATTCACATAGTCACACAAAAAACTGAAATATACCATTTAAATATATTACATTTAATTATAAAATGCAGCGTTGGTCAAAAGGACAGCAAGATAGCTGTATGGGTTTCCTCCTACACTCAAATAACATACTACCGCGTTTCCCCAAAAGTAAGACCTACCCTTAAAATAAGCCACACCCTGATTTTCAGGGGAAGTGTTGGGGCTTGAAATATAAGTAATCCCTAGCTACACTACGTGAAAAAAAGCAATACTTACCTAGAAGGTGCCATCTGGGTCCCTCCCGCTGGTCTCCGCAGTGCCGGGCAGGCTTGCTTGCAGTTCTCAGTACTGACAGGACAATGCTTGCTGGTAACGTGATTTTTAAACCCCGCCTCCAGCATGCAATTGCTCTGACTGATTGGCTGATCCACAGCGCTCAAGAAACAGAGGCAGTGCTAGATGAACCAATCACATGCATTCAATAAATGGCTGTGATTGGTTCATCAAGTGCTGCAGTGATTGGCTGAGCCATGGTGCTTGAGAACCAATCAGAACAATCTCTCGCTGGAGATAGGTTTACAAACCCCGTTACCAGCAAGCGATGTTCTGTCAGCACTGAGAACTGCAAGCAAGCCAGCCTGGTAAACTGAAAAGGGACCGGACGGTGCCTGCTAGGTAAGTATAAGACATTCCCTGAAAAGAAAACCCTGTGCCTCTTTTGGGGCAAAAATTAATATAAGACAGGGTCTTATTTTCAGGGGAAACACGGTAATACACTTAAAAACACACTAATAGGTGAGCCTAATTAGGGACAAGGACTGATATAAGATTTTGGATTGTGGAATATGTATGTGCTATATAAGGATAAATGAAAAAAAGCATGGCATAACATCACCAAAGTGTGCACTTTGTCACCATAAGAAAGCACCCAAAATAAGCCGTTATGTCTCCAAACAGTGCAAGGAAACTCATACTGCCCTCGCACCATTGTGTCCATCGGGTACATTTGAGTGACCAGTCTGTATACAGCCACTAGCTTATATACCTGGCTTCGCCGAGTTAATTTGCTACAGATGTTTATGTGTTGTTTGCACAGACAATTTTATGAAGTCATGGTTACTTCAGAGGAACCGAGGAATAAAATATGTATACACATAGAGGAGCGTTAGATTCTCCTCAGGCTGCATGTACCCTGTTCCTTCTGATTCAGCCTGTGGGAAGGCCAGATAGACGAGTGCCTATCTTGTTGATCGGCGGTTGTTAGACAGCTCGGGGCGAGCTCTGTAAAACAACCCTAAGAATTAAAAATAATACAAAATGACTGATAAATAAGATATATACAGTAAACTGTACCTAATAAATATACACCGGTCCATGTGTCTGTGGAATCCAAATCTTGTAAAATCAGTTTTTCAGCACTTTCACTCCTTTGTTTAATAAGTTGTAAAAAGGAAAGAACAGATTCTGGAAACTCCTCTACCGCCTGTGAACAAAAAACAACGCATATAAATGCTGCAAATAAAAGTCTAGCCTGACTATACATCAGAAGAAAGGAAATGCTACAGGGGTCGATACATTTGAGGCTCTGTTCACATCATGACTAATGTTGGAAGAGTACATGGGGAGTATTCCGCAATGTAAACCTGCGACAGGGGCCACTGTAAGGCCTCCCTCACACAGGCGTTTTTGTACAGAGTTTAGCGCTGCGTTTTCAGTGTAGCGCTAAACGCTACATTCATTTCAATAGGGCTGCTCTCACAAGCGTCAAAATGTAGCATGCTCAACGCTGAGCTTTGACAGCGATGCATGTTCTATTTTTGTCCATTTTCAGCCCTGCATCATGAAATGAATGGGCAGCGGTTTCAGCAAAACTTGGTACCACGTTTTTTGACAGTGTTAAACGCAGGTTGCTACCCTAATTTTCGGGGGGTGGGTGGGGGCTAAAATATAAGCCCTACCCCGAAAACTACTGTATGTGAAGAAAAAAAAAGCAATACTTACCTAGCAGGCGCCATCTTGTCCCTACGTCTGCTCACCGGAGTTCTGGGCAGGCTTCCGGGCACTTGTCATCATCGATAGAGCATCTCTTGATGGTAACGGGGTTTGAAGAGCCAATCAGAGCCAGCGCTCGATTAACCAATCACAGGCATTCAATGAATGGCTGTGATTGGTGCATCGAACACTGAAGGCAGGGTCTTCAAACCCCCTTACCATCAAGAGATGCTCTGGCAGTGATGACAAGTGCCTTGAAGCCTGCCTGGAGCTGTGGAGTGAAGCTGGAGGAACCTGGACGGTGCCTGCTAGGTGAGCATAAAGTCTCCTTCACACAGTTCTGGCATTCAGTTTCCTTTCAACTGTACTAAAAATGCAGCCAGGAAATTTTCTCTGAAAGACACTTTTTCAAGTGTTGTCCAACTTGTCCACACGAGTAAATAAGCTGTTGTCTACGGTTATCAGCCATTGGATAAAGTCAAACATACTGTCCTATGTAGCGCTCAGCTTTATCTTTTTTAGTATTTCTATGAGAGTTGCTGCTTGTTAGAAATGTTCCTTGGCAATAAGCTGATCATAAAGTGTCCCGAAGCTGGGACCGCTACAAGAATCTGCTGAATGATCATTTTCCCTACAAAATGAAGCGCTAAACATCACCCAGTGAAACCAATGTGTCATCTGTGTACACACACCATCCTCAAGGGAGGGGCATACTTATACACTGAGCTGATCTCTGCAGGAAGCAGACAGCTCCATTCTCACTGCAGTGGCCAGATTTGGTATTACAAAGTTCCTAGTCACTTCAATGGGAACTTTGCTGGTAATGCCAAGCCTGGCTACTGCAGTGAGAATGGGGCTTCCTGCAGAAATCACACTGGTCTGGTAAACAGTTAATTGGCAGGGATCCCGGGTGGCAGACCCCCGCTGATTTACTATTGATGGCCTATCCTGAGCATAGGCCATTAATAGTCTACAACTGAATGGCCCCTTTATACCTTGCCAACAGTTTCAATACGTTTACGAGTGTCAGAAAAGATGGTGTGTGGCTTCAGAAATATGCTTGAATAGGGTTGTTACACTAAGGGCTCATACCCACGAACGGATCGGTAAAACGCTGTCCAACAAATAACGTTAAATGGTTCAAAAGTTTAAACGTAAGTTTAAAAAATATATATTATAAAGTTTTAACCTGAAACGCAACAACAGTCTGAATTTATGATTTTATCCAAAGGGGCTTTTTTCAAGAAACACATTAAGGAAAGCTGCTCTGCAGCACAAAATGCAAATTATGGTTTGAAATTGGATGCAAACCATTCCTACAGGTGTCTCAACTTTTCTAGATTACTTTCAAACCCTCTGATTCTATATAACCAGTGATGGAACAGACTGCATTATAACACCCTATAAGGCAGGATTTGGACAGGTTTGCTTTCCAGGACAGACCAGATTCCTATCATAATGGCAAGAAAAAAGGCAATTATAACCATTAAGGGCTTATTCAGATGACCATATATCGGCTGGGTTTTCACGCCGAGCCGATATACGGTGTCCTCATCTGCAGGGGGAGTAGGATGGAAGAGCCAGGAGCAGGAACTGAGCTCCCACCCCCTCTCCACCCCTTGCCATTATTTGCAATGGGAGGGGTGGGACAGGGGCAGAGCTAAGTCCCATGACTTAGCCCCGCCCCGTCCCACCCCTCCCATTGCAAATAGTGGCGAGGGGCGGGGAAGGGGCGGGAGCTCAGTTCTTGCTCCTGGTTCTTCCATCCTCACCCCCCTACAGACAAGGACACCGTATATCGGCTCGGCGTGAAAACGCAGCCGATATACGGCCGTCTGAATAAGCCCTAAACGTGTAGGTCTGTCCTACAGAGAAGTTGCCAAGAAAGCCAAGGTGGCAGTCAGTAGTTTCCTGTATCATCAAAAGGCACTTGGAAACTGGAGGTAATTCCTTATTTACACTGGCGTTTTATTGCAGTGATTTTGCCGTGATAAAACGCGGCCAAAAATCGCGACCATCTGAAGCATTGGATTACAATGCATTTGTTCAGATCGGCGATTTTGGGGAGTGTCAGCAAGAAAAAAATAGCGCATTCAATGTGCTATCTCTACCCCTTGCCGGCAAAGGAAGGGGGCAGGACGGGGTGGGACATTAGCACACTAGGTCCCACCCCTCCCCTTGCTAGCAGCTGGCAAGGGGCAGGAGTTTAACATGCTAACTCCTGCCCCCTCCCTTTATCGGCAACCAGCAAGGGGTAGAGTGTGGAAGGGAGTTTAGCAGAGCTGAACTCTCTCCCCCCACCCGGCGGTATTCGTCGCGGCTGCTTCTCGTTCATATGATTTTCGGCCGCAATGCGGCTACAACACGCACGGCCAATAATCACAGCGCCTGTGTGAAGGAGCCCTAACTCTGACCAGTAGAAGTCTGATAGATGAAAAACCACTCCAAAATCAGACAACAAGTGTTTGAGAGTCAACAGTTTGTGTGATCGGCGCCTCACAGCACAAGATCTTCAAGCTTAGCTTAATGTAGCAAAAAATATACAAGTTTCTGTTTCAACTGTGAAGAAAGCCACTGCTAAGATTGCAAAATAAAAAAAGGCTTGCCTGGGCCAAACAGCACCTCCAGTGGACTACTGAGGAGTGGAAGAAGGTCTTAGGGACTGATGAATCAAAATGTCACATCTTTGGTACATCATGCAGGATTTAAATTATCTGAAAGCACTGCAAAATTAGGTTATGTCAGAACTACTTAAGAAGACCAGAAGAAGCCATTCTTCAAAGAATCTGCAGAGTCTTCAGATTCAAAAGATTTTGTTTGGGATGAAAGCAAAACATATTTATGGGAACATCAGTCCCAACGATAGGAATGTCTGAACAACATCTACATGGAAATATAGAAAGATGTGGAGAGTCAAACATCTAGATTTAATTGGAATCTAACGAAATCATGGTGTAACGAAGTCATCTTTTCTATGTTTGGATTTCAAGATCAAGCCTGCCGCCTGCCTGCTCTGTACTGCGGATGAACCCGGCGCTTTCCTGTTGCGCATGCGCGGTAAAGATTTTTAGGCGATGATGCAGAATCCGCGACCTGTTAGCAAAATTCATTGCGGATGGATCGCGGGTCGGACAGCTTCCATTGACTTCAAGGAAAGCAGTCCTTGTGGAGCCCGCATGAAAATGGAGCATGCTGCAATCTTTCCTACGTGATTGATTTCCGCTTGTGTGTAGGAAGCAGCGGATCTCCATAGGAAGTAACGGGCGCCATTTACTGCGGATTCCACAGCTAATGTGCAGGCGGCCTAAATATATCAATACGAACTGGAAACATTGAAGTGTTCGCTAACTTTTGACCAATAGTGCGATATATAAATAAATATTTTTTTCCTTTTCTATTATTCACCACCTTTGCTATTTAGAGAAATTTGTCTCTATTTACACAATTTTCACCCTCTATATTTTCATTAGTAGCGGCATACTACTGCGCATAAACGCTGCTAGATCATCTAAGTGAAGGGTTAATAGTATTCAGAAGCTGCGCACCCTGGCGGCGGCATACGACATAACTAATGAACTTTTACAACAATGGCGCATAGAGCCATGAGAAAACTACAATTCTATGTTTTTTTTATTAGAAAACTTCATAGATAACATAAAAAGCTGCGAGTGTGTTGAGAACTATCCTTCACATACAAAGCATCCCAGCACGGAGAACAGCTGCTGCTCCCCCTGTCCATAGGAACCACAGCAGCGCTGAGAAATGAGAGCTGACTCTGATTGGTGGAATACTGACATGTGACTGACTGACAGCTAGCCAGCCGCAGCGTCTCCTAGCAACGGATGAAACATTCTCCCGCCGCCCCATAAACGGCTTCTCTCCCCCTCCCACATTCTAACCTCCTCGTCGCCGCTTTCCGTGAAGCTGCGGTAATCCTCTCCGGGGTCCTCCGCCGGGGAGTCGCCCTCCGTGCTCTCTGACAACTGACTGACTGCAAGCGGCAGTTCTTCCTCCATGTTTACAGTCACCATGACGCCGCTCACGTGACCACTCGGGAGGGAGGGGGAGGTTCTGTGATGACGTCATGACACAATTGACGAGCCACTGTGAAACCTCGCATATTTCTTTTTTCAGCCGCACTTAAGCAGCGCTGCTGATTAGAGCCACCTGATTGGCTCTTCGGCACCACGTGACTACACAGCGTTCACGCGGATTGCCTTCAGCAGCCGTGTGCACTACACACTACAGTTAAGCAGCCGTGCACTACACACTATTAAGCAGCACGGGGTTAGGTTTAGGGTTAGGGTTACCTAAACCTAACCCTAACCCCAACCCTAAACCTAACCCTAAACACCTCATGTCATTGTAAGAGTCTGCGGGCCGTAAAGTGACCCGGCGGGCAGCAGGGGGCGGGGCTACTGAGAGCATAAATTGTTATTACCAATTAGTAATAGTCAAACTAGAAAGCAGGGTAGAGAAATGTTCCAATGCACGATGAAGAAATATACGTGTAGTTTATGGGGGAATGACAGATATTCCACATACATACATAATTAATAAGGTTCCCGTGCCCTATGGCTTCTACTAGTGTTCTTTTTAACGCTGTGATATCGCTACGTTTTTTTCAATGGGACTTTTGAATGTTAAAATCGCATCACACAAAAATCGCAAGTTTGTGCTTTTGCGATTTTTGTGCCATGCGATTTTAACATTAGAAAGTACCATTGAAAAAAACGCTAGCGGGTAAAAGCCCTTAGGGTGGTTTCACACGGGCGAAAAAGCGCACAGTTTTCATGCCACGCAAGAGTGAGCAAAAACGCAGAATTCTGGTACCAGTGATTTTTAATGGTTTCCTTCACATTTGAGATGTTTTCACTTGTGCATTGTTGCGAGAAATAAATTGGCAGCTTGTCCTTTCTTTCTGCGTTTCGTTATCCCCCGTGCTTCCCTATGGAGCCTCCTTCTTATTGCTTCCCAACAAACTTGCGTTGCGATGCGGTGCAATCTTAACATTACAAAGTGCTATTGACTTTCTCAAAAACAAAATTTGCGATTAAAAACGTGTGAGAAAATCACGAGCCGCAGCCATGATTTTGCGAGAAAAAGCAGCGCCTATGCTCAAAAATCGTGTGAAAAAAGATGTGATGTTGCCGCGATTTACTCACGGTAAAATCGCAACCGTCCGTGTGAAACTAGCCCAAGGGCTCTCAGATGAGCGGATGCTACTGCATCGCACGTTTCCAACACAATCGCATGTTTACTTTTATTATTTATTTACCTCGCAAACAGCGTGTGAAATACGTGCTCTATACACGCCAAAACAGTGTATGGGGATTGACGGCGTGCAGCCAGTACACATGTCATTGCAAACTTGCTGCGTGCTCCAGCGGGCGAGATACGCCCGCGGCGAAACACACTCGTGTGAGAGAGCCCTTATAGACGTTGAATGAATATATATTATAGTGAAATGAACATATATTCCACATACCGTATATACTCGAGTATAAGGGTGACTACCCATTTGCGTTTTCGGTGCGTTGCGTTTTTAACATTAGTAAGTCCCATTGACAATTGGAAAAAAAAACACAGCAAATTCGCAGCGGAAAAAAAACGCTAGTGGGTAGTCACCCTACTCCTAGCTATACTCAAGTATACTAGGTAAAAAAAAAGCCGGCGTCTGTGTCCCTGGCACAATGCTCTCCCCGGTGGTGCGGCAAACTGCTTCAGTCTTCTCCCCGCTGTTATCTCCCCAGCTTGGTTTTGAAATCCCTGCCGTCAGCGCTGTGTGAGGAAGCACTGTGATTGGATCGAGCGCCGTCCAATCACAGCTGACGCACGATAAACCAATCACAGCCATTCAGAATGACATCACTGAATGGCTGTGATTGGTTTATCGAGCGCCGGCTGTGATTGGATTTCAAAACCAAGCCAGGGAGATGACAGCGGGGAGAAGACTGAAGCAGCTGGCCGCACCGCCGGGGAGAGCATTGCGCCAGGGACACAGACGCTGGCTGAAAGGTGAGTATTGAGGTTTTGTTTGTTTTTTTTACCTCATTCAAGTATAAGCCGATGGGGGCTTTTTCAGCACATTTGTTTGTGCTGAAACACTCGGCTTATACTCGAGTATATACGGTAAGTAGATATTTTTATCTTCGTAGAAATGTAATCCTGACATGTGTTGCACAAATTTATCACATGCAACAAGTACACAATGACATGCGTATTTGTTGTGCGCCGTAATGCCCATGAATTATCTTTGCGTGTACAATGCGTAATACGTGCCAAGGTAGAACATGCTGCAATTATTTTCACGTGAGTAATACGGGGGCGAAAAAAAAGGCAAGTGTGAGCGGCCTAATACAAATCAATGAGCTATTGGGCTCATGTGTTGCGTGCTGGAAAAATGTGCACACACAACGCGCAATGATAATACGCCCGTGTGAGATGGGCCTAACGGGATCTATGTATAGTCTATATTGGAATTAACATCTATTTAGCTAGACACCTCCAGTAATGGACAGACCTGGAATGGACGAGGGGGGGTTGTAGTTCCTACCGAAATGAAGACATTTTCATTCTAACAATTGTATATTTCCATATAATGTCCGTGTATGTCCAATAAACACAAGCAGCTCCAAGTATTTTGTTGTCAACCATCCGGAGACAGTTTGCACCATCATTACAGGCTCCTGTGACTGGTGAAACCATTTCCATGCACTTGCCTGAAGGACATTTGCTCTCAGTACCCATTATGTGTATTGCTTTTGTCACCCACCCACTCACTCACCATCACCTCCATTTACAGTGGTGTTATGAATGATGAAATTGGACTGTCACAGAGTGGAACCGAGTTGTCTTCATCAACAAATCCAGGTTTAGTTTGGGCACTGACAATATTTGTGTCTGGAGAACAAAGGGTGAGCGCCTCAATCCTGCCTTTGCTGTGGAGCGGTACACTTCCCCACTGCTGGTGTGATGGTCTGAGGGAACCAGTAGTGGTACGAGGGACATCCTACAGTCACATGTGTTCCTCTCATGTCAGGGCTTCCAAGAGGCATTTTCCAGCAGAATAATGCCCGCCTGCACAAGAAGGGTATCACAGGAATGTCTCCACAACATTCCCCCTTTCCGCAGCATGGTCGGTCACCAGATTTATTGAACATGTATAGGACCATCTGGGATGTATCCAAGCTAGAGACGGTACAACAGGGCACTATTGTTACCATGCGGCGGCTGCGGCTCCTCCTGGGGCGGCGGGGTGCTGGGTTCCGCGGTCGGGGCACGTTCCCCGGCTCGTGGTCCGGCTCCTGGGGGCGCGGGAGCCTGGCCGGTGGTGTGCTAGTGGCTCGCAGCGCCGTGCACACGTGCACGGGTGAGTGCAGCTGCCGTGCATGAGCTCCCTTTTTATGTGCTGTTGGGAGTTGGCTGCCTCCCTCTCTCTGCCTTTGGGCCGAGGCTTTGGTTTAAAAGTCTGGCAGTGACTGGTTTCCTCAGTGTGCTAGATAGTCTGCCTCTGTCGGTCTCCTGCCTCAGTCAGCTTGTCTGCTATTTCTTGCAGTTCTGCCAGGTTTTTTTCTCTCTGCCTCAGTTCAGCTAGTAGTGTTTGTGTTGGTTTGGTCATCTGCCTTTTCTGTCGGTATTCCACCCCATTTCATCTAGGTATGCCAATGTCCCCTGCTCGGTCCCTAGACAGCGTAGGGACCGCTGCCCAGTTGCCCGCCTGGGGTTTGCCAGGAGTGGAGGCAAGTAGGCAGGGACAGGGGTTGCGGGTAAGATCCAGGTCAACCCGTGCTGGCGTATCCAGGGTAGTTTACCGTAACATAATAACTGGACCTTAAAATTGCCCAGTGGGTTTTGTTTTTTGCTCTCCAATGGAGGCCATGAATACCCTCGCAAGTCGGTTGCAGGGTTTGGTGTGCATAATCCAAGACCTGTCCAGTCGTATGGTGGCCCAGGAGCAGCGGGAGTTAGTGCATGTTTCTGTTGCCCCTTTTATTCCTAAACCCGAGTTTCCTCTTCCTGAGGTGTTTTCAGGGGAGAGGAGCAAGTTTTTTGTTTTCCAGCATGCATGTAGATTGTACTTTTGGATGCAGCCTCGCTCATCCAGCTCAGACTCCCAGAAAGTGGGATTGATTATGTCCTTACTTTGGGGTTCCCCCCAGACATGGGCCTACTCCTCACCCAAGAGTTCTGTTTGCCTGCAGTCAGTTGATTTATTTTTTCGTGAACTTGAAGGTATTTTTTATGAGCCGGACCGTGCGGGGTTAGCGGTCTCACATTGCATGTCTCTACGTCAGGGGCAGCAGCGGGTAGAGTACTATTGCTCTAAATTTAAACAGTATGCAGGTGAAACCTCTTGGAGCGATGGCGCCCTTACAGACGTGTTTTTGTTGGGGCTGTCTGACGCTGTCAAGGATCTGCTCATTTCCCATCCCGCACCCGTGACACTCAATGATGCGATGGAATTGGCAGTCAAAGCTGACAGGAGGCTGAAATCTAGAAAAGAGGAACGTCAGGCCCGCAAAGCTAGGGAATCCAGCAGACCTGCTCCCACTTCTCCCATGCCAACTTCTGGTGCCGAGCCTATGGAAGTGGACCAGCTAAGTCCCAAGGCACGGTGACGGTTCCGGATGGCTCAGCATCTCTGCCTAAATTGTGGAAAAGCCGGACATTGGGTAGCGACCTGTCCTCAGAAGCGATGCAACATCAGCCTGAACCGATGGAAGAACTTCAGATCCTAGGTGACTGTTGGGAGGGTTGCCTAGGATCACAGGTACTCCCTAAGTTGTTGGTGCCTTGTCAGATTGGCTTCCGAAATTTCACTCGGTCTGGTCAAGCTTTTATTGATTCAGGTGCTGCCGCCAATTTGATTAATTTAAATTTTGTCAGACCTCTTATAACTGAATTCTCAGCGTTAAAGATTCCCATACGCTTCACTAGTATTGATTCTACCCCTCTGTCTGCAGGTGTTGTACAATGGAGGACTCCTATTTTACAGTTCACTGTGGGTGTTCTCTATTCAGAGAATCTGTCGTTTCTAGTAATGGAAAGTGTAGTAAGAAGAGTTGAATAAAGTGTCCCCCCAGCTGTCCAGTATCAATCAGCTGACGTTCAGGACACTAGAAAAGCTGAGCTGACATCCTTCCCCCTTACTAGATAGATATTAGAAGGGTAGATAGATACCCGAGTGATAGATAAAGATATGTGATTAATAGATATGCATTGTGATTGGAAGTTGTAGTCTGTCAGTCATTTTGTACAGTTTGTAGAAAGAAGGTTTAGATGCCTTTCCGCATATAGGAAAGCGGAGTGCTGTAGGAAGCTGTGAGCAGCAGGCTTCAAAGAGCCTGACACATCTCCCTCAGGGGGTCTTTGATGTCCTACAGCCCCTCTGGAGCCAGAGCCAGCAAATGTTTGTTAGGAAATAAGGAGAGGAAATAGGCTTCACACCTTAGTAGCTCTTTCCCTCCCTTACTGGTCCAAATGGTCGTAACTGACCTGATAAGTTTTGGAGGCAAAGCTAACATAAGAACGAAAAATGTAATTTAGGAATTATGAAAGACCTGTACGTCGCAGCCCGCGGACGAGGATATTTTATGGAACGTCGCCTCCCCACAAATAAGATGCAGGGACCCCTACATTTGCACGACGCTCAGGAACCGAGAATTGCGTATCTCGGATCAGATGCGTCCAAAACTACTCATGCATGGGCTCAAAACACACGTAAAATCACAACAGGAAACATCGTTGTCATATTTTCATGGTGGGGCACACCCACATGGAGTTATGAAGGAAATATGTATTTCAGGGAATTATGTGTCCCAAGATAAGCCAGCCCCTAAGGGGGCTGGAAGGAACTAAAGGGGAGTTACCACCGTGAGAGTTTAAAAGTCGCACACAATGTGTGCTCCGGGTCAGCCCCTTGGAGGTCACTATACGTGAGGTCTGGTCCGCAGTTCTGGCGCGACTCCACGCCACAGAATGGTAACTCTCTTCTTTTAATCCTTGTTATTTTACTGTCTGTGATATCATATGTAAGTCTCTTGCCCTTTATCTTGTAGCATCATTTTTGTACTTTTCTGTATATAAGCACTGCTCTATTCTTTGAGAATTAAACTTTAAATTAATTAGTGAGCCTCGTCCGTGTTAACACGAAACCATATTCTCCGAAGATTGTATTCAGAAATCGGGTTCCAATTTACCGTAACCAAATTGGTGGTGGCAGCGTTTTGTATGCATATTGTAGAGCTCTGGAGTGCGTTAGAACTGACCAGGTGGATGATTTGAGTTTCCGTTTCGCATGCGTGCCGAAGTCGGAGAACGCTAGATACAAATCAGCCTGTATTCTAACGACTGCCAGCTTGCAATACTGCAGAGTGTTGGAGGACCAGAGGCGGGATCGATAGGTATCGTCCCTTCCCCTCTCTCCTCTTGTCCAGTGAGGGACAAATTGTTAATCAGTGCAGGGCCAGGTGGGTTGCTGTAGAGTTGTGGCTGTGGCTCATGGTCGCTTTTCAGGAGTCTGGAAAGTTGGGTACCAGTCACTCCACAACCTAAGAGCCTTTCCTTCCTCGCCCTCGCCCGGCGTACGTGACAAATTGGTGGCAGCGGTGGGATAACGTTAACACGTTCGTGCCAGGATTAAGCAGTTAGTCCTTGTACGAAAAGAAGCACCCAGTCTTTGCGAAGATTGGTGCCCTTCTTACGAGGTTTCACTCAGTGCTTTTTGTGTAAGAGACTTACGATATCCCCAGACAGTCCCCTTCCCTTTCTTCTTGTTTTCTATTCTATCTTTTATTTGGCAAAGCAACAGCGGTAATGGCAACTAGAAGCCAGGCCGCTAAGCTAAAGGGGCAGGTGACCGAGGTGCTGGGAAAAGACGATTTCTCGCACCAAACCACAGCGAACCCCGATACAGAGATGGATTACTCCATCGGAGAAGAGAACTTTGACTTGCCTATCCGAGAGGCTCTACAACAGCTGAGTGCAAAGAGCCCTAAGCGGTACATGCAATTTGTTCGCAAGCTGCAAGAAATCGCAGAGCATGAACGCCAGGCAGAGCGAGAAGCCGCAGAACGCCAGGCAGAGCGAGAAGCCGCAGAACGCCAGGCAGAGCGAGAAGCCGCAGAACGCCAGGCACAGCGAGAAGCCGCAGAGCAAGAAGCCGCAGAACGCCAAGCTGAGCGTAAGCACAGGCTGCGGATGGCCGAACTTGACGCACAGATTTTAAGAGCACGGTCATGTGAGTCCAACGGCATGAGAAATGTGCAACCACAACGAGATTTCTTCCCTGTTCTAGAGGAAGACGGAGACCTGGACATTTTCCTGAGGGACTTTGAATGGGTCTGCCACCAGTACCAGCTGCCCACCGAGCAATGGGCCAGGTACTTGACCCCAGGGCTTACGGGCAAGGCCCTGGAGGTGCTTATGGAAGTGCCCCAAGAACAGAATGGTGACTACGAGGTCATCAAAGCAGCCCTGATCCGGAAGTGGACCAAGGGACAACCCATCACCCAGTCTGCGGACCTGGGAGATATCATGCTGAAGGAGCAGTTCCTGGAGACTGGTACGGAGGACATCCGCCAGTGTGTTCTGGACTGTGACCCCAAAGCTGCGGACAGCTACGTCGCTGACCAGAGACCGAATCTTCAGATATCTGAAACCAGCTGGAGAGAGGGTAAGCAGAACAGTGACTCTGACCAACTCTTACCCCTTTGGCCTGGATCGTCAGGGGGGTCTGCTCCCTCTCCACCCTCCAAGTCTCATAGGGAGACACGCCAATGTTTTTCCTGCAACAAAGTGGGCCATGTCAGCGCCACTTGCCCTGACGTGAAGACATCCCCCTTCTCCAAGCCTCCTGAGCCTGCCGCAGGTATTATCCGGGCAGGTGGGGGTAGTAGAAAGGACACTGGCAACTGGCAAACCATCGCTGTAGGAAAGACTGTGACTATGGAGCTGCATGATACTGATGCAGAGATGACCATCATGCACACTGAACTGGTGTCCCCCACGGACATGATTCCTGAAAGGACTGTGACTGTGATGGAAATTGGGGACACCCACCCTACCCTGCCTATGATCCGGGTGGATCCCGATATGGGTGCAGGG